>NC_134478.1:53979574-54371574 GCF_964194025.1 Convolutriloba macropyga
ATCCTGTAGCTGTAGTTCAATCAACCACAAAATTCCTGGCCGAATAGCAGTCTAACAGCATTTACTTGAACGTTTGCACAAAAAAGTGGGCTGCTGCATATTACAAAGGCTTTATATAGAGATGCCAAAAGGTAGATGGATGAGAATCGAACCCGGGTCAAAGGAGTGGTAGCCATGACAGATACATCTGTGCAATTGCGGTTAGCTCGTGCTGAGCTCTCTGTAGACTTGGTTGGGTGTATGCAATTGTGTGGCTGTGTTTAAACGCAATTGTTTAGGCTTAGTTGTGTGTACGCAATTGTGTGGCTGTGTGTGTTCGTGTGCGCGTGGGTGTGGCATGGGTGTTGGGAGCAGAAGCAAAAAAAGAGGGTCAGAATTGAACCGTGGTCAAAAGCGTGGAGGCCAGAAGCATATACCTCTGTGATATTGCAGGTTTTGCGTCCAGGACTCCGTTTGGGCTTGGCTGTGTGTTTTCTATTTGATGCGTTTATGTGTGCGTGGAATGGGTTGAGTTAGGAAGAAAAATCCAGCGAGGGTGTGAATTGAAACAGGGTCGAAAGCTTGGTAGCTGTCTATAGTCTGCCCCAAGGGTAGAACAATCCAAAGTTCGAAAAGATCAAAGAAAGCAGTTGCGCATCTATGCCAACGCTTCTTCTCCTGAGAATTAAGCCATCTGCTTTAAACTTAAACGTCGACCTATGAGTGCTGTCTTGTAATATTTCGAACGTTCGCTCATGCCATTTCATGACACTAATAAATTTCGATAGTTTCAACTTTACGCTGCAGATTATTTTTCAACGTTATGGAGCAGACCTTACCAGTAACGGAAGCTGTTGTTCGTTTCTGAACGTAGAAAGTCTCAGCCAGTTGGTCGTGCTTGGTTGCGCAGGACGATTAATCCACAGGGCAAAGTGCGCACATATTTGTAGCCGCTGCAATACTTATTGGGCTTCCTATGCTGTTAACAATCAAGTTTTGCCAGCGCGATACGGTTCCTCTGACATATAGAATTTGGAAGAAGACAGGGGCATCGAATAACCAGCCAGTGGACTTTGACCCTGCAATTGGCATGTGGGACTTGACACAGGCCCTCATTAGGGTGCTGAGCATTTGGTGACCTGAATACATTTGCAGCAAATGCGACATGTCTGTGCCACCACCCTAATCCAGGCCCTGTTTGAACTCTTAACCAGGCTAAGAAATTTCACCATCGACAAATTAGATGTCTTCTCAACTTTTGAAAACTATAAATTCAGCGCAGATCTGAGGCAGAAAAATTTAATCACTTTACAATTATATATTATTTTTGAAATTGTTGACGCACTTAATCCCCTTAATTGTAAAGATCCTGTAGTTCAGTCAACTACAAAATCGCCGGAGACCCGTCTAACAGCATTTACTAGAAGGTTTGCAAAAACAAAGTGTGCTGCTGCATATGGCATTAATTCGAGAAGACAAAACTTAACTGGGTGAGAATCGAACCCGGGTTAAAAGACTGATAGCCGTGTGCAGACACATCTCTGCGACTGCGGTTAGACCGTGCTGGTTTCCCTGTGGTCTTGGTTGGTTGTATGCAATTGTGTCGGCGTGCATGTGCGTGGGTCTGGCATGTGTTGAGTTCAGAATAAAACAATCAGAGGTTGAGAATTGAACCATGGTCAATAGCGTGGTGGCCAAGATGTAGAAACCTCGGAGCTATTGCGGCGCGCTCGTCGGGGGCTCTGAGTGGAATTTGTTGAGTGTATTAGATTTGGTGTTTGTGTGTGTGCGCGCATGCGTGCGATCCTAGGTGTGGCATGAGTGGGGTTCAGAAGCAAAAGGGACTCTCAAAACGCATGGTTAACAGCCGTGCTGAGCAGTTCAGTTAAGTGGTCACATCAAGAGAGCGTCAATGACCTTAAAGGCTAGAAGCCAAAAAAAGTACACGGGAATCGAGCCCGGGTCAAAAGAATGGTAGCCAGGGGCAGAAACATCTGTGCTATTGCGGCTTGCTTGTCCTGGGTTACGTTTGGGCTTAGTTGGGCGTATTCGACTGTGTGTGTATGTGGTGTGTAGGGGTGGGTGGCTCCGGGGGGGGGGGAACGAACTCTGTGTGGGTGGCCACGGAACCGAACGCGTTATAAATTTTGTTTTCTCACTACGGAAACGAACTCGGAGCTCAGGCGTTGTTTACAAGGAGTAACCTCAGGTCTAAGAAAAGGAAACATAGTCAATTCAAAATTTGAATATCAACTTACTCATGGGTGGTGTTCTATTGCTTTTTCTAAAGTATTGCATATTTTTCTGTAACTTTCTCACTCCACTTTGATTTGACCAACTCTTTCCCGTGTTTATTCTTCATGTATTTCACCATGTGCTTCCTTTTGAACCGCTTCTTTTGTTACTTCAGTATTTCAAGTGTTTTATTTTGAAACGCTTCTTCTATTAGTGTGTCCCATAAAGTTGAAATAATGAAACGTTCGAAAAAGTCAAACGTTTTCCCTTTATCTCAATTTCATCTCATGTTTGACCTTTGAAACCTGTAATCTGAATTTTTGAAAACCTTAACCTTGGCATTTTCAACTTCCAAGTCGGCTATCAGCCGCCGTCATAGAAGATACGAGGTTAATATAAGATAACTGGTACTCAGTGACTTGGAATTTTCACTTCTGCTTTTGTCGCCGAAAATTATTGAAAAGGAGTTTTTTTCTCCCAAATGCGATATGTGTGATTCAATTCGATTTATGTATTGTGAAGCTGACCTCAAATAACCTTAAATTAGATTGAGACATGCTCAATAAACCTCGCCTGCTTTAATAAGTAGCAAAACCAAATTGAGAGAGGAAAAGTTATTTTGATAGTGAGGTAAGTCACGTTACACAAAACTTACACGCGAATGAGAAAAACACCTTGCTCTCTTTAGTGTGAAAAGGATGTCACGCACTGCATAAATGAAAGGACAAAATCTGATTTGCAGTGAGCAAGACATATGGTTGTAAAAAGAGCCTTGACAAAACTAAAACTTACTAATGTCGGACGAATTGCTCTCGATCGACAGGCGGGTGGAAAAACAATAGACCCCGCCGGGACTCGAACCATTGACCTCCCGCTCCACAACCAGCTGCAGTGTCCACTTGGCTATCAGGCCCTTATTGTTGCTATGCTGCAACCGACTTTATATTAGCAACAAGCTTTACTTCGGAGTGAGAGCAATAGAGATCACTCAAAAATGAAGAACGAAAGCATGAGAAAGTCACTTGAGAAATTAAAGAAGGTTCTAGAAGAAAAGCGCAAAAACATTCAAGCACAAAAAATTTGCATAAAAAAGACCAACACGTTTACAATAATTGATATGAACTTCGTTCAAGAGCAATTAAAAACAACAGGACAAGTCCTGAACTGCAATCCAGAATTCATTTTCATTGACTAAAAAACTAAACCTACAGTGGACTAGGAATGGATTGGAAACGCGCTTAAAATAAAGAAAACGATGCAAAAATCAAAAAGCAGTATAAACAAGTCAAATTGCATGTGAAAAAAATCACAGCCGAGAAGGCAAATTATTGCTCAAACACCGTTTTCTCAATTGACTTTAAATTTTGAAGAAAATTTCCTACAGCAAAACAACTCGCTTTATCACGCCACTTCCTGTTTCAGCGTAACCAAAGTCACTACTACAATTTGACTCCCTAAATCTTGAAGTTGAGTGAAAAGACCTTATAAAAGACCTTTCGTAAATACGACCTTTCGCGTCCCAGTACATTTCAAATTCGCTGAACTATGAAAAAAGAGGCCAATAATATCCTTAAAAAATGTTTGATAATAGTTTAACCGCTATTTGTAATAACTACTTCAACTAATTCACTTCGTTCAAAAACAATTCAAATATTTTTATTTTAATTATGATATAAAATCTAACATTTGTACCATAATACTAAAACATTGTTCATTGAGACATATATATTGCATTCAAACTAACTGATATTGTCAAATATACAGCTGATACAAATGTCTTTACTTTGATTGAAATGCTATTTGGTGCCATTTAGAAAATAAGAATAGTAGAGCCATCTAAATTCATGCTTATATCTTCTACATGGAGACACGTCATTGCCATTCAGAAACGATCGCCTGGGCTACCCTGACATCTAGCTCTGGTCCAATTAGGGGGTTCAGTTGCATCAAATAAATGCAAAGCCAGCTGAAAAGAATATTTCTGATGACAGTAACAGGATTTGCAGACACAAATTAAGGGGGTAAATTCCTAGCGTCTTTCCCATTAACCCCCCCCCCCAAGCTTACTGGTCACGTAACGTATACCCCCATGTGAGGCTAAATATGGGAGTAAATTTGAGACTAAAATGGGAGACAATTTTTCACAGCAACAATCAGAATTTGAACACAACCCCGGTGCACCAGCTATTTTCTGACACAGTAACGTGCTATATAGCAACTCATAATTTGTATTTTTGGTCATAAAAAATACTAGGGGTTCGGAACAGCAAAGATCCCAACTGTTATTCACCTTAGTACAATATGCATCCTATATTACCCTGGCAGCTTCCTTACGCGCTTTAGAGATAAAGAGGGTAAAGCCTTCCCCCTCCGATTACTGCAAGATGGGTGAATAGGAAAGGTCCCGGAATATTTCATAGCGTAATTTTTTTATAGTATCTTAATAAACACAATACTGGTAGAAAACTGCTGCGATAGCTTCGTAGAATTGAAGTCTTAAAATATCAATAAAGAAAAGACCGAAGGAGAGAAACTTCTTTAAAAATTGCTGAGATATTTTGGTTCCGAAGAATTTGCATTACTGATGTGTTGTTTCTTTAGATGCCCCCAAAAAACCTTCAATTAGAGAAATACCATCAATGATATTAACTCCTTAGATTGAAGTAGGCAAAGATCAATTTGAGACAGAGGTAGCTCGGTCAATAGATCGAAAACTGATCTATACTCATTGGCTGAAAAAAGCGTTAATTGCCAGCTGGCCCTGCAATTCCCCCATCTGTCCATGCCTCAGGAACCAATGGGAATTGATAATGTTATCACAACTGAGCAGGTTATACATTGTATAAGAGAGCGCTTAAATCTGATCAGCAAAAGCCCTGCTTTAATAATTTTAATCTATTGTCTAAGTTTTCGCTTCCAATCTTTTGTCATAGCACCAGGTGATTCATGTGTGACCCATATGTTCGCAGACGGATGAACAAAACTTGCTTCATTAGTGGGTGAAAATTACACAACTAGTCGATATTGAAAAAAGAAAAAGCCGATGTAAAGTGAGCGTGACACCATATGGTTGTCACAAATTTCTTTAAGAAAGAAAACAAACAGCCAGAGGAACTCCGGAAGCGAATTGAAGCGTCGGAATTTTCCGACCAACAAAACCGTCATTGCAGCAGATAACAATATTTATTATCCGAAAACATTTATTCTTTGCCTCATCGTTTAGTCAACTAAAAAGTAATTTGAAACTGTCATTTCGAGGAAAACTTAGTTTCGGAAAATTGTTCGAGCGAGCAAGAAAAAGTTACGACATCAATCAGAAACCATACAAAAATGACAACCAGAACACAATCGTAAGACCAAACTACTCTCTCTGAGTGATAAAGACTTCATTTATTCTCAAAGAGAAACCAATAAGTTCAGCATATGATTTTTTATTGAAACGTAATTCAAACAAGTACATAAATTACAATAGGTACAGATTTCTTTTTGAAGCCCGTGATAATCCTATGCCGAAGAGATAATCGGCCATTAATAAAAACACAAAAAACAGCAAAATTTGGTATTACGAGAATGTTCTGTAAAAGCTGAAACAAAGGCAACGATTTTTAAATGGACCAAACCTGATAAGAGAGCGAGCGAGAGCACTACATTACTGTATAGGGATAGCTGTCGCTAGATATACAATAAGTGCAAATGATTTATGTAGAAACACAAACAGTTTTTATTCAAGTTGAACTGGTCACAGATCATTTGAAGCGGAAGTCACGCCGTGTGCTAGCTTGTGCGATAGCAACTGCTGTTGACTCGGCTATCAAAAATTTTTCCAATCGACTTTTGAATACCTGTAAACTTACACTTGTGGGGGACTTTGACTGCACGGGGTCTTTTGTCATTACACCAGGTAAAACATGTGTGAACAATATGTTCGCACACGAATGAAAACTTGCTTCATCAGGGGGTAAAAATGACACAACTCAGTCGACATTGAATAAATAAAAAGCCGACGCAAAGTGAGCGTGACGCCATATGGTTGTCACAAATTTCTTGAAAAAAAAAACAGCCGGAGGAATTCCGGAAGCGAACTGAAGCGTCGGAACTTTCCGACCAACAAAACCGTCATTGCAGCAGATAACAATACTTATTATCCGAAAACATTTATTCTTTGCCTCATCGTTTAGTCAACTAAAAAGTAATTTGAAACTGTCATTTCAAGGAAAACTTATTTTTGGAAAATTGTTCGAGCGAGCAAGAAACAATTACCGCATCAATCAGAAACCATACAAAAATGACAACCAGAACACAATCGTAAGCCCCAAATACTCCCTATGAGTGAAAAAGACTTCATTTATTCTCAAAGAGAAATCAAAAAGTTCAGCATATGATTTTTTATTGAAACGTAATTCGAACAAGTACATAAATTACAATAGGTACAGATTTCTTTTTGAAGCCCGTGATAATCCTATGCCGAAGAGATAATTGGCCATTAATAAAAACACAAAAAACAGCAAAATTTGGTGTTACGAGAATGTTCTGTAAAAGCTGAAACAAAGGCAACGATTTTTAAATGGACCAAACCTGATAAGAGAGCGAGCGAGAGCACTACATTACTGTATAGGGATAGCTGTCGCTAGATATACAATAAGTGCAAATGATTTATGTAGAAACACAAACAGTTTTTATTCAAGTTGAACTGGCCACAGGTCATTTGAAGCGGAAGTCACGCCGTGTGTTAGCTTGTGGAATAGCAACTGCTGTTGACTCGGCTATCAAAAACTTTTCCAATCGACTTTTGAATACTGGTAAACCTACACTTGTGGGGGACTTTAACTGCACGGGGTCTTTTGTCATTACACCAGGTAATACACGTGTGACCAATATGTTCGCACACGAATGAAAACTTGCTTCATCAGGGCGTAAAAATGACACAACTCGGTCGATATTGAATAAATAAAAAGCCGATGTAAAGTGAGCGTGACGCCATATGGTTGTCACAAATTTCTTGAAGAAAGCAAAAAACAGCCGGAGGAATTCCGAAAGCGAATTGAAGCGTCGGAATTTTCCGACCAACAAAACCGTCATTGCAGCAGATAACAATACTTATTATCAGAAAACATTTATTCTTTGCCTCATCGTTTAACCAACTAAAAAGTAATTTGAAACTGTCATTTCGAGGAAGACTTAGTTTTGGAAAATTGTTCGAGCGAGCAATAAACAATTACGACATCAATCAGAAACCATACAAAAATGACAACCAGAAAATTGTAAGACGAAACTCTACTCCCTATGAGTGAAAAAGACTTCATTTATTCTCAAAGAGAAACCAATAAGTTCAGCAAATGATTTTTTATTGAAAAAGTATATAAATTAGAATAGGTACAGATGTCTTTTTGAAGCCCGTGATAATCCTATGCCGAAGAGATAATTGGCCATTAATAAAAACACAAAAAACCGCAAAATTTGGTATTACTAGAAGGTTCTGTAAAAGCTGAAACAAAGGCAACGATT
Source organism: Convolutriloba macropyga (assembly GCF_964194025.1). Lineage (NCBI taxonomy): Eukaryota > Metazoa > Xenacoelomorpha > Acoela > Convolutidae > Convolutriloba > Convolutriloba macropyga. The sequence goes on from NC_134478.1 coordinate 53,987,294, forward strand.
TTTAAATGGACCAAACCTGATAAGAGAGCGAGCGAGAGCACTACATTACTGTATAGGGATAGCTGTCGCTAGATATACAATAAGTGCAACTGATTTACGTAGAAACACAAATAGTTTTTATTCAAGTTGAACTGGTCACAGGTCTTTTGAAGCGGAAGTCACGCCGTGTGCTAGCTTGTGCGATAGCAACTGCTGTTGACTCGGCTATCAAAAATTTTTCCAATCGACTTTTGAATACCTGTAAACTTACACTTGTGGGGGACTTTGACTGCACGGGGTCTTTTGTCATTACACCAGGTAATACATGTGTGACCAATATGTTCGCACACGAATGAAAACTTGCTTCATCAGGGGGTAAAAATGACACAACTCAGTCGACATTGAATAAATAAAAAGCCGACGCAAAGTGAGCGTGACCCCATATCGTTGTCACAAATTTCTTGAAAAAAAAACAGCCGGAGGAATTCCGGAAGCGAACTGAAGCGTCGGAACTTTCCGACCAACAAAGTCGTCATTGCAGCAGATAACAATACTTATTATCCGAAAACATTTATTCTTTGCCTCATCGTTTAGTCAACTAAAAAGTAATTTGAAACTGTCATTTCAAGGAAAACTTATTTTTGGAAAATTGTTCGAGCGAGCAAAAAACAATTACCGCATCAATCAGAAACCATACAAAAATGACAACCAGAACACAATCGTAAGCCCCAAATACTCCCTATGAGTGAAAAAGACTTCATTTATTCTCAAAGAGAAATCAAAAAGTCCAGCATATGATTTTTTATTGAAACGTAATTCAAACAAGTACATAAATTACAATAGGTACAGATTTCTTTTTGAAGCCCGTGATAATCCTATGCCGAAGAGATAATTGGCCATTAATAAAAACACAAAAAACAGCAAAATTTGGTGTTACGAGAATGTTCTGTAAAAGCTGAAACAAAGGCAACGATTTTTAAATGGACCAAACCTGATAAGAGAGCGAGCGAGAGCACTACATTACTGTATAGGGATAGCTGTCGCTAGATATACAATAAGTGCAAATGATTTATGTAGAAACACAAACAGTTTTTATTCAAGTTGAACTGGCCACAGGTCATTTGAAGCGGAAGTCACGCCGTGTGTTAGCTTGTGGAATAGCAACTGCTGTTGACTCGGCTATCAAAAACTTTTCCAATCGACTTTTGAATACTGGTAAACCTACACTTGTGGGGACTTTAACTGCACGGGGTCTTTTGTCATTACACCAGGTAATACACGTGTGACCAATATGTTCGCACACGAATGAAAACTTGCTTCATCAGGGCGTAAAAATGACACAACTCGGTCGATATTGAATAAATAAAAAGCCGATGTAAAGTGAGCGTGACGCCATATGGTTGTCACAAATTTCTTGAAGAAAGCAAAAAACAGCCGGAGGAATTCCGAAAGCGAATTGAAGCGTCGGAATTTTCCGACCAACAAAACCGTCATTGCAGCAGATAACAATACTTATTATCCGAAAACATTTATTCTTTGCCTCATCGTTTAACCAACTAAAAAGTAATTTGAAACTGTCATTTCGAGGAAGACTTAGTTTTGGAAAATTGTTCGAGCGAGCAATAAACAATTACGACATCAATCAGAAACCATACAAAAATGACAACCAGAACAAAATTGTAAGACGAAACTCTACTCCCTATGAGTGAAAAAGACTTCATTTATTCTCAAAGAGAAACCAATAAGTTCAGCAAATGATTTTTTATTGAAAAAGTATATAAATTAGAATAGGTACAGATGTCTTTTTGAAGCCCGTGATAATCCTATGCCGAAGAGATAATTGGCCATTAATAAAAACACAAAAAACCGCAAAATTTGGTATTACTAGAAGGTTCTGTAAAAGCTGAAACAAAGGCAACGATTTTTAAATGGACCAAACCTGATAAGAGAGCGAGCGAGAGCACTACATTACTGTATAGGGATAGCTGTCGCTAGATATACAATAAGTGCAACTGATTTACGTAGAAACACAAATAGTTTTTATTCAAGTTGAACTGGTCACAGGTCTTTTGAAGCGGAAGTCACGCCGTGTGCTAGCTTGTGCGATAGCAACTGCTGTTGACTCGGCTATCAAAAATTTTTCCAATCGACTTTTGAATACCTGTAAACTTACACTTGTGGGGGACTTTGACTGCACGGGGTCTTTTGTCATTACACCAGGTAATACATGTGTGACCAATATGTTCGCACACGAATGAAAACTTGCTTCATCAGGGGGTAAAAATGACACAACTCAGTCGACATTGAATAAATAAAAAGCCGACGCAAAGTGAGCGTGACGCCATATGGTTGTCACAAATTTCTTGAAAAAAAAACAGCCGGAGGAATTCCGGAAGCGAACTGAAGCGTCGGAACTTTCCGACCAACAAAACCGTCATTGCAGCAGATAACAATACTTATTATCCGAAAACATTTATTCTTTGCCTCATCGTTTAGTCAACTAAAAAGTAATTTGAAACTGTCATTTCGAGGAAGACTTAGTTTTGGAAAATTGTTCGAGCGAGCAAGAAACAATTACGACATCAATCAGAAACCATACAAAAATGACAACCAGAACAAAATTGTAAGACAAAACTCTATTCCCTATGAGTGAAAAAGACTTCATTTATTCTCAAAGAGAAACCAATAAGTTCAGCATATGATTTTTTTTAAACGTAATTCGGACAAGTACATGAATTACAATAGGAACAGATTTCGTTTTGAAGCCCGTGATAATCCTATGCCGAAAAGATAATTGGCCATTAATAAAATGACAAAAAAACCGCAAAATTTGGAATTACTAGAATGTTCTGTAAAAAGCTGAAACAAAGGCAACGTTTTTGAAATGGACCAAACCTGATAAGAGAGCAAGCGAGAGCACTACATTACTGTATAGGGATAGCTGTCGCTGGATATACAATAAGTGCAAAAGATTTATGTAGAAACAAAAATAGTTTATTCAAGTTGAACTGGCCACAGGTCATTTGAAGCGGAAGTCACGCCGTGTGTTAGTTTGTGGAATAGCAACTGCTGTTGACTCGGCTATCAAAAACTTTTCCAATCGACTTTTGAATACTGGTAAACCTACACTTGTGGGGGATCTTTGACTGCATAGGGCCACGGACTTACGGCCTGAAAGCAGGGGTGGGGATTGCTGGGAGTGAGGGGGGCTACTTGAAAGGGGGCGTGAAGGTGGAATGTGTGGGGTCAAACTTTAAATAGGGCGTGGGGCACAACTTCGTTTGAGAGCAATTAATGAAAAAGACAACCTTGAATATATCTTTTGGAGAATAAAAACCAAAAAACTAAACACCGTTTCCAAAACTTTGCAAATTTTGTCAAAAAACTGTTAAAATCGCCATTAGGAACCAAAACTTTATTGAACTTAACGCCAAAAAGAAATTAACATACGAAATAAAACCATCAGTCTGCACAGAAAATGGAAATATTATACACAACCATTAGTTGAAAAGTGCAAAGCAAAACAATGGACAACTATTAAAAAAGAATTAATGGCGAAAGCAGATGAGTCAAATTAGCAGCCTCTCTTCTTAAACAACAGCTCCTATTGAACCATCATCAACTCGCGCCGCCTAATTGTCCAAGATCCTCGAATGCAGAGGATGGAACTCCTAAGGAGTACGAAGCTGATTTTTGTCCTTAGATATGACATGTCAGCGCAGCTGTCCTCTTTATGCACGGAGCTTCAGTTCCAGCTGTTTCAGCGCTTTCGAAGCTGATGCGCCAGCTCCACAAGTGCACGCAAAAAACAAAACGCACCAAAAATAGTCTTAAGGTCTATTATTCTTTGTTCATATTTGTTCTTTTTTAGGAGATTCGTGATACTTGTAGGCTTCGCTACTGCTTTCGGGGAACCGTTTTGATAGCGGGTTGAAAATTTTTCCATCAAAGTATGTTTTATTGAATTTGGATTACCGAAGTCCGTTGGCCTTGATGTCTAATTTTGCATCATCGTCATTTGTCGTTGATTAAACAGCAAAAGTTTCCCGATGCAACGGCTGAAGAGGATAATCGATCTCAACATCTTGATAAACAACACTTAGAAATATTGCATAGCAATCGCGAGGTTCATTATGTCTGTGTTTCTCCTCCTTTCGGACGATCGACGGCATATGCAACAGTGACATGCACATAACGAAGGCATTTGTACTGGGTCCCAACCATAGCGCGGGGCAAGGCCATCACGAAAGCCGCTTTTCGTTAGGTCAAAATTATGTCGCCTCAACGGCATAGCATTCAACCAGATTGATGCTCTTTTTTCCCTAGCTAAACCAAGTAAGCGTTCTGTTTGAACGTGCACATAATGGATGTCTTTTTCCATTCGAGATCAAGCTTTCTCCTTTTTCGTTTCACATACAATTTTTTGTTACATTAGCTCAGCTTTGGGAAAGTATAGGTATGAGGGATGTGAAAGTTGAACTGAGCGAACAGATATTCTTTTTCGATTGTAGGCCGGATTCATTATTAGATTCGGTAATCTTACATGTTTAAACAATTTTTGGATATTGGGGGTTATACGGGATAAGAAAACCAATTCATGTTGCACCAATGAAGTCATGATTTATAAACATTGCATGTTTTTTCAACGAGTCCATCCAGAGAGCCGTCAGCGTTACCATCGTCCGCATACAATTTTCAACTGTGAATCAGTCGTCAAGAAGTTCAGTTAAGGAGAATACGGCAGTCCCATGTTGTTCCTTCCTGAGAGAGTATTGTTTGGTTGTTAATCTTTTGTACTTCTCTAATATGTACATTTTAATCAGATAAAATAAAATTAGTAATTTCAGTAATGTCTGTTTCAGGTCTCCGAATGCTTAGAGTTCTTTGTGTGGTCCATCCCTTTCTCTTACAAAACAATTCTGCAATTCAACTTTCTATTTCTTTGCATCTACTTTCTATCAGTTAACATTCGATAATCGTCTCTACTCATTTTTTGGTAAGCTCAATAAGTTTTTTAAACATTTCAAGTAACCAATCAGATTTACAAAGAGATTTCTCTTCATTAGCAAAACATGAATTTAATACATTTAGTAGCCAATCCGATTTATGAAAATCAAGAGATTTAAAGAGAACTGCTTTTATTGGCAAGACATATATTGCAGATAAACTAACAATGCTTGTAATAATATTTTATGTATGAAGTATATCAAGAAGTTCATACACGACACTGCGCCTCTTTAACTAAAATTTGTCATTGTCAATGAGAAAATTTTCAAAGCACTGAAAGCAATTGATTAAGCAATAATGACCACAGCCTTGTGTAAGGAAGTTATTTATGATTTTTGAATTCGCATTGCAATTTCTTCACAAAGTTCGTTCACTGGTGAACTGCTTGAATAACTGGGCACTACTGGCATTACTCTCTCTCTCTCTCTCTCTTTCTCTCTCTCTCTCTCTCGTATGTCACTTTCTTTCAAAATGAAATACTTCCTCATGACTTCTGCATCTGGTTTTGTTTGAAGAAAACTATTCAGCATCGTTCACAACCGCAAGCGGTTTCACTTTGATCTGCTGATGTCCAATTAGCATGTCTGTCCAGTTGTAACGATTTCTGTATTTGCTGCAGAAGTAGCCAATTAAAATTTGAAGAATTGAGGAAATCACGAATGATAGACCAAAGAAAATAGTCATTTTCCATTTTGAACTCCGTAAACCTGCTACTCAAACTTGGTCGAAAAATTTTCAAATCCTCCACTATTGGTGTTGTCAATTCATACAGTCGGTCGAATGATTTGCGATAGACTTTTTCAATATTTATCTGCTGCCTGGCTTGTGACTCCGTTACTATATGAGGCATCTCATTAAGAGATGGGATTTTTGAAAATAGGTAACGAAGGGGTTCGGTTAAGTTTACATCTACTCGCATTACCGAATCGTTCCTACAAGAGTCCATATCTGCAGGAATTTTCATAAATCGAGTTTCGATTATTGTTCCACATTCTAATTCAATGACGCATGCCTTACAACCATCAAGTCTCCTTCTATTGAGAGGATTGGTATCTCTCATCTCACAAAAATACATAGCAAACTGCTCAGTTGCAGAAATGATAAGCCACTTTCCATTCCCTGAGTTTTTTGCTTTCTCCTTCACGTGCAATTTGACTGTATTGATGTTACAGTTTTGAAGAGCAGCAAACTGGTTTCCAAGTAAGAGTGCTCCCAAACACGTGTCTTCTGCAGTTTCCAAGGAAATTCCGTTTGTGCAAACTGAAAAGCTACTTGAACCGATACAAACATCAATTTCGTGCTGTGATAACAGTGCAATCCTTCGAGTTGATTCGGCAACAGCTATATAGTCAGCCTCGGTTTCATACTGTGATGCTTAACCATCTGAGTCGTTAGTAGGCATCGGAATAGTAATTGCGCGATATAAATTCAATGCAGTTGACGCCGATGCAAATGGTATTGCCAATCGAAATAACATTCCGTATTCTTCCACAGAAACACTTGTCAACAACTTAGTTTCGTAATATGTTAGAATTTGAGCTGGCGGGATTGCAAGAGTGAGTCTATCAGTTGATTTAACTTGTTGGCTAGCGATTTTGTCCAGTCGTTTTTGGATAACAGTGTCATTGGAATTAATTTTTCGACCATTGTCTTTACAGCATTTAAAACTGTTAGTCGATAAGCGTAGTTTGCAATTCGATAGCTTTTAATTTCATTATTCAGAGCCAGTAACGAACTTGCTAATTTAATTTGGAGTTTAAGTTTTTGATCGCGAGCATAGAAATACTGAGAGCATGCCATCCAGCTGCGAGAGTTCGACTCGATAACTGAAATTGCGTTGTTGAGAATTCGGGCATGATTTTCCTGCGTTGCAATTATTTGTTTCTCATTCAATCGTATATCTTTTAATTGAAAAGCTACGACAAAAAAATTTCTCTTCCAGATTATCTTTGACTTCTGTCCAAATCTGGTCATTGTTTTGTAATTTTTCCAAGGCAAAGATCTCTTCACGATTTCGACATCCTCCTCCGCAACTACCGAAAATACTACCGACAGCGCATGCTATACCAGCGCCCGCTGTCAAAGCAGTTAACGCTCCAAATGCCACTAAAGGTGCTCCTCTTTTCTCTCTATTATGGAATTTATTTGCGGTAAGGGTTTGAGAAATTTCATCTTTCAAGTTTCTGGTATCAAGGTCAGCTACTTGTAATTGATTTTGAACATATTCAGCGAAGTAGTCATAGTTAAGAGTCGATTAGCTTGTGTTCATATACGTGAGATTGCAACCAAATTTGTAAGAGAACCCCGATTTTTCTAGTTGGTCCGAGATGTTCTTAAGAGTTATATGCAGTCCAGATGGCAATCTGCGAAAAGGAACCAAAAATTCCACGTTAGAGAATTTTTCGGCCAATAACAGTTTCTGCTGGTAAACAAATTCGATTCCGCTGTTTGTGATTTAATTTTCATCACTTCTACTGTATAATACAAATATCAAAGCACTGTAAATTATTAAATTGATGTGATAACATGTTTGCTGCTATCATTCGAGGAATCTTATGAGAAGATTGAAAAATTAAAGGCTGGATTTAATTGCACGCTACAGTTGGCCAGACAGTAACACAATCATTACCCGCAGAAAAATTAATGACTTTAATATAGCAGACAGAAAATGAAAACAAAGCTTGCCAGTTCATCCCATTTGTGGGTGGCTTCCTCTTAGGCATAATTAGGGAGTTCCATGGAACTCGAGAAATAAAAATGTGCCAAAGGAGGTTTATAGCGGCTGATTACATTTTTAATTGAAATGTAAAGTTTGCTTATTTATTTTTGTCTAGGAAACCCAACAGTAAATTTGCTGACGTAAATATAATATGTCACCGCCAAGTGCAAAGAGTTTGAGGAGTGCAGTGATCATATTTTTAAAATAAGTTCAAAAGTAACTTCTGTTTTAATTTTAGTTCTTCAAACAGATTAATGTATAATATGAATATTGAAACACTAACAGGTAAGGCAATTTTTCAGTTTTGGTAATGTTTGCTCTTGTTTCCGTTCTTTCCGTTCTCTTCATCTTTCTGTCGTGAACGTGTTGAGTTGGAGGAAAGGTCCTATATTCTACGCTGCCGCAACTATATGGCGTTTGTAGAGGACAGTAAAATTGTTCATTATTCTACAAGTGTGGATTATCCCTACACAGTTCAGCTGCCTTTCTGGTAATGTATTGCAAGTAACTGCAATACATTACCGAGTTGCTTTCTCTGCCTTTTGATTTGCGATATATGTATTTTGGGTGGTCTTTTTTAAATTAAAGGGCAATTTTTTAAGTGGCGTAAAATTATTCCAAATGTAATGCCTCTCACTCGCTTCAAAAGTAATTCGAAGTCGCTACATGAACGATTAGTTGATTTCAACAGCACATATAGATATTTCGATAAATTGAAAAGTCTCGGTTGGAATGTTGTACCTATTGTTGTTGTTGAACAATGATCTACTTGGCTGGAAGCAACAAGTAAAATTATAACAGCTGGCTATGCGAATTACATATCAAATGACTGGGTAAAAAAGCCAATTGCAATCAGCAACTTCTTAAATTTTTTAAATGGTATTTCGATTGAACAACAGTTTTTGTCAGATGTTGATTGTTACTTCAATTTGCCATCAACTGTAAACAAGCTGGGACGTGAATCTCGGATTTATTCCAAGATTGCGTGTCCTGAAGTTGAACTTAATAAGCATTCTTGGTGTTACAGCATGTTAAAGAATATAGTTTCGACAGATATTCCAACGTGCTTTAAATTAACGAAATTAGATGCGATTGTACAGTTCAATCCGTGGTTTACTGATGGCCACATCGAAACTGGTGGTGACGATTCAGTGTCTATTATGTTATTAGAAAAAATTTATTTTATTTGTACTCCAGGGAAGCGTGCCATTAAATTTTGAGAAAAATATTCGTAATTCTGACGATTTTTTGAATTTCGTAATGAAAGGTCCCGTTGATTCTCTCATGAAAGAAAATGTTAAATGTTACATTGCACAGCCAGGATATATTTTATGTCAACCAAGTTTAGCTTCTCATGCTGTATTAACATCTACTGCAGGAGTGTCATTTGCGTGGGGTTGGGAGGCGTGTAATATGAAGGATTCAAATAGGGTTGAGCGTGTTTTGAGGGATTTTGGATATCGAATTAGACATGAAGGTTTCAAAGCTTTGCTTGGTTATGCGGGCATAGAGGGCCCTTTGCAAATTAGAAAAGAGCTTGATAAGAGCCACGAAGTTGAAGTTAGCGGGTTATCAGAGCATTTGTATGCCTTTAATCGGAGTGGAGTTAAACGTACACTTAATAGTAGTAAACGTGGGATCCCACTCCTGTCACCATCTTTTGTACTTCTCTAATATGTACATTTTAATCAGATAAAATAAAATTAGTAATTTCAGTAATGTATTTTCTCTGTTTCAGGTCTCCGAATGCTTAGAGTTCTTTGTGTGGTCCATCCCTTTCTCTTACAAAACAATTCTGCAATTCAACTTTCTATTTCTTTACATCTACTTTCTTTCAGTTAACATTCGACAATCGTCTCTACTCATTTTTTGGTACGCTCAATAAGTTTTTTAAACATTTCAAGTAACCAATCAGATTTACAAAGAGATTTGTCTTCATTAGCAAAACATGAATTTAATACATTTAGTAGCCACTCCGATTTATGTAAATCAAGAGATTTAAAGATAACTGCTTTTATTGGCAAGACATAAATATTGCAGATAAACTAACTATGCTTGTTATAATATTTTTTGTATGAAGTATATCAAGAAGTCAGTTGATACTCAATTTAAATGGTTCACCATATGAATTACAGGTGGAATGATAAAGGAAGGGCGTAATTTCTTGATAGTTCTTAAAAAAGTGTGCACAGAAAAGCTCATTTTAGAAAAAGAAACCAAAACTAATAGATTTAAACAAAATTTAGACAAAATAAGCCGAAATCGGTTATAAGGTGCCTCAGCAAAATTATGAAAAGTCAACGCTCGTTGCAAAATGAGAAACGCAATACTTGATTTGCTCAAGAGCCATTACTTTAACGAAGACAGAAAAGTCCGTTTAGAGATCATAAAAATAAACAAATTCTTCAAAAACGCCAAAAAATTGGAAAAAACGACAAAAATACCTGATTTTACCCTCAAAACGCATTTTTTTCTCCTACGCCGGTTAATTATCTGTGTCAGAGGGTGCCGTGGTCCTAAACGTGCAACTGAGGTTGGTAATACCTAGTATTATTGCGCGAGGGGAAGGCTAGACTCCTAATTAGTTTGCGCGAGGGGAAGGCTAGACTCCTAATTAGTTTAGTATAAATTTAACCTTCGGACGCGGTGCATCCTAGCAAATTGATGTAAGTTTAAAATACAATGCGTTTTTGCCGTAAATTTAATTCCTCTGCCGTGATGTTTCATAGTGGAAACTCACTGTTCCGTCCATTTGGTGGATCAAACCCCTTTTAATGTAAAAAACATTCTTAGGCTCTAAAAACACAGAAAGACTCCAGAAAAGATTCATAACAATGGGGCTTCGATTAGAACATATTTCTTCCAAAAAAACTACAAGCAAAACAAATAAGCCAAATGGATGGGAAAAGGTTAAAAACGATCATCTAAACGCACCATTCTCAAAAAAAAATTAGTCGAAAAGTCATTACCTCACTGTAGCGCATGAAAAAAACACGAATAAATTTTGGATCTTTTCTGCTAGCGCCCCCCCCCAGCCTTAGCCTCATATAGCCGATAAATTTGCACCCCCCCCCCCCCCAAAAAAAAAATCTAAGTTTTCGCAAATTGCAAGAGCGATATTTGCAATTCATTGAAACAAGTGTCTAGGTAGATTGAAGGCACTTTTAGAATAGTTTCCTTAAAAAAGTTTTAAAAACTCAAGCCCTTATTGTAGCCGATAACACCAAAAATGATCTAATACAGAAAATTTTATTGATGCTTACGTTATATGCAACAAATTTTGGTTGAATACGTAATACTTTCAAACCATAGCTGTGGTAGCTTTTAGTAAATGCATATTGCTCATATATGTTCAAGTATAAGATTACTTAGCTTTAACAATATGTTTACACATTTATAAATGGGGGTGCCTAACTAAGCGGGGGGGGGGCGCAAGCAGATAAGATCCTGAGGACAGTAATTGCGGTTAAAAACAACCACAAGAACACCAATACTCCTCTTCAAAGGCCATTTCACTCACCTTTACGCCACCTGAGGACAGTAATTGCGGTTAAAAACAACCACAAGAACACCAATACTCCTCTTCGAGTCGTTAAAAAACCAAGAAAAGGCCAATAATAACTCCACTCAGTATTGCAGCCATTAAACAATAAAGTGACACAAATGGAGAACATCCAAATATGGCTTATCAATGCATCCTCCAAGTGTCGAATCACAGAAAACTTACAAAGTGTAGAAGCAGGCTGCTGTCAAAGATAACATGGTCTGGATAAGCCTCCGATTTTCAATCTTTTCAGGAATGATGATAGGAACACCGATTCCTATAAGAGCCCAGAAAATGGTCATGAGTAGCCAAATTAACACCGTTGCCGCGACGCCCATGTGTAATCTGAAAAATTCTGAAACTGTTTCACTTGTTTGTTGTTGCAGCTGATGATTCCCAGCAAATCTCCTTATACGGTCAATAGGCTCCAAGACTTCAGGCACATTTGACAGTCGCAGGCACTCAGCCACCTACAGGAGTTCTCTTCGCTGTATAATGATATTAATAAAGACTTTAGAGCAAAGTCTCATGGGTCCCGGGACCCTGTTTTAGCAGTTCTAAGCTCGTAGTTTAAGAGAAATTGAGTTTTTTCTCTTCTTTGCATTTGGGGATTTTTTCCGTTTGTGCCCCCCCCCCTCCCCCCCCCCCCCCCAGTACGTTATGCGCCCCCAGTTACAGAGCACGTGCCATTACATAGTAAATCATTATGTAAAAATATTGCACGTGCGTCTGGGGGGTGCAAATAATATGCGCCCACTAAGCTGGGGGGGGGGGGGGGGCACAAACGGAAACGATCCGCATTTGGTACATCCGCAAACAATTCTCCATGTACATGAGATATTCTCGTCATATTTATTGTAAAAGTACAGAAAGTAAAGATCCAAAAGTTAATTCTTGCAATCTTCTTTAAACAAAATTTCGCCTTTGAAAAATCGTTAAATATATTGGCAAGTAAAAGAAACCAATTTGTCAAATTAAAATTACTTCCAATACTTAAAACAAACGTTTTCGAACTTTACGTTCATCGTCAGGTTAAAACTGTTTTACAAATTGTTAAAAGATAAAATGAATATGTATTTACATTTGTCTGAGATGACAATTAAAACAATTCTAGGAAACATTCTAAAAAGTTCAATCGAAAATTTTTCCTTATATACAATATTTAGCCTATTTACAACACATATTTACATCTGTTATCAATTTACTAACATTCCTATTCCGGATTTTTCGATTTTGTCCATGTTCTTGTATTTTTAGGGTTATTCCGAATTTGCCCTAACCATAAGTATCCCTCTTGTGGAGGTTTTGCAAATTTCGTTTTGTCATGCACAAAATGTTTTTTGCCCTATGCATTCACATTTAGTCAAAATTATGATTTGAACTAATATTTTAGCGTGAGTTCCCTCCCCCTATATTCGTCGCGTGTGTTTAGTGCCGGCTTCAGCTTGCTGATATATATAGCTTCGATGATCATTAGTTTTTCTACTGACCGACAGGCGTCCAGAATTCTCCATTCAATGTCATTCGTGGCGCCACGACATTCAACTAGATGTTGACCCACCTGTGAATCCTTCTTTTGATGTTCTGTTATCCTTGTGGTAACATGCCGGCTTGTTTGCCCAACATAGATGGATCCGCATCCATTACATTTAATTTCATATACCACGTGGGATTTCAGATCTCTATCAAAGGATGATTTCAGGGTGGGGAGGCACGATCTTAATTTTCGCGTTGTAAAAACTACTTGCAATTCGCATAGTTTCTTCAATTTGCTTGCGAAGTTTTGAGTGAGGTTGCCTCTGTATTGTAGAAAAATAGTTGGCTTATCATTAGATTTAGTCTTGCTTTTTTGATGCTCTTTTGGTGTTGTTCTTAATTGGTCTTTACCGCCACTTATTATTTTTTCTAGAGTCTGATTCACAATTTTTGAAGACCATTCCTCTGGATATTGATTTTTGGTCCAGCAAGATTTGTTCTTTTCAAGAGCCTGATCGAAGGCCAACCAATTAGAGGTTGCATTAAAAACCCTGTGAACCGTCCCTTGAATCACATTTTTCTTATTTTGAAGCGGTGCACAGCTGCGAAAATTCAGTATTATTCCAGTGTCAGTTGGTTTTTGATACCAATGACAGGTGATATTATTTTTGCTGCTCACATTTACGTTAATGTCAAGAAAAGCCAAACCCCCATCCATGTTCACTTTTTCTAAGGTAAATTGCAGGTTGTTGTGTAATGAGTTTGCAAATTTTAAATACTCATCCGGGTCACCACGAACCGTGCAGATAATATCATCCACATACCTTTTAAACAATTTCATCTCCTTATCGTGTCCCACTGTCTGTTGGTTGCTGCAATAAGTACAAATCCAAACCACATCCTGCATGTTGGCGTATTCCTCATTCGATATTTTTTGGCATCTTGCATGAAACCAGTTTTTGCATGACTCACATTCCACTCCTTTTCCTCGGTAGGTCACTCTCCGGTTACAGTCTTTGCAATTCCCGTTTTGGTCGCATCTGGAAAAGTTTTTACTGAGCTCTGGTTTTTGAAGTGATGCCTCAAACGATTTCATCCACACATTTGCTAGTATTACAGCCAGTGATGCACCCATAGCCAGTCCCTCTGATTGTACATACCAGATCCCATTACATTTGAAATGAACATTCGTCACCGCAAGCTTTAGCAAACTTTTCATGGCGGACCTTGGGATATCTGGAGCTAGGTTGCTTGAATAGAGATCTCTTAGAGCAATTTCTATAGCCTCTCCAACTGGAACGTTGGTGTACAAACTTTTTACGTCAAGAGATACTATCTGCTCGTCATCTTCAAGAGTGAGAGACTCTAAGGCTTTTCTAGCATCTTGCGTGTTGGTTTCAATGTTTGCGCCCGGTAGTTTCTGGAAAAATGGTGTCAAAAATCTGTTCAAGTTTTCGTAGCTGCTACCCGGTATTGAAAGAACAGGTCGGAGAGGTGTATCTTTTTTATGTACCTTTGCCAGGCCATAAAGCCTCGCTGGTTGTGAACCTGTTGACCTGAGTCTTTGATAAATTTTGTCACTAATTTTCCCTTGCTTCATTAAATTTTGCAGGCTGTTATTGATCTGTTTTTCATTTTTGATCACAATTTCATCTTTAGCTACTTCGATTTTTTGAAATTGATCTGAGTTCAGTACCTCATCAAGTTTTTCCCTGTACGTTGACTTCTTCATCACACAGAAACCGCAACCTTTGTCAAATGGTACCGCCAGCAAATCATTGGCTTTTAGGTAATCATGCACTTTTTTGACCCCTCTATCCAATGGGGTTTCACGTACATTTTTTGCATACCATTTTGCGGACGCCTCAATTTCACAAAGTTTCTCACCCTCAGTGTTATTCTCGCGTAACTCACGTACAAGTTTGTCTACATCTGCGAGAAAGTGCACCTCATTAAACTTGTCTCTCACTGGGTGTTTAGGTCCCAACGATAGGATGTCAAGTACAAACTTTGGAAGTTCCGGGCCATCCATTATCACAACATTACTGTGGGAGCCATTCCGCAGTGGTCTATCCTGTCTCTCTGACAGTTTATCAAGTTTTCCATTAAGTCTGTTCTGAACCATTGCGGAGTGACCCCTCATTTCACGCTTAATGCAGCTAACAACGGATGGCATCAGTTCTGGTCTCACCTTCTCCCTAAAACTACTCCTATCTGTCTCAAGTTTTTCCCTGAACACTTTACGGCCTTTCTCCGCACGGTTTATTTCTTGTTTTAGGAGCTTTAATTGAAAACTGTGCACCGCTTGTTCAGAAAAAATTTCATTTTTAGGAGCGCGAAACCTCAAAAAATCCGGAATTATATCATTGTTAAGGCATTGTTTTAGAAATTCAATTCGGTAATTGCAGCTAGTGACCTTATTTAAAGATTTCAAGTAATCAAGATAAAGTTTGAAACAGTTTGATTTTTTCAAAATATACCTGAGCCACGTCTTCGGTAGCAGCAACCACATACCTCAAAGAAGCTCAAGGACAGGGGGCAATGAAGCCCGATTGTTCAGGAGCTCCTCCTCAGTCTGTGTCTGTTGCACCTTCCTTGCCTTGGCTCTCACTTTCCTCTGCCTTTTGCCCAAGTTCTTGCCTTTTCCTTTCTTGAGCAGCCCTCTTAAATTGTATTGATGGCGTAATACTGTCTCCAAGGTCTTAATCTCCAGCCCAGCTTCCTGATGCAGCTGAGAATACTTTCCGGGCTGCGTCTTCCTTTTTCTCTTCGAAATCAGGTGCTTGGTTACGCTTAGCACCAGTACCTCGGACTTCAGCAGCTCCTGAAAAATATCCTCTGTGCCTATACGTCGACAGTACACAATAGCACAGAGGCGGTCTTTGTTCGTTCTAAGAAACGATGTCAACTCCGGCACGCTGCAGGGTTGGTAGTTGTTTGACTTGTGACGTGAGATTGTGTTGTTTATCAGGTCGTGCCACACTACCAAGTCCTTCCTCTTGCTCAGATGACCCTTCTGAAGGAGATTTCTCGCGTTCTTGAACCAATTTCTGGAATTTCTGTTGAAGGAGAATCCGGGAACTGATGTTACTTTCCCTAAAAACTGTTTCTTGCTTGAATATGGGAGACTATTTACGGCGTGATGAAGCGAACTTGCAGCCAAAATATGCACCATCTCGGTAAATCTATAAAATTCATACTCGCTAAAACACTAAAACAGTGAAAACTTCTCAAAGTATTATGTAATGAGCCCCTCTATAGGCCTTGTTTTCAAAATATTTGACAAAGTAAATAATGTAAAAGAAACCAATTTGTCAAATTAAAATTACTTCCAATACTTAAAACAAACGTTTTCGATCTTTACGTTCATCGTCAGGTTAAAACTGTTTTACAAATTGTTAAAAGATAAAATGAATATGTATTTACATTTGTCTGAGATGACAATTAAAACAATTCTAGGAAACATTCTAAAAAATTCAATCGAAAATTTTTCCTTATATACAATATTTAGCCTATTTACAACACATATTTACATCTGTTATCAATTTACTTAAAAACATTCCTATTCCGGATTTTTCGATTTTGTCCATGTTCTTGTATTTTTAGGGTTATTCCGAATTTGCCCTAACCATAAGTATCCCTCTTGTGGAGGTTTTGCAAATTTCGTTTTGTCATGCACAAAATGTTTTTTGCCCTATGCATTCACATTTAGTCAAAATTATGATTTGAACTAATATTTTAGCGTTTACAGGCTCGTATCCAAAAATCGGACTCGCATTCTTTTAAACGAAAATTTCCGATATCTGATAGTAAGACGTATTCTTAAGAATAACTAGACTACATTGGTATGATTGCTGTTTTCGAACCAAAAATCTTAAGAATCACTAGACCACATTGGTATGATTGCTGCGTTTTCGAACCAAAAATCCATGCCACTGCTTTCTTCTGCACGCTTTCAATTAAAGTTAGGTCAGATTTGCTTGGTCTCCATAGTTGTGAACTGAGAATGGACACAAAGTAGCTCCTGTAGGCATTTCTCTTTTTATGGTTCACTAAATTTCGTTTGATGGCATATAGTGCTTTCAACGAATCTTCTACCTGCTTTTTTCAATGCTCCGACCAGGTGAGCTTTTCTGATACATGCAGAGAAGTAATTGTCAATTAAAACTTAAATTGATTAACCAAAACGAACGTTTTCGAACATTGCGTTCATCGTCAGGTTTAAAAAATTAAATGAAATCATTTACAAACTATATAAACTTATCTCTGACTATAGTTCTAAGAAATGAGTTAAAGTAACATCGAATTTTTGAAATTATTTACAGTTAACAATACATTTACAAAAAAAATTTTATTTATTACACTAAAATCACTTCATTTTTTATTCCGGATTTTATGAAAATCTCGGGTATAATGCTTTCTATTCCTGAAAAGGAATTTTTACTTTCATTCCTATCTCTTTTTAGTTTTTACTTTTTGGGGTTGACAAAATTTCGAATTAAAATGTAACAGAAAATTTTTTGAATTTCAAAAGTCAAATTTTTGTATTTGAACTAGTACTTCAATGTCAATTCCCGCCCCCGATGCTCATCGCGCGTGTTTAATTGCGGTTTCTGCTTTTTGATGTAGATCGCTTCTATCGTCATTAGTTTTTCAACCCCGCGACATGCAAGAATCTACCATTTTACGTTATGCGTTGTACCACAACATTCAACAAGGTGTTGACCAACAGGGGAATCCTTCTCTTGATGCTCTGAAATTCTAGTGGTAACATGTCGGCTGGTTTGGCCAACTGCATCCATTACATGTAGCCTTATATACCACATGGGATTTCAGATTCTTATCAAAAGGTGACTTCAGGGTGGGCAAGTAAGGCCAATAACATTTCTCTTATGTTGTAACGGTGCACAGCTACGGAAATTTAAGATTTTGCCGGTATCAGTTGGTTTTTGATACCAATTACAGCTGATTTTTCTATCTTCGTTTAGGTTTATGTTTAGATCCAGGAATGCCAGGTCTCCACTTCCGTTTGGTGTCTCAAGAGTGAATTGTAAGTTCTTGTGAAGAGAATTTGCATAATCAAGGTAACCTAGAGGGTTCCCCTTTACTGTGCAC
This sequence comes from Convolutriloba macropyga, assembly GCF_964194025.1. Lineage (NCBI taxonomy): Eukaryota > Metazoa > Xenacoelomorpha > Acoela > Convolutidae > Convolutriloba > Convolutriloba macropyga. The sequence goes on from NC_134478.1 coordinate 54,005,134, forward strand.
ACTATGTCATCCACATACCTCTTGAATATTTTCAATTCCAGTGTGTCCTCTTTTCTGCCTTTTTCTGCACAATAGGAACAGATCCAAACAATTTCCTGCATGGTCTTATATTGTGTGTCAGTGATACCTTGACATTTTGCATGAAACCAGTTTTTGCATGATTCGCACTCGACTCCTTTCCCTCGGAAAGTAACGCGTCGGTTACAGTCAATGCATATCACCTTTGTGTCAGGAGTTTTGATCTCCCTTCCCTCTTTTGGTTTCTGCAAAGATTTTCCAAAAGATTTCTTCCACGAATTTGCCAAAGTTACCGCCAGAGACGCACCCATTGCTAAACCGTCCGAATGAGTGACACTTAAAGTGAACATCCGTTACGGCTACTCTCAAAAGGCTCTTATAGCTGACCTCGGAATCTCAGGTACCTCATCACTGGAGTACAGTTCTTTAAGCGCAATTTCAATTGCCTCCTCAACCGGTACATTGGTGTATAAACTTTTTACATCGAGAGATACAACTAGCTCATCTTCATCGAATTTGGTAGCCTCTAGAGCTGCTCTGGCATCTTTCGAGTTAGTCTCAATATTTGCACCTCGTAACTTCTCGAAAAAGGGAGAGAGAAATTTATTGAGGTTCTCGTAACTGCTACTGGGTATTGAAAGAACAGGCCGAAGCGGCGTACCAATTTTATGTACCTTAGCAAGTCCGTAAAGTCTGGCCGGTTGCGATCCAGTTGTCCTGAGCCTGTTATAAATCTTTTCACTTATCTCTCCCTGTTTCATTAATTGATGCAAACTGCTATTAGATCATCACTTTCTCCATTACGAGGCTCAAACTGACTGGAGCTCAGGAATTTTTTTAGCTTATCCGATTATGTTGTCTGTTTCATAACACAAAAACACTAACCTTTATTAAAAGGTACAACTAGCAGTTTCTGATCTTTTTCTGATACAATAAGACCTAAGTCTTTCATGAATGGTGTGAGATCAAACAGAAAAATTCCAAACTTCAGACATGTAATTCCTCTAAACTGGATATACTTTTTTTCGCAAAATTTGTGGCCATGAAGTTGTTGTTGCACCACTTGAGAATCTTTTTGAGGTCTAGTCCTATCGTAATCAGATCGGTTTCGATCAGTTTGAAATCGTCCGCATATCCGTAGTTATCTGACATAACGCAGCTCGGAATATCAAAGACAAAAACTACAAAAAGCAGGGGCCTGAGAGTTGAACCTTCTGGCACTCCGCTCAATACGGTAAATTCTTGTGAAATAAAGTCCTGAATTCTGACAGTTTGCATGTTGTTGTCCAAATAACTTTGCAACAACTGGTGACAATTCCCACCAAATCCAATCAGGGCTAACTTCTCTGGGAGCAGAGAATGATTAATCTTGTCGAAAGCTTTTTGAAAGTCAACATAGAGAGCAATCAGATATTGTGTGTCGGGATTTCAAAGCTGATGTATAGTTGGTGAAGACATTCTATTAAATTTGTGACGGTTGAGCGTCTTTTGCAGAAACCGTGTTGTCGAATTGAAGACCATGTACATACAACAGGGTAGATTTTGTCAAGGCTCAATTTCTCTAGAACTCTTAATAATGCATAGAGGAGGTTAATTGGGCGATAATTTGATAATTGTTGTTTGTTTTCATTTTTGTCCAGGGGGATTATCTCACTCAGTTTCCAGGCAGTAGGGAAGTTCCCCTTGTTTGTGACGTATAAAATAGGAGACTTAATGAGTCTGGCAATGACTTAGCACAGCGTTTCAGAAGGAGGTTACCAATTCTATCCGGCCCTTTAGCTTAACTTACATCAAGATTTTTCGGGATTTCCAAGATTTCATTAAGCGTAAAATATAATCTATTGATCTCTTCTTCCACGTCAATCTTTGCTTCTTTATGATTTTTACTTGAAAAGACAGACTTAAAATATCGATTGAAAAGTTTGGTTTTCTCAACATCTGGCCTCGCTGTCTGATCTTCTAGAAAGACTTCACTTGGTAGGCAGTTGCTACTCAAAAAACTTTTAAAATATCGTTGCACATCGGAGAAACTCCCATGCTGGAAAAGTATTGTTTCGAACTTTTTCTAATCAGACTGTAGGGCTAGTGTAAGTACTGTTTCTGCCTTCTCAAGATTCAATTTTTTCAGTTCTCCACTCCATTTTGTGACTCCAACTGTTTTGAGTCAACTGATAACGTGCGAGTTGCGAGTTTTTGTATTTAGACATATAAAATTGACGGAAGAAGTATTGATCTTTTCCGTTTGTGCCCCCAGTACGTTATGCGCCCCCACCCAGTTACAGAGCACGTGTCATTACATAGTAAATCATTAGGAAAAAATATTGCATGTGTGTCGGGGGGGGGGTTGAAATAAAATGGAGCCACTAGCTGAGGACACAAACGGAAAAGACCCAAAAATTTTTTCATGAAGTGCATGGGACTCGAAAATATTTAAGTATGATCGTAGATGATTCACAACTCTGCATGTGCGGTACAAGTCTAAAGAAATATGCGGTGCGGTATTTTTCTGTTCTGACTTTCGGCAATTCGAATTTGTTCGAGCTTAGCCGTCAGATATCGTACAATCATGCTAAATGTTTTCATAATTATGTGATAATGGTCGAATCCCAGGTTGAGGTGCCATCCGGAAGTGACCTCTGATCATCCGAAATTTAACGCACACGGTGTGTTCCCAGACCATAATTACAGGGTCTGGGTTTTGGTTCCGGATGGGAATAGTCTGATCAGGGGTCAATTGCGGATGGGAATGGTATGATCAGAGGTCACTTCCGGATGGGAATGGCATGATCAGAGGTCACTTCCGGATGGGAATGGTATGATCAGAGGTCACTTCCGGATGGGAATTGTATGATCAGAGGTCGCTTCCGGATGGGGATGGTATGATCAGAGGTCACTTCCGGATGGGGATGGTATGATCAGAGGTCACTTCCGGAGGGGGAATGGTATGATCAGAGGTCACTTCCGGATGGGAATTGTATGATCAGAGGTCGCTTCCGGATGGGGATGGTATGATCAGAGGTCACTTCCGGATGGGAATGGTATGATCAGAGGTCACTTCCGGATGGGAATTGTATGATCAGAGGTCGCTTGCGGAAGGGAATAGTATGATCAGGGGTCACTTCCGGATGGGAATGGTATGATCATAGGCCCCTTTCGAGCGCACAATAGTATGATAAGAGGTCGCTTCCGGATGGGAATAGTATGATCAGGGGTCACTTGCGGATGGGAATGGTATGATCAGAGGTCGCTTCCGGATGGGAATGGTATGATCATAGGCCCCTTTCGAGCGCACAATAGTATGATCAGAGGTCGCTTCCGGATGGGAATAGAATGATCAGGGGTCTGTTCTGGATGATAACCGTCTGATGCTGGTAACCGTACTGTCGGAAAAAAACTCACGTCCCCATAAATGAGGTGCACAAAATCCCAGCGGGGTGGAAACCGACTAACCGGCGTCTCAACGGGGCAGGGGGGTGTTCACCTCAAGCGGGCCCGAGGCCCTCACCTTAGAATAATAGTAAGACTGAAGTAGACTTTTTTGCTAGGCAAGGTATACCAAAAATTCTTTTTGTTTTACCATCTAAATACCCATGGAATACTCCATACCGAGTTTGGTTCACTTTGGACAACTCTAAGACCTAATCAAAAAGACCTATTTTTTAAAATTATTTAAAATTAACTATTCGAATTAATCGCAAATTTCCGTATGAAAAACTAACTTTTTTCCTAGGCAAGCTATGACAAAAATTCTTTTTGTTTTAGACTCTAGGTACACACGGAATACTCTATACACAGTTTGGTTAGATTTGAACAACTCCTTGACCCGATAAAATTTCCATATTTTTTAAAATCGAATAAGCGAATAACTGGATATTTCCGATTGAAATACGAACTTTTTTCCTAGGCAAGCTATAGCAAAAATTCTTTTTGTTCTAGACTCTAGGTACACACGGGATACTCCATACCCAGTTTGGTTAGATTTGAACAACTCCTTGACCCGATAAAATTTCTATATTTTTTAAAATCGAATAAGCGAATAACTGGATATTTCCGATTGAAATACGAACTTTTTTCCTAGGCAAGTTATAGCAAAAATTCTTTTTGTTCTAGACTCTAGGTACACACGGAATACTCTATACCGAGTTTGGTTTGATTTGAACAACTCCTTGACCCGATAAAATTTCTATATTTTTGAAAATCGAATAAGCGAATAACTGGATATTTCCGATTGAAATACGAACTTTTTTTCTAGGCAAGCTATAGCAAAAATTCTTTTTGTTCTAGACTCTAGGTACACATGGGATACTCCATAACGAGTTTGGTTTGATTTGAACAACTCCTTGACCCGATAAAATTTTTATATTTTTTAAAATAGAATAAGCGAACAACTGGATATTCCCGATTGAAATCCGAACTTTTTTCCTAGGCAAGCTATAGCAAAAATTCTTTTTGTTCTAGACTCTAGGTACACACGGAATACTCTATACCGAGTTTGGTTTGATTTGAACAACTCCTTGACCCGATAAAATTTCTATATTTTTGAAAATCGAATAAGCGAATAACTGGATATTTCCGATTGAAATATGAACTTTTTTTCTAGGCAAGCTATAGCAAAAATTCTTTTTGTTCTAGACTCTAGGTACACATGGGATACTCCATAACGAGTTTGGTTTGATTTGAACAACTCCTTGACCCGATAAAATTTCTATATTTTTTAAAATAGAATAAGCGAATAACTGGATGTTTCCGATTGAAATACGAACTTTTTTCCTAGGCAAGCTATAGCAAAAATTCTTTTTGTTCTAGACTCTAGGTACACATGGGATACTCCATAACGAGTTTGGTTTGATTTGAACAACTCCTTGACCCGATAAAATTTCTATATTTTTTAAAATAGAATAAGCGAATAACTGGATATTTCCGATTGAAATACGAACTTTTTTTCTAGACAAGCTATAGCAAAAATTCTTTTTGTTTTAGACTCTACCTTCCCATGGTATACTCCATACCCAGTTTGGTTAGATTTGAACAACTCCTTGACTCGATGAAAAAGACCTATTTTTGAAATTAAATATTCGAAATATTCGCAAATTTCCGATTGCAAAACTAACTTTTTTCGTAGGCAAGCTATAGCAAAAATTCTTTTTGTTTTAGACTCTAGGTATACAGGGGATACTCCATGCCGGGTTTGGTTTGATTTGAACAACTCCTTGATCCGACGAAATAGACCAATTTTTAAAATTCAATAATCTCAAGTTACTCGAAATAATTGCAAAACTCCGTATGAAAAACTAACTTTTTTCCTAGGCAAGCTATAGCCAAAATTCTTTTTGTTTTAGACTCTACTTGCCCTTGGTATACTCCATACCCAGTTTGGTTAGATTTGAACAACTCCTTGACCCGATAAAATTTCTATATTTTTTAAAATCGAATAAGCGAATAACTGGATATTTCCGATTGAAATACGAACTTTTTTTCTAGGCAAGCTATAGCAAAAATTCTTTTTGTTCTAGACTCTAGGTACACACGGAATACTCTATACCGAGTTTGGTTTGATTTGAACAACTCCTTGACCCGATAAAACTTCTATATTTTTTAAAATCGAATAAGCGAATAACTGGATATTTCCGATTGAATACGAACTTTTTTCCTAGGCAAGCTATAGCAAAAATTCTTTTTGTTTTAGACTCTACCTTCCCATGGTATACTCCATACCGAGTTTGGTTCACTTTGGACAACTCTAAGACCTAATCAAAAAGACCTATTTTTTAAAATTATTTAAAATTAACTATTCGAATTAATCGCAAAATTCCGTATGAAAAACTAACTTTTTTCCTAGGCAAGCTACGACAAAAAATCTTTTTGTTTTAGACTCTAGGTACACACGGAATACTCTATACCGAGTTTGGTTTGATTTGAACAACTCCTTGACCCGATGAAAAAGACCTATTTTTAAAATTCGTTATTTGCGAAATTCGCAAATTTCCGTATGAAAAACTAACTTTTTTCCTAGGCAAGTAATAGCAAAAATTCTTTTTGCTTTAGACTCTAGGTACACACGGGATACTCCATACCCAGTTTGGTTAGATTTGAACAACTCCTTGACCCGATAAAATTTTTATATTTTTTAAAATCGAATAAGCGAATAACTGGATATTTCCGATTGAAATACGAACTTTTTTCCTAGGCAAGCTATAGCAAAAATTTTTTTGTTCTAGACTCTAGGTACACACGGAATACTCTATACCGAGTTTGGTTTGATTTGAACAATTCCTTGACCCGATAAAATTTCTATATTTTTGAAAATCGAATAAGCGAATAACTGGATATTTCCGATTGAAATATGAACTTTTTTTCTAGGCAAGCTATAGCAAAAATTCTTTTTGTTCTAGACTCTAGGTACACATGGGATACTCCATAACGAGTTTGGTTTGATTTGAACAACTCCTTGACCCGATAAAATTTCTATATTTTTTAAAATAGAATAAGCGAATAACTGGATATTTCCGATTGAAATACGAACTTTTTTCCTAGGCAAGCTATAGCAAAAATTCTTTTTGTTCTAGACTCTAGGTACACATGGGATACTCCATAACGAGTTTGGTTTGATTTGAACAACTCCTTGACCCGATAAAATTTCTATATTTTTTAAAATAGAATAAGCGAATAACTGGATATTTCCGATTGAAATACGAACTTTTTTTCTAGACAAGCTATAGCAAAAATTCTTTTTGTTTTAGACTCTACCTTCCCATGGTATACTCCATACCCAGTTTGGTTAGATTTGAACAACTCCTTGACTCGATGAAAAAGACCTATTTTTGAAATTAAATATTCGAAATATTCGCAAATTTCCGATTGCAAAACTAACTTTTTTCCTAGGCAAGCTATAGCAAAAATTCTTTTTGTTTTAGACTCTAGATATACAGGGGATACTCCATGCCGGGTTTGGTTTGATTTGAACAACTCCTTGATCCGACGAAATAGACCAATTTTTAAAATTCAATAATCTCAAGTTACTCGAAATAATTGCAAAACTCCGTATGAAAAACTAACTTTTTTCCTAGGCAAGCTATAGCCAAAATTCTTTTTGTTTTAGACTCTACTTGCCCATGGTATACTCCATACCCAGTTTGGTTAGATTTGAACAACTCCTTGACCCGATAAAATTTCTATATTTTTTAAAATCGAATAAGCGAATAACTGGATATTTCCGATTGAAATACGAACTTTTTTTCTAGGCAAGCTATAGCAAAAATTCTTTTTGTTCTAGACTCTAGGTACACACGGAATACTCTATACCGAGTTTGGTTTGATTTGAACAACTCCTTGACCCGATAAAATTTCTATATTTTTTAAAATCGAATAAGCGAATAACTGGATATTTCCGATTGAATACGAACTTTTTTCCTAGGCAAGCTATAGCAAAAATTCTTTTTGTTTTAGACTCTACCTTCCCATGGTATACTCCATACCGAGTTTGGTTCACTTTGGACAACTCTAAGACCTAATCAAAAAGACCTATTTTTTAAAATTATTTAAAATTAACTATTCGAATTAATCGCAAATTTCCGTATGAAAAACTAACTTTTTTCCTAGGCAAGCTACGACAAAAAACCTTTTTGTTTTAGACTCTAGGTACACACGGAATACTCTATACCGAGTTTGGTTTGATTTGAACAACTCCTTGACCCGATGAAAAAGACCTATTTTTAAAATTCGTTATTTGCGAAATTCGCAAATTTCCGTATGAAAAACTAACTTTTTTCCTAGGCAAGTAATAGCAAAAATTCTTTTTGCTTTAGACTCTAGGTACACACGGCATACTCCATACCCAGTTTGGTTAGATTTGAACAACTCCTTGACCCGATAAAATTTCTATATTTTTTAAAATCGAATAAGCGAATAACTGGATATTTCCGATTGAATACGAACTTTTTTCCTAGGCAAGCTATAGCAAAAATTCTTTTTGTTTTAGACTCTACCTTCCCATGGTATACTCCATACCAAGTTTGGTTAGATTTGAACAACTCCTTGACCCGATAAAATTTCTATATTTTTGAAAATAGAATAAGCGAATAATAAGCGAATATGTCGATATTTCCGATTGAAATACGAACTTTTTTCCTAGGCAAGCTATAGCCAAAATTCTTTTCGTTTTAGACTCTACTTGCCCATGGTATACTCCATACCCAGTTTGGTTAGATTTGAACAACTCCTTGACCCGATAAAATTTCTATATTTTTTAAAATCGAATAAGCGAATAACTGGATATTTCCGATTGAAATACGAACTTTTTTTCTAGGCAAGCTATAGCAAAAGTTCTTTTTGTTCTAGACTCTAGGTACACAGGGGATACTCCATACCGGGTTTGGTTTGATTTGAACAACTCCTTGATCCGACGAAATAGACCATTTTTTAAAATTCAATAATCTCAAGTTACTCGAAATAATTGCAAAATTCCCTATGAAAAACTAACTTTTTTCCTAGGCAAGCTGTAGCCAAAATTCTTTTTGTTTTAGACTCTACTTGCCCATGGTATACTCCATACCGAGTTTGGTTCACTTTGGACAACTCTAAGACCTAATCAAAAAGACCTATTTTTTAAAATTATTTAAAATTAACTATTCGAATTAATCGCAAATATCCGTATGAAAAACTAACTTTTTTCCTAGGCAAGCTATGACAAAAAATCTTTTTGTTTTAGACTCTAGGTACACACGGAATACTCTATACCGAGTTTGGTTTGATTTGAACAACTCCTTGACCCGATGAAAAAGACCTATTTTTAAAATTCGTTATTTGCGAAATTCGCAAATTTCCGTATGAAAAACTAACTTTTTTCCTAGGCAAGTAATAGCAAAAATTCTTTTTGCTTTAGACTCTAGGTACACACGGGATACTCCATACCCAGTTTGGTTAGATTTGAACAACTCATTGTCCCGATAAAATTTCTATATTTTTTAAAATCGAATAAGCGAATAACTGGATATTTCCGATTGAAAACGAACTTTTTTCCTAGGCAAGCTATAGCAAAAATTCTTTTTGTTCTAGACTCTAGGTACACACGGGATACTCTATTCCGAGTTTGGTTTGATTTGAACAACTCCTTGACCCGATGAAAAGGACCTATTTTTAAAATTCTTTATTCGAAATAATCGAAAATTTCCGTATGAAAAACTAACTTTTTTCCTAGGCAAGCTATGACAAAAATTCTTTTTGCTTTGGACTCTAGGTACACACGGAATACTCTATACCGAGTTTGATTCGATTTGAACAACTCCTTGATCCGACGAAATAGACCAATTTTTAAAATTCAATAATCTCAAGTTATTCGAAATAATTGCAAAATTCCGTATGAAAAACTAACTTTTTCCTAGGCAAGCTATACCAAAAATTTCTTCTGTTTTACACTCTAAGTAGACCTAAGATACTCCACACCGAGTTTGATTCGATTTGAACAACTCCTTAACCCGATAAAATTTCTATATTTTTGAAAATAGAATAAGCGAATAACTCGATATTTCTGATTGCAAAACTAAATTTTTTCCTAGGCAAGCTATAGCAAAAATTCTTTAAGCTTTACACTCTAATTACACTGGGGATACTCCATACAGAGTTTGGTACATTTTGGACAAGTCCTTGACCCGATGAAAACGGCCTATTTATGAAATTAAATATTCGAAATATTCGAAAACTTCCATATAAAAAGCTAACTTTTTTCCTAGGCAAGTTATTGCATAAATTCTTTTTTTTTACACTCTAATCAGACAGGGGATTATCCATACCGAGTTTGGTACAATTTGGACAAGTCCTTGACCCAATGAAAACGGCCTATTTTTAAAATTTAATAATCTCAAGTTATTCGAAATAATTGCAAATTTCCGTATGAAATACTAACTTTTTTCCTAGGCAAGCTATAGCGAAAATTCTTTTTGTTTTAGATACATACATACATACATACATACATACATACACATACATATACATACATACATACATACATACAGACAAAAAGAAACCATTGTTAAGTTTTCTAACATCTGCAGAACAGCTTAAAAAAATTGTATAGAAATTGTCTAAATTGTATACAAAAATGTATATGTTTATGTTATGTAACTCGAATGTAAAAAAACTTTATTGATAAGTTTCAAATTTCAGACTAAATCTTTAGGAAAACTATAGTAATTAATGTAAACAAATTCGAATGCTTTATATGAACATCAAAAACCGTACAAAAATTAAGAAAAAGGCTATAACAAATGCAAGCAGTCAAAGTCAACCTTTTTCAAGCGGATGAATTAATTGTGCTCGTAATGTTTCAACATTGTAATCATATACACTGTATTTTTGAACTGAAAACGAAACAATTTGCTCTTTATAGCATTTATAGGAATTTCAATGGTCTCCTTCGGGTCACCAACAACAAATCCGAATGGAAGATCTGTCTCAAAATTAGTTTTCACCAATTTAATTCTCCTGAATATCTCAAATTTCTGAAGAACGCAATGTGTTGAGCTGTCTTTTTTGTAAAAGAAAAGTATTTCGCCAATAAAAACATCTCCCAATTTGGCAGCAACGTAGTTGTCGGCATCTGAGCCGCGACCATATGATGCGGAACCGAGGTAAAACTTGTGAAATGTTCGGCAAAAGAGCTCTGCATCTGGATGAACTTCCTGAAATTTTTTAGTTTCTGGGCTGTCAACAAAAGCAAAGACTTCGTCGATCTTCTTATTTCCCCGGAAATCTTTTATCGCTGAGCTCAAACAGTCCTCCCTCAACTCCATTTTCAAAACAAATTTTGCACGGATAAATCCCGAAGTCATCAATTGGCACTGATTCACAGTTCCTGTCAACGGTGCAATTGACAGGCGGTTTCCCGATTCAAACATTGAGGCCGATGTGGTGAACAGAGGTCCGATATTCTTGGCCTGCCATCCCAAGTGCCTTAAGAGATGGAAGTTTATTGATTCCATTTTCTCCGTTTTTTTCAGCCATGCTACGGCAGAACTCATTCAAAAGTCTGTCGCAAAAATCGGCGTTTGCGATTGTATCGAACAAGCTGCGGGTTGCAAAGACCAGCTTTTTAAGATCAATTTCGTCACTAACTCTGTCTTCACCATGAAAGAAGGGAGGAAAAGCAACCGGTGACAAATAAAAGAGTACAAACTTGAGTTCTATAGCTTTGAAGGTATGCAGCGGATCTAAAGATCGCACAGAGTTTTTAAACTCATGTGGGAGCTTGAGCGATGAAATAAATTCGTTCAGTTCACGTTTTTCAGCAGAATGCATCTTATCGTAGAAAAAAAGAAACAATTCTTTCGAGACACCTAAAAACAGTTGATGCATCGGGTCAACTGGCGAGCTCAGCGGCTGATTTGGAATGAGTGAAAGAATTTTGCTCCTTCCTTTCACACCTTGCGTTGGCATCTCGCAATCATTTTCAGGACCATGCTTAGATTTCATCTTCTCTATGCTTCTGCTTTCTAATTCACGAATATTGATCAAATGCGAATCAGCCGACCTCATAACAATTGGTTGGTCATGAGGGTATTGATGGGCACCAGCATAGTGGGTTCCCCTTTGCGTACAGAGAGTGCAACCGTAGTAGCCGTTACATTGCTTCATTTTCAGCACCTTTGCTTTTGCTATCAAGTCAGCAATCAACAGGATCGGTTTAAAAGAAACGGCTAACTTTTGTCCTTCAAAGTCAATATACTCACTCACAGACAACTCTTTTTTAATGTGAGCAAAAATACAATCAAAATTAGGATACCCTGAGCCAACAAAGAGAGAAACGAGCATTATGTTCTCGAAAGCTTGTCTTTTTCTCGGTGGAAGGTCAGCAATAGCTAAAAATAGTGGCCAAGCGGATAACACCGGTGACTTAGAAACAACAGCACCGTCTGTATTTACAAGCAGCCTTATTGACAATTTTCCATCAGTAATTTTCAACTCAGGTAACAGAATATCTTCATTAACATCTTTGCTCCTTGCGTACAATAACATATCGGGAAGAGACTTAATAACTATGTCCATCAACAAGGATCGAAAATTCAATAAAATTAGTTCACCATTTGGAGAAACCTTCTTGCTCGATTGGTATTGCTGACATACTTCTTGAAATTGGCTCCTTACTGACCATGGCGTAAGAGCAGAATCGCCAAAAAGGGCTTGATCGCGCTTCAGCAAATCATTAAGCAGAGCATCTGACCCATTATGTTTTGCCAACAAAGCAACCAACGACGCTGCTAAATTAACTGGAAAGACGTCATTCACGTCATTTAACGGTTGAGAGCTTCGTTGATTAAAATTAAAGCTATATTTTTTGCTTGAACCAGAGGATGAGCTGCTGTTCCTGATGAGAGCAGCACTCGCGTCAACCTCACTTTCAAACAAATCCGTATCACACACATCAATATCTGAGAGTTGTTCAAACTCAGGTTCAGAAACGACAATTCCTGGTATTTGTTCCCCAATATTGACGGGAAAATTTATTTCAAGGCTGCTTTCCAAGGAGGTAGTGCTTAAATTTGAACATTCGTCATAAAAGTTGATGAAACCCTCTAAAACAGTAGAACGCTCTTGAAATTTGATTCGTGGTAGGACGCGTCTTCGTTTCTTGCTTTCCGAGATTTGACTGCAACACAAAGTATCAGTTTCAACATCATTGACTTTCAGGCCATGCAAATCGTTATGTCCACAGAGGCAGTCAACATTATCTTCACCAAAATAGTTTGAACTGTAAAATGCCATCAACTGGGAACCGTCTGGAATTTCCTGAAGTGCTCGAAGTCGAACACAAGGCCTTCCATTAAAACCTCCACTCATGTAATAGTCGCAATTTGGTCGACAGGAATGGTTTACCCACCTAGCAACTCCAACCATAAATCTTTACCCTTCCATTATCGGCCATTCATCAATCTCACGATTCGGTGGTTTTTTGGCACGTAGTCCTACAGTGCTATCAATAACTCCAGATTTGATAGTGCGACCACTTCTATTAACCAGGCAGAACCCACCAAAGCTATCTGGTTCAATACGAAAGCCAGCCTCGTATGCTGCCGTATAAATACTTATCATATCGTTGTATAGTTTCAAGAACTGACGGTCAGATGCTTGAAGACGGCAGAAGTCTTCATCGGAAATCATTGATGTTAATGCATGTGGAACCACAACAGTACCACTGATAAAGCGCTTTGACACAGCGTCTTCGACTAGGCAAAATTTTTCACAAAAGTCCATATCTTAAAAACACTAAAATTAAAATTTGCGTTGAGTCACCCTTAATAGGAACTGTTATAAGAGAAACATTTCAGCTGAGTAACTGGCGACAAAACCAAAAGAAGAACACAATATGATTGAAAACTGCTAGAAAAACAGTCGATACAACTCTCAATTAGATACTCGTTGATTTCTCCTATCAAAAAATCAGCACATCAACTGAAAAAGTAAATCTAATATCCAAAATTCATAAATACTTTGAACAGGTATATAAATATAAACAGCTCTCTGATTTCTTTATCCAAAAGATTAGCACATCACCTGTAGAATAACATCTAATATCCGAAACACATATACTTTAAACAATTAAATCAAAATATACAACTCTGATTTCTCTATCAAAAAATCAGCACATCAACTGAAAAAGTAAATCTAATATCCAAAATTCGTAAATACTTTGAACAGGTATATCAATAAACAACTCTCTGATTTCTCTATCAAAAAATTTGCACATCAACTGAAAAAGTACAGCTAATATCCAAAACACATAAAAACTTTAAACAAGTAAATCAAAAGATAAACAACCAGAAGACTAAATCAAACGAAACTTTAAACCCCCATTTCATTCCACTCAAACACGAGATCAAATAACATAATGCAAGATAGATCACATCGTATCAAAAATTCATTTGAAGAGTAAAACCATTGAAACAAAATGTACAGGATTTAAGGAAATGAGGATACTTGAAATAAAGGAGCAAACAAGGTAAGAACATAACCGCTAAATGTCTACAGACAAAGTTTTTCTGCTTTAAAAATTGGAGTAGATAACGTAGTAATTAACTGCAGACGACGTCTAATTCATTATCTTCATCTTCCATCCTCTGTTCAGATTCATCTGCTACCAGATTGTCTTTTCGATTCAAAAAAATTTTTCTCTCCAAACCTGCTTGATTAGCTGCCATTTTCGCTTTCTTGTATGCCAGTCGGGGGGTCAGAGGGTATTTTTGCTCCACTAGATCTAAAAAAAATTAATGTGTGACAGAATTTGCAAAAAATCTTTCAATGGTTGGAGGACATCTAATCGCGAAAACTGGATTATTGTAAAAAAAAATTAAGGGTACAAATCCTTTACCTCTGAAAAGCATGCAGAGCTCTGTTTTCGCTTCTTTGCGATTGGGGGAATTCTCACTTTCTATCATATCTTCGGTCAGTCCGTCCTCTCCAAACAATGTCCTCCTCAAATTTCTACCGAGTGTCGAGGGATGTGGGCCAGCTTTGATGCTTTTGTTTAGATCGACTCCATTATGCTCAACCGATTTGGTAGGGTATAATGCCAGCAAGGTTGGGTTTTCGTCAACACTTTGAAATCGTTTCAGAGTCAGGGATCTGGCTTCGCGGAGGTCTTCTACCTTAATGAACAATAAACCTTTCAAAAAACAGATCGAATCAGAACAAATTCCACAGAATGAAAACATATCAAAACTAGTTTATGTTACTATATATATACACCATAAAGAATTCTGATCAGAAAGAAAAAGCTATCTTACTAGTTCTTCTATCTCCTTCACAGCCTTGCGTCTCCTTTTGTCTGCGTTGTTTTTGAGGACGTCAGCAATTGCTCTAGAGCGGACCATTCTCTGCTCGTGTCCCACCAAAAACTTTTTGAAGTTGTCGCACACTTCACTGCACTGTGCCCTAGATTCTTCTTGCGTTGCAGTCGGCTCAGGTTCGTTGCTGACACCAGTTGGTGAATCGTCAAACAGAAGAGCTCTACATGGCTTCGAAGCCTTCTGTTTTCCCGAACTTTGTGTTGCCGTGGCCGTTTCATGAGCGCCATCTGCGGTATTCGAAGGCAAGGCAGCTGCACTCTTTTGAACCTGAGTCGGTACGTGAGTTGCGGGAAGCCCTCTTTTCAGTCTGTCCAATGTCTGTTTTTGGTGCTCAGACACGAGTTTTGATGGCCCCTTTCCCAAGAAGATACAATTCTGCGGCTTGGATCGATGCCACATGTCAGTCCTTTCTCCGGCCTTCAAAGACAGTTTGAAATCCGTGGTTGTCTTGGCTGGCCAGTTATCAGCGTTCAGATAGCAAGAGAATAAAGCTTGCGAATAATAGAAGAGGAACTTCGTATCTCTGTTCTCTTCTTGCAAAGATCTTTCAACAACTGTCTCAGGATCAGTTTCGAATTGTGTGCCTTTAATAGGACGGCCAGATGATGACTTTCCGGTATTTGACTTTCTGGTCTGAGACATGGTTCTGAAAAAAAAACAAATTCCGTTTTAATTTGATCGGAGAAAAAATTAATTTTGTTAACAATTTTAACACCATGAAAACTAAACATTTGACAAGAACTAAATATGTTAATCTGGAACCACTACGCCTTTGCTGTGATTTGTCATGAAATGGTTTAAGAAAGAGACAAAAACTCTGCACAAGAATCAACTACAGAAAGTTCAAAAAAATCTGATACAAAACTTAAACAAAACTGGAATTTCAAAGACATGCTTCTAATGGAGTACTTTCACAAGTGACAATATGAATACAAAATCTAAAACTATATAAAACAAAAACGTTCACATAATGAAGCTACAATTTAGGCTGCAATCAGGCATCAAGCAAAGTCAAAAATCATCACATGCAAGCTAATCTTGGTTCCCTGCACTTGCATCCTTTCCTTGAGCTCTTTTTGCTTTCTGAGATTTATTTCTCTCAGCTTTACCAGCCTCACTGTATTTGCCCGTCCCCAGCACCCGCTGTCTAGCATTGAGCCCTGTTCTATTAGCAGCGTTCTTTGCTTGCAGTTTTGTTTTTGGATACTTGTCTCTTGGGAACTTTCTTTCAACAGCTCCCAAAATTTAAAATAGCATTTCAACAACATAGAGAAAATATGTAAACTATGGGTTTGTACAGGTTATATTAGGCAAATATAAAAAAAACTAGTGGTCAAATTTTCCATTCATAAGTGCAAAGACATGTTGACTAATAGGTTGCATAACTTATATTTAGGATGCCTAAGATCAGGAAAAAGTAATTTTAAAATATTTGTAAAATCTCACGGAAGAACGTTAGCATGGATTCCTTTGAAGCGCATTTTCGACCTTCTTTAGTATGTTTTGCAGGCATGATCATTTCAAATGCCAGTCCATTAACTCCAAAAATCCATTTTCTAAGAGCAGTTCCATATTGTGAGGGTAAATGGCCATTGTACACCTTGTCCAAATTTTGACCATTTAATCCGTACTGAACCGGTGGATTCCTCTCTACAGCAAGAAACAAATTCGTATCATCGGCGTCTACAGCCGCAATTTCTTCATCCGAATCCTCGTTTTTGTCAGGAACACTTTCGGTTACATCAATGGAATGAAAAACGTCGTTCACCTAGTGAAAACAAAAACACTGAGAATCAGAAATGCGAACTCATACTTAAAACTTGAAATCTGCCTTACAATAGTGGCCACACTTTGCTTCAGGTTCACAAATTCCTCAGATGACTGGTTCGAGGACTTCTGCATCATATCCACGACCTCATAAAAAAGTTTTTCGTTTTGTAAGAGTACTTCTGCAATTGCACGGTGATCCTGGCAGCACTAAATCGATCAGAAATTGATGGTAAATAAAAACAAACAAAAAATGAAAGACCTGCACTGATTAAAACATTTGCGCTCATTTTAAAACCACAATAGAACACGATAGTAACTAAATTACGACGATGATAACCAAATCTTTAGAATAATTTTAAATGACATTAAAATTACCGTTACGGAAACTGTGTCATCATTCAAGGGCAGCTGGGATGACGATGAGGATGAGTGCGGTTGCGGTAACAATTTAGCTCTCTCTTGTTGAGAAGTGGCATCATTAGATTCTATAAGATTCACGTTCGCTGAGGTAGGTTGAATAGACAGATCTTTTTTCAAATTCTCCAAATCCTTATCAAAGTTTGCCATCCCTTGCTTTACTACTATATAGGGAACTTCAGCGCCCTTCTGATTTCCTCAATTTTACTACTGTCCCTTCTGATTTCCTCAATTTCACATAATATGATAGTGAGCCCCACAACGACGAATTTTTGTCAATTATCCTAGCATCATCTTTGTTTGCTGACATTACCAACCACACGAACGAACAATTCAGAGAAGTCATTTCAATGATCTGAAAAAGTCAAAATCAGCGTTAAACAGAATAAAACAAACTTCAGGGCGGATTATATCGAAAAGTGAGGCCAGGAAAAACGAGTTTATATCAGAATAAAATTGATTTGAAAATTGTCTGGATGTAAGTGCTTCTAAAAAAATCTAACATAGACTAATGACTTTAGCTAAATCAACCAATGATAACAAACAACATCAAGGCAAGAATAAGCCACGTTCACAACAAAACAAAAACTATATGTCTGATCTACTTGAATTTAGAGAAATTGACCTTCAAAAGCCATTTTCCACAGGACTCATATCTTCGGAATGAACAGAGACAGTTGTGTTAAAACTGTCGTCTCCAGTAAGATCGACAGTTTCAATGGCAGCTTGCTCGAGTTGTCTTACGCGCCTCGTAAGATCTTCTACTTTAGCCTTTAGTTCTTTCACTTGCTCTTCCAAACTACTGTCCTGAACTAACCCCTCAATTTGACGCAAGTTTGATGCACGAGGTCTTTCTGCAATAATTTCATTTTGCCTGACAACAATAGTTGTTTGTTGCAACATGTTCACTGAAAAGTATTTGAGAAAGTGTAAAAACTCTTCACCAGATAAAAAATAACTAGTTTGGAAAACAAAATAAGCAATGAGTGAAATAATAACTTTCTTCTAGGAACGCTAGGCGGATCATTCTTTCTATTATACAACTACACACTACTGGTATTCTGGAATAACAATTCGGTTCACTTTCAACAACTCTTTGATCCAGTAAAGTTTCTCTTTGAAAAAATAAAAGCGAAAAAGTCGAAGTCGAATTTTCCGAAAGACATATTTTTTGAAATTCAATAATCTAATTTGAAAAATTGCAAATTTCCGTATGAAAAGCTAACTTTTTTCCTAGGCAAGCTATGCCAAAAATTTTTTATGTTTTAGACTCTACATAAACAGTGGGTACTCCATACCAAGTTTGGTACAATTTGGACAAGTCCTTGACCCAATGAAAACGGCCTATTTTTAAAATTCAATAATCTCAAGATATTCGAAATAATTGCAAAATTCCGTATGAATAACTAACTTTTTTCTCAGGCAAGCTATAGCAAAAACTCTTTTTGTTCTAGACTCTGAATACACAGAGGATACTCCATAACGAGTTTGGTTTGATTTGAACAACTCCTTGACCCGATGAAAAAGACCTATTTTTAAAATTCTTTATTCGAAATAATTGCAATATTCCGTATGAAAAACTAACTTTTTTCCTAGGCAAGTAAAAGCAAAAATTCTTTTGGCTTTACACTCTAGGTACACACGGGATACTCCATACCCAGTTTGGTTAGATTTGAACAACTCCTTGACCCGATAAAATTTCTTTATTTTTTAAAATCGAATAAGCGAATAACTGGATATTTCCGATTGAAATACGAACTTTTTTCCTAGGCAAGCTATAGCAAAAATTCTTTTTGTTCTAGACTCTAGGTACACACGGAATACTCTATACCAAGTTTAGTTTGATTTGAACAACTCCTTGACCCGATAAAATTTCTATATTTTTTAAAATCGAATAAGCGAATAACTGGATATTTCCGATTGAAATACGAACTTTTTTCCTAGGCAAGCTGTAGCAAAAATTCTTTTTGCTTTAGACTCTAGGTACACACGGGATACTCTATGCCGAGTTTGGTTTGATTTGAACAACTCCTTGACCCGATGAAAAAGACCTATTTTTAAAATTCTTTATTCGAAATAATTGCAATATTCCGTATGAAAGACTAACTTTTTTCCTAGGCAAGTAAAAGCAAAAATTCTTTTGGCTTTACACTCTAGGTACACACGGAATACTCTATACCGAGTTTGGTTTGATTTGAACAACTCCTTGACCCGATGAAAAAGACCAATTTATAAAATTCAATAATCTCAAGTTATTCGAAATAATTGCAAAATTCCGTATGAAAAACTAACTTTTTTCCTAGGCAAGCTATACCAAAAATTTCTTCTCTTTTACACTCCAAGTAGACCTAAGATACTCCACACCGGATTTGGTTTGATTTGAACAACTCCTTGGCCCGATAAAATTTCTATATTTTTGAAAATAAAATAAGCGAATAACTCGATATTTCCGATTGCAAAACTAACTTTTTTCCTAGGCAAGCTATAGCAACAATTCTTTTTGTTTTACCATCTAGATACCCATGGAAAACTCCATACCGAGTTTGATTCGATTTGAACAACTTCTTGATCCGACGAAATAGACCAATTTTTAAAATTCAATAATCTCAAGTTATTCGAAATATTTGCAAAATTGCGTATGAAGAACTAACTTTTTTCCGAGGCAAGCTATAGCCAAAATTCTTTTTGTTCTAGACTCTAGGTACACATGGGATACTCCATAACGAGTTTGGTTTGATTTGAACAACTCCTTGACCCGATAAAAATTCTATATTTTTTAAAATAGAATAAGCGAATAGCTGGATATTTCCGATTGAAATGCGAACTTTTTTCCTAGGCAAGCTATAGCAAAAATTCTTTTTGTTCTAGACTTTAGGTACACATGGGATACTCCATAACGAGTTTGGTTTGATTTGAACAACTCCTTGACCCGATAAAATTTCTATATTTTTTAAAATAGAATAAGCGAATAACTGGATATTTCCGATTGAAATACGAACTTTTTTTCTAGACAAGCTATAGCAAAAACTTTTTTTTTGTTTTAGACTCTACCTTCCCATGGTATACTCCATACCCAGTTTGGTTAGATTTGAACAACTCCTTGACCCGATAAAATTTCTATATTTTTGAAAATCGAATAAGCGAATAACTGGATATTTCCGATTGAAATACGAACTTTTTTCCTCGGCAAGCTATATCAAAAATTCTTTTTGCTTTAGACTCTAGGTACACACGGGATACTCTATACCGAGTTTGGTTTGATTTGAACAACTCCTTGACCCGATGAAAAAGACCTATTTTTAAAATTCTTTATTCGAAATAATTGCAATTTTCCGTATGAAAAACTAACTTTTTTCCTAGGCAAGTAAAAGCAAAAACTCTTTTGGCTTTACACTCTAGGTACACACGGAATACTCTATACCGAGTTTGGTTTGATTTGAACAACTCCTTGACCCGATGAAAAAGACCAATTTATAAAATTCAATAATCTCAAGTTATTCGAAATAATTGCAAAATTCCGTATGAAAAACTAACTTTTTTCCTAGGCAAGCTATACCAAAAATTTCTTCTGTTTTACACTCCAAGTAGACCTGAGATACTCCACACCGGATTTGGTTTGATTTGAACAACTCCTTGGCCCGATAAAATTTCTATATTTTTGAAAATAAAATAAGCGAATAACTCGATATTTCCGATTGCAAAACTAACTTTTTTCCTAGGCAAGCTATAGCAACAATTCTTTTTGTTTTACCATCTAGATACCCATGGAAAACTCCATACCGAGTTTGATTCGATTTGAACAACTTCTTGATCCGACGAAATAGACCAATTTTTAAAATTCAATAATCTCAAGTTATTCGAATTATTTGCAAAATTGCGTATGAAAAACTAACTTTTTTCCGAGGCAAGCTATAGCCAAAATTCTTTTTGTTCTAGACTCTAGGTACACATGGGATACTCCATAACGAGTTTGGTTTGATTTGAACAACTCCTTGACCCGATAAAAATTCTATATTTTTTAAAATAGAATTAGCGAATAACTGGATATTTCCGATTGAAATACGAACTTTTTTCCTAGGCAAGCTATAGCAAAAATTCTTTTTGCTCTAGACTCTAGGTACACATGGGATACTCCATACCCAGTTTGGTTAGATTTGATCAACTCCTTGACCCGACAAAATTTCTATATTTTTGAAAATATATAATAAGCGAATAACTGGATATTTCCGATTGAAATACGAACTTTTTTTCTAGACAAGCTACAGCAAAAACATTTTTTGTTTTAGACTCTACCTTCCCATGGTATACTGCATACCAAGTTTGGTTTGATTTGAACAACTCCTTGAACCGATAAAATTTCTATATTTTTTAAAATAGAATAACCGAATAACTCGATATTTCCGATTGCAAAACTAACTTTTTTTCTAGGCGAGCTATAGCAACAATTCTTTTTGTTTTACCATCTAGATACACATGGAAAACTGCATACCGAGTTTGGTTCACTTTGGACAACTCTAAGACCTAATCAAAAAGACCTATTTTTTAAAATTATTAAAAATTAACTATTCGAATTAATCGCAAATTTCCGTATGAAAAACTAACTTTTTTCCTAGGCAAGCTATGACAAAAATTCTTTTTGTTTTAGACTCTAGGTACACACGGGATACTCTATACCGAGTTTGGTTTGATTTGAACAACTCCTTGACCCGATGAAAAAGACCTATTTTTGAAATTAAATATTCGAAATATTCGCAAATTTCCGTATGAAAAACTAACTTTTTTCCTAGGCAAGCTATAGCAAAAATTCTTTTTGTTTTAGACTCTACTTGCCCATGGTATACTCCATACCCAGTTTGGTTTGATTTGAACAACTCCTTGACCCGATGAAAAAGACCTATTTTTGAAATTAAATATTCGAAATATTCGCAAATTTCCGATTGCAAAACTAACTTTTTTCCTAGGCAAGCTATAGCAAAAATTCTTTTTGTTCTAGAATCTAGGTACACAGGGGATACTCCATACCGGGTTTGGTTTGATTTGAACAACTCCTTGATCCGAGGAAATAGACCAATTTTTAAAATTCAATAATCTCAAGTTATTCGAAATAATTGCAAAATTCCGTATGAAAAACTAACTTTTTTCCTAGGCAAGCTATAGCCAAAATTCTTTTTGTTTTAGACTCTACTTGCCCATGGTATACTCTATACCCAGTTTGGTTAGATTTGAACAACTCCTTGACCCGATAAAATTTCTATATTTTTGAAAATAGAATAAGCGAATAACTGGATATTTCCGATTGAAATACGAACTTTTTTTCTAGACAAGCTATAGCAAAAACTTTTTTTGTTCTAGACTCTAGGTACACATGGGATACTCCATACCGATTTTGGTTTGATTTGAACAACTCCTTGACCCGATAAAATTTCTATATTTTTTAAAATAGAATAAGCGAATAACTGGATATTTCCGATTGAAATACGAACTTTTTTCCTAGGCAAGCTATAGCAAAAATTCTTTTTGCTCTAGACTCTAGGTACACATGGGATACTCCATAACGAGTTTGGTTTGATTTGAACAACTCCTTGACCCGATAAAATTTCTATATTTTTTAAAATAGAATAAGCGAATAACTGGATATTTCCGATTGAAATACGAACTTTTTTTCTAGACAAGCTATAGCAAAATTTTTTTTGTTTTAGACTTTAGGTACACATGGGATACTCCATAACGAGTTTGGTTTGATTTGAACAACTCCTTGACCCGATAAAATTTCTATATTTTTTAAAATAGAATAAGCGAATAACTGGATATTTCCGATTGAAATACGAACTTTTTTCCTAGGCAAGCTATAGCAAAAATTCTTTTTGTTCTAGACTCTAGGTACACATGGGATACTCCATAACCAGTTTGGTTTGATTTGAACAACTCCTTGACCCGATAAAATTTCTATATTTTTTAAAATAGAATAAGCGAATAACTGGATATTTCCGATTGAAATACGAACTTTTTTCCTAGGCAAGCTATAGCCAAAATTCTTTTTGTTTTAGACTCTACTTGCCCATGGTATACTCTATACCCAGTTTGGTTAGATTTGAACAACTCCTTGACCCGATAAAATTTCTATATTTTTGAAAATAGAATAAGCGAATAACTGGATATTTCCGATTGAAATGCGAACTTTTTTTCTAGACAAGCTATAGCAAAAACTTTTTTTGTTCTAGACTCTAGGTACACATGGGATACTCCATAACGAGTTTGGTTTGATTTGAACAACTCCTTGACCCGATAAAATTTCTATATTTTTTAAAATAGAATAAGCGAATAACTGGATATTTCCGATTGAAATACGAACTTTTTTTCTAGACAAGCTATAGCAAAATTTTTTTTGTTTTAGACTTTAGGTACACATGGGATACTCCATAACGAGTTTGGTTTGATTTGAACAACTCCTTGACCCGATAAAATTTCTATATTTTTTAAAATAGAATAAGCGAATAACTGGATATTTCCGATTGAAATACGAACTTTTTTCCTAGGCAAGCTATAGCAAAAATTCTTTTTGTTCTAGACTCTAGGTACACATGGGATACTCCATAACCAGTTTGGTTTGATTTGAACAACTCCTTGACCCGATAAATTTCTATATTTTTTAAAATAGAATAAGCGAATAACTGGATATTTCCGATTGAAATACGAACCTTTTTTCTAGACAAGCTATAGCAAAAATTTTTTTCGTTTTAGACTCTACCTTCCCATGGTATACTCCATACCCAGTTTGGTTAGATTTGAACAACTCCTTGACCCGATAAAATTTCTATATTTTTGAAAATATATAATAAGCGAATAACTGGATATTTTCGATTGAAATACGAACTTTTTTCCTAGGCAAGCTATAGCAAAAATTCTTTTTGCTCTAGACTCTAGGTACACATGGGATACTCCATAACGAGTTTGGTTTGATTTGAACAACTCCTTGACCCGATAAAATTTCTATTTTTTTAAAATAGAATAAGCGAATAACTGGATATTTCCGATTGAAATACGAACTTTTTTTCTAGACAAGCTATAGCAAAATTTTTTTTGTTTTAGACTTTAGGTACACATGGGATACTCCATAACGAGTTTGGTTTGATTTGAACAACTCCTTGACCCGATAAAAT
Source organism: Convolutriloba macropyga (assembly GCF_964194025.1). NCBI lineage: Eukaryota > Metazoa > Xenacoelomorpha > Acoela > Convolutidae > Convolutriloba > Convolutriloba macropyga. The sequence continues at coordinate 54,029,336 of NC_134478.1, forward strand.
TTCTATATTTTTTAAAATAGAATAAGCGAATAACTGGATATTTCCGATTGAAATACGAACTTTTTTCCTAGGCAAGCTATAGCAAAAATTCTTTTTGTTCTAGACTCTAGGTACACATGGGATACTCCATAACCAGTTTGGTTTGATTTGAACAACTCCTTGACCCGATAAATTTCTATATTTTTTAAAATAGAATAAGCGAATAACTGGATATTTCCGATTGAAATACGAACCTTTTTTCTAGACAAGCTATAGCAAAAATTTTTTTCGTTTTAGACTCTACCTTCCCATGGTATACTCCATACCCAGTTTGGTTAGATTTGAACAACTCCTTGACCCGATAAAATTTCTATATTTTTGAAAATATATAATAAGCGAATAACTGGATATTTCCGATTGAAATACGAACTTTTTTCCTAGGCAAGCTATAGCCAAAATTCTTTTTGTTCTAGATTCTACTTACACAGAGGATACTGCATACCAAGTTTGGTTTGATTTGAACAACTCCTTGACCCGATAAAACTTCTATATTTTTGAAAATAGAATAAGCGAATAACTGGATATTTCCGATTGAAATACGAACTTTTTTTCTAGACAAGCTATAGCAAAAACTTTTTTTGTTCTAGACTCTAGGTACACATGGGATACTCCATACCGATTTTGGTTTGATTTGAACAACTCCTTGACCCGATAAAATTTCTATATTTTTTAAAATAGAATAAGCGAATAACTGGATATTTCCGATTGAAATACGAACTTTTTTCCTAGGCAAGCTATAGCAAAAATTTTTTTTGCTCTAGACTCTAGGTACACATGGGATACTCCATAACGAGTTTGGTTTGATTTGAACAACTCCTTGACCGGATAAAATTTCTATATTTTTTAAAATAGAATAAGCGAATAACTGGATATTTCCGATTGAAATACGAACTTTTTTTCTAGACAAGCTATAGCAAAATTTTTTTTGTTTTAGACTTTAGGTACACATGGGATACTCCATAACGAGTTTGGTTTGATTTGAACAACTCCTTGACCCGATAAAATTTCTATATTTTTTAAAATAGAATAAGCGAATAACTGGATATTTCCGATTGAAATACGAACTTTTTTCCTAGGCAAGCTATAGCAAAAATTCTTTTTGTTCTAGACTCTAGGTACACATGGGATACTCCATAACCAGTTTGGTTTGATTTGAACAACTCCTTGACCCGATAAAATTTCTATATTTTTTAAAATAGAATAAGCGAATAACTGGATATTTCCGATTGAAATACGAACTTTTTTCCTAGGCAAGCTATAGCCAAAATTCTTTTTGTTTTAGACTCTACTTGCCCATGGTATACTCTATACCCAGTTTGGTTAGATTTGAACAACTCCTTGACCCGATAATATTTCTATATTTTTGAAAATAGAATAAGCGAATAACTGGATATTTCCGATTGAAATACGAACTTTTTTTCTAGACAAGCTATAGCAAAAACTTTTTTTGTTCTAGACTCTAGGTACACATGGGATACTCCATACCGATTTTGGTTTGATTTGAACAACTCCTTGACCCGATAAAATTTCTATATTTTTTAAAATAGAATAAGCGAATAACTGGATATTTCCGATTGAAATACGAACTTTTTTCCTGGGCAAGCTATAGCAAAAATTCTTTTTGCTCTAGACTCTAGGTACACATGGGATACTCCATAACGAGTTTGGTTTGATTTGAACAACTCCTTGACCCGATAAAATTTCTATATTTTTTAAAATAGAATAAGCGAATAACTGGATATTTCCGATTGAAATACGAACTTTTTTTCTAGACAAGCTATAGCAAAATTTTTTTTGTTTTAGACTTTAGGTACACATGGGATACTCCATAACGAGTTTGGTTTGATTTGAACAACTCCTTGACCCGATAAAATTTCTATATTTTTTAAAATAGAATAAGCGAATAACTGGATATTTCCGATTGAAATACGAACTTTTTTCCTAGGCAAGCTATAGCCAAAATTCTTTTTGTTCTAGATTCTACTTACACAGAGGATACTGCATACCAAGTTTGGTTTGATTTGAACAACTCCTTGACCCGATAAAATTTCTATATTTTTTAAAATAGAATAAGCGAATAACTGGATATTTCCGATTGAAATACGAACTTTTTTTCTAGACAAGCTATAGCAAAATTTTTTTTGTTTTAGACTTTAGGTACACATGGGATACTCCATAACGAGTTTGGTTTGATTTGAACAACTCCTTGACCCGATAAAATTTCTATATTTTTTAAAATAGAATAAGCGAATAACTGGATATTTCCGATTGAAATACGAACTTTTTTCCTAGGCAAGCTATAGCCAAAATTCTTTTTGTTCTAGATTCTACTTACACAGAGGATACTGCATACCAAGTTTGGTTTGATTTGAACAACTCCTTGACCCGATAAATTTCTATATTTTTTAAAATAGAATAAGCGAATAACTGGATATTTCCGATTGAAATACGAACCTTTTTTCTAGACAAGCTATAGCAAAAATTTTTTTCGTTTTAGACTCTACCTTCCCATGGTATACTCCATACCCAGTTTGGTTAGATTTGAACAACTCCTTGACCCGATAAAATTTCTATATTTTTGAAAATATATAATAAGCGAATAACTGGATATTTCCGATTGAAATACGAACTTTTTTCCTAGGCAAGCTATAGCCAAAATTCTTTTTGTTCTAGATTCTACTTACACAGAGGATACTGCATACCAAGTTTGGTTTGATTTGAAAAACTCCTTGACCCGATAAAACTTCTATATTTTTGAAAATAGAATAAGCGAATAACTGGATATTTCCGATTGAAATACGAACTTTTTTTCTAGACAAGCTATAGCAAAAACTTTTTTTGTTCTAGACTCTAGGTACACATGGGATACTCCATACCGATTTTGGTTTGATTTGAACAACTCCTTGACCCGATAAAATTTCTATATTTTTTAAAATAGAATAAGCGAATAACTGGATATTTCCGATTGAAATACGAACTTTTTTCCTAGGCAAGCTATAGCAAAAATTCTTTTTGCTCTAGACTCTAGGTACACATGGGATACTCCATAACGAGTTTGGTTTGATTTGAACAACTCCTTGACCGGATAAAATTTCTATATTTTTTAAAATAGAATAAGCGAATAACTGGATATTTCCGATTGAAATACGAACTTTTTTTCTAGACAAGCTATAGCAAAATTTTTTTTGTTTTAGACTTTAGGTACACATGGGATACTCCATAACGAGTTTGGTTTGATTTGAACAACTCCTTGACCCGATAAAATTTCTATATTTTTTAAAATAGAATAAGCGAATAACTGGATATTTCCGATTGAAATACGAACTTTTTTCCTAGGCAAGCTATAGCAAAAATTCTTTTTGTTCTAGACTCTAGGTACACATGGGATACTCCATAACCAGTTTGGGTTGATTTGAACAACTCCTTGACCCGATAAAATTTCTATATTTTTTAAAATAGAATAAGCGAATAACTGGATATTTCCGATTGAAATACGAACTTTTTTCCTAGGCAAGCTATAGCCAAAATTCTTTTTGTTTTAGACTCTACTTGCCCATGGTATACTCTATACCCAGTTTGGTTAGATTTGAACAACTCCTTGACCCGATAATATTTCTATATTTTTGAAAATAGAATAAGCGAATAACTGGATATTTCCGATTGAAATACGAACTTTTTTTCTAGACAAGCTATAGCAAAAACTTTTTTTGTTCTAGACTCTAGGTACACATGGGATACTCCATACCGATTTTGGTTTGATTTGAACAACTCCTTGACCCGATAAAATTTCTATATTTTTTAAAATAGAATAAGCGAATAACTGGATATTTCCGATTGAAATACGAACTTTTTTCCTGGGCAAGCTATAGCAAAAATTCTTTTTGCTCTAGACTCTAGGTACACATGGGATACTCCATAACGAGTTTGGTTTGATTTGAACAACTCCTTGACCCGATAAAATTTCTATATTTTTTAAAATAGAATAAGCGAATAACTGGATATTTCCGATTGAAATACGAACTTTTTTTCTAGACAAGCTATAGCAAAATTTTTTTTGTTTTAGACTTTAGGTACACATGGGATACTCCATAACGAGTTTGGTTTGATTTGAACAACTCCTTGACCCGATAAAATTTCTATATTTTTTAAAATAGAATAAGCGAATAACTGGATATTTCCGATTGAAATACGAACTTTTTTCCTAGGCAAGCTATAGCAAAAATTCTTTTTGTTCTAGACTCTAGGTACACATGGGATACTCCATAACCAGTTTGGTTTGATTTGAACAACTCCTTGACCCGATAAATTTCTATATTTTTTAAAATAGAATAAGCGAATAACTGGATATTTCCGATTGAAATACGAACCTTTTTTCTAGACAAGCTATAGCAAAAATTTTTTTCGTTTTAGACTCTACCTTCCCATGGTATACTCCATACCCAGTTTGGTTAGATTTGAACAACTCCTTGACCCGATAAAATTTCTATATTTTTTAAAATAGAATAAGCGAATAACTGGATATTTCCGATTGAAATACGAACTTTTTTTCTAGACAAGCTATAGCAAAATTTTTTTTGTTTTAGACTTTAGGTACACATGGGATACTCCATAACGAGTTTGGTTTGATTTGAACAACTCCTTGACCCGATAAAATTTCTATATTTTTTAAAATAGAATAAGCGAATAACTGGATATTTCCGATTGAAATACGAACTTTTTTCCTAGGCAAGCTATAGCAAAAATTCTTTTTGTTCTAGACTCTAGGTACACATGGGATACTCCATAACCAGTTTGGTTTGATTTGAACAACTCCTTGACCCGATAAAATTTCTATATTTTTTAAAATAGAATAAGCGAATAACTGGATATTTCCGATTGAAATACGAACTTTTTTCCTAGGCAAGCTATAGCCAAAATTCTTTTTGTTTTAGACTCTACTTGCCCATGGTATACTCTATACCCAGTTTGGTTAGATTTGAACAACTCCTTGACCCGATAATATTTCTATATTTTTGAAAATAGAATAAGCGAATAACTGGATATTTCCGATTGAAATACGAACTTTTTTTCTAGACAAGCTATAGCAAAAACTTTTTTTGTTCTAGACTCTAGGTACACATGGGATACTCCATACCGATTTTGGTTTGATTTGAACAACTCCTTGACCCGATAAAATTTCTATATTTTTTAAAATAGAATAAGCGAATAACTGGATATTTCCGATTGAAATACGAACTTTTTTCCTGGGCAAGCTATAGCAAAAATTCTTTTTGCTCTAGACTCTAGGTACACATGGGATACTCCATAACGAGTTTGGTTTGATTTGAACAACTCCTTGACCCGATAAAATTTCTATATTTTTTAAAATAGAATAAGCGAATAACTGGATATTTCCGATTGAAATACGAACTTTTTTTCTAGACAAGCTATAGCAAAATTTTTTTTGTTTTAGACTTTAGGTACACATGGGATACTCCATAACGAGTTTGGTTTGATTTGAACAACTCCTTGACCCGATAAAATTTCTATATTTTTTAAAATAGAATAAGCGAATAACTGGATATTTCCGATTGAAATACGAACTTTTTTCCTAGGCAAGCTATAGCAAAAATTCTTTTTGTTCTAGACTCTAGGTACACATGGGATACTCCATAACCAGTTTGGTTTGATTTGAACAACTCCTTGACCCGATAAATTTCTATATTTTTTAAAATAGAATAAGCGAATAACTGGATATTTCCGATTGAAATACGAACCTTTTTTCTAGACAAGCTATAGCAAAAATTTTTTTCGTTTTAGACTCTACCTTCCCATGGTATACTCCATACCCAGTTTGGTTAGATTTGAACAACTCCTTGACCCGATAAAATTTCTATATTTTTGAAAATATATAATAAGCGAATAACTGGATATTTCCGATTGAAATACGAACTTTTTTCCTAGGCAAGCTATAGCAAAAATTCTTTTTGCTCTAGACTCTAGGTACACATGGGATACTCCATAACGAGTTTGGTTTGATTTGAACAACTCCTTGACCCGATAAAATTTCTATATTTTTTAAAATAGAATAAGCGAATAACTGGATATTTCCGATTGAAATACGAACTTTTTTCTAGACAAGCTATAGCAAAATTTTTTTTGTTTTAGACTTTAGGTACACATGGGATACTCCATAACGAGTTTGGTTTGATTTGAACAACTCCTTGACCCGATAAAATTTCTATATTTTTTAAAATAGAATAAGCGAATAACTGGATATTTCCGATTGAAATACGAACTTTTTTCCTAGGCAAGCTATAGCAAAAATTCTTTTTGTTCTAGACTCTAGGTACACATGGGATACTCCATAACCAGTTTGGTTTGATTTGAACAACTCCTTGACCCGATAAATTTCTATATTTTTTAAAATAGAATAAGCGAATAACTGGATATTTCCGATTGAAATACGAACCTTTTTTCTAGACAAGCTATAGCAAAAATTTTTTTCGTTTTAGACTCTACCTTCCCATGGTATACTCCATACCCAGTTTGGTTAGATTTGAACAACTCCTTGACCCGATAAAATTTCTATATTTTTGAAAATATATAATAAGCGAATAACTGGATATTTCCGATTGAAATACGAACTTTTTTCCTAGGCAAGCTATAGCCAAAATTCTTTTTGTTCTAGATTCTACTTACACAGGGGATACTGCATACCAAGTTTGGTTTGATTTGAACAACTCCTTGACCCGATAAAATTTCTATATTTTTTAAAATAGAAAAACCGAATAACTCGATATTTCCGATTGCAAAACTAACTTTTTTATAGGCGAGCTATAGCAACAATTCTTTTTGTTTTACCATCTAGATACACATGGAAAACTGCATACCGAGTTTGGTTCACTTTGGACAACTCTAAGACCTAATCAAAAAGACCTATTTTTTAAAATTATTAAAAATTAACTATTCGAATTAATCGCAAATTTCCGTATGAAAAACTAACTTTTTTCCTAGGCAAGCTATGACAAAAATTCTTTTTGTTTTAGACTCTAGGTACACACGGGATACTCTATACCGAGTTTGGTTTGATTTGAACAACTCCTTGACCCGATGAAAAAGACCTATTTTTGAAATTAAATATTCGAAATATTCGCAAATTTCCGATTGCAAAACTAACTTTTTTCCTAGGCAAAATATAGCAAAAATTCTTTTTGTTCTAGAATCTAGGTACACAGGGGATACTCCATACCGGGTTTGGTTTGATTTGAACAACTCCTTGATCCGACGAAATAGACCAATTTTTAAAATTCAATAATCTCAAGTTATTCGAAATAATTGCAAAATTCCGTATGAAAAACTAACTTTTTTCCTAGGCAAGCTATAGCCAAAATTCTTTTTGTTTTAGACTCTACTTGCCCAAGGTATACTCCATACCCAGTTTGGTTAGATTTGAACAACTCCTTGACCCGATAAAATTTCTATATTTTTGAAAATAGAATAAGCGAATAACTGGATATTTCCGATTGAAATACGAACTTTTTTTCTAGACAAGCTATAGCAAAAACTCTTTTTGTTCTAGACTCTAGGTACACATGGGATACTCCATACCGAGTTTGGTTGGATTTGAACAACTCCTTGACCCGATGAAAAAGACCTATTTTTGAAATTAAATTTTCGAAATATCCGCAAATTTCCGATTGCAAAACTAACTTTTTTCCTAGGCAAGCTATAGCAAAAATTCTTTTTGTTTTAGACTCTACTTGCCCATGGTATACTCCATACCCAGTTTGGTTAGATTTGAACAACTCCTTGACCCGATAAAATTTCTATATTTTTGAAAATAGAATAGGCGAATAACTGGATATTTCCGATTGCAAAACTAACTTTTTTCCTAGGCAAGCTATAGCAAAAATTCTTTTTGTTTTACCATCTAGATACACATGGAAAACTGCATACCGAGTTGGGTTCACTTTGGACAACTCTAAGACCTAATCAAAAAGACCTATTTTTTAAAATTATTAAAAATTAACTATTCGAATTAATTGCAAATTTCCGTATGAAAAACTAACTTTTTTCCTAGGCAAGCTATGACAAAAATTCTTTTTGTTTTAGACTCTAGGTACACACGGGATACTCCATACCCAGTTTGGTTTGATTTGAACAACTCCTTGACCCGATGAAAAAGACCTATTTTTGAAATTAAATATTCGAAATATTCGCAAATTTCCGATTGCAAAACTAACTTTTTTCCTAGGCAAGCTATAGCAAAAATTCTTTTTGTTCTAGAATCTAGGTACACAGGGGATACTCCATACCGGGTTTGGTTTGATTTGAACAACTCCTTGATCCGACGAAATAGACCAATTTTTAAAATTCAATAATCTCAAGTTATTCGAAATAATTGCAAAATTCCGTATGAAAAACTAACTTTTTTCCTAGGCAAGCTATAGCAAAAACTCTTTTTGTTTTAGACTCTACTTGCCCATGGTATACTCCATACCCAGTTTGGTTAGATTTGAACAACTCCTTGACCCGATAAAATTTCTATATTTTTGAAAATAGAATAAGCGAATAACTGGATATTTCCGATTGAAATACGAACTTTTTTTCTAGACAAGCTATAGCAAAAACTTTTTTTGTTCTAGACTCTAGGTACACATGGGATACTCCATACCGAGTTTGGTTTGATTTGAACAACTCCTTGACCCGATGAAAAAGACCTATTTTTGAAATTAAATATTCGAAATATTCGTAAATTTTCGATTGCAAAACTAACTTTTTTCCTAGGCAAGCTATAGCAAAAATTCTTTTTGTTTTACCATCTAGATACACATGGAAAACTGCATACCGAGTTTGGTTCACTTTGGACAACTCTAAGACCTAATCAAAAAGACCTATTTTTTAAAATTATTAAAAATTAACTATTCGAATTAATCGCAAATTTCCGTATGAAAAACTAACTTTTTTCCTAGGCAAGCTATGACAAAAAATCTTTTTGTTTTAGACTCTAGGTACACACGGGATACTCTATACCGAGTTTGGTTTGATTTGAACAACTCCTTGACCCGATGAAAAAGACCTATTTTTGAAATTAAATATTCGAAATATTCGCAAATTTCCGTATGAAAAACTAACTTTTTTCCTAGGCAAGCTATAGCAAAAATTCTTTTCGTTTTAGACTCTACTTGCCCATGGTATACTCCATACCCAGTTTGGTTTGATTTGAACAACTCCTTGACCCGATGAAAAAGACCTATTTTTGAAATTAAATATTCGAAATATTCGCAAATTTCCGATTGCAAAACTAACTTTTTTCCTAGGCAAGCTATAGCAAAAATTCTTTTTGTTCTAGAATCTAGGTACACAGGGGATACTCCATACCGGGTTTGGTTTGATTTGAACAACTCCTTGATCCGACGAAATAGACCAATTTTTAAAATTCAATAATCTCAAGTTATTCGAAAAAATTGCAAAATTCCGTATGAAAAACTAACTTTTTTCCTAGGCAAGCTATAGCCAAAATTTTTTTCGTTTTAGACTCTTTTTGCCCATGGTATACTCCATACCCAGTTTGGTTAGATTTGAACAACTCCTTGACCCGATAAAATTTCTATATTTTTTAAAATAGAATAAGCGAATAACTGGATATTTCCGATTGAAATACGAACTTTTTTTTCTAGACAAGCTATAGCAAAAACTCTTTTTGTTCTAGACTTTAGGTACACATGGGATACTCCATACCGAGTTTGGTTTGATTTGAACAACTCCTTGACCCGATGAAAAAGACCTATTTTTGAAATTAAATATTCGAAATATTCGCAAATTTCCGATTGCAAAACTAACTTTTTTCCTAGGCAAGCTATAGCAAAAATTCTTTTTGTTTTAGACTCTACTTGCCCATGGTATACTCCATACCCAGTTTGGTTAGATTTGAACAACTCCTTGACCCGATAAAGTTTCTACATTTTTGAAAATATATAATAAGCGAATAACTGGATATTTCCGATTGAAATACGAACTTTTTTCCTAGGCAAGCTATAGCCAAAATTCTTTTTGTTTTAGACTCTACTTGCCCATGGTATACTCCATACCCAGTTTGGTTAGATTTGAACAACTCCTTGACCCGATAAAATTTCTATATTTTTGAAAATCGAATAAGCGAATAACTGGATATTTCCGATTGAAATACGAACTTTTTTCCTAGGCAAGCTATAGCAAAAATTCTTTTTGTTCTAGACTTTAGGTACACATGGGATACTCCATATCGAGTTTGGTTTGATTTGAACTACTCCTTGACCCGATGAAAAAGACCTATTTTTGAAATTAAATATTCGAAATATTCGCAAATTTCCGATTGCAAAACTAACTTTTTTCCTAGGCAAGCTATAGCAAAAATTCTTTTTGTTTTAGAATCTAGGTACACAGGGGATACTCCATACCGGGTTTGGTTTGATTTGAACAACTCCTTGATACGACGAAATAGACCAATTTTTAAAATTCAATAATCTCAAGTTATTCGAAAAAATTGCAAAATTCCGTATGAAAAACTAACTTTTTTCCTAGGCAAGCTATAGCCAAAATTCTTTTCGTTTTAGACTCTACTTGCCCATGGTATACTCCATACCCAGTTTGATTAGATTTGAACAACTCCTTGACCCGATAAAATTTCTATATTTTTGAAAATAGAATAAGCGAATAACTGGATATTTCCGATTGAAATACGAACTTTTTTTCTAGACAAGCTATAGCAAAAACTCTTTTTGTTCTAGACATTAGGTACACATGGGATACTCCATATCGAGTTTGGTTTGATTTGAACAACTCCTTGACCCGATGAAAAAGACCTATTTTTGAAATTAAATATTCGAAATATTCGCAAATTTCCGATTGCAAAACTAACTTTTTTCCTAGGCAAGCTATAGCAAAAATTCTTTTTGTTTTAGACTCTACTTGCCCATGGTATACTCCATACCCAGTTTGGTTAGATTTGAACAACTCCTTGACCCGATAAAATTTCTATATTTTTGAAAATAGAATAGGCGAATAACTGGATATTTCCGATTGAAATACGAACTTTTTTTCTAGACAAGCTATAGCAAAAACTCTTTTTGTTCTAGACTCTAGGTACACAGGGGATACTCTATTCCGGGTTTGGTTTGATTTGAACAACTCCTTGATCCGACGAAATAGACCAATTTTTAAAATTCAATAATCTCAAGTTACTCGAAATAATTGCAAAATTCCGTATGAAAAACTAACTTTTTTCCTAGGCAAGCTATAGCCAAAATTCTTTTTGTTTTAGACTCTACTTGCCCATGGTATACTCCATACCCAGCTTGGTTGGATTTGAACAACTCCTTGACCCGATAAAATTTCTATGTTTTTTAAAATCGAATAAGCGAATAACTGTATATTTCCGATTGAAATACGAACTTTTTTTCTAGGCAAGCTATAGCAAAAATTCTTTTTGTTCTAGACTCTAGGTACACAGGGGATACTCCATACCGGGTTTGGTTTGATTTGAACAACTCCTTGATCCGACGAAATAGACCAATTTTTAAAATTCAATAATCTCAAGTTACTCGAAATAATTGCAAAATTCCGTATGAAAAACTAACTTTTTTCCTAGGCAAGCTATAGCCAAAATTCTTTTTGTTTTAGACTCTACTTGCCCATGGTATACTCCATACCCAGCTTGGTTGGATTTGAACAACTCCTTGACCCGATAAAATTTCTATGTTTTTTAAAATCGAATAAGCGAATAACTGTATATTTCCGATTGAAATACGAACTTTTTTTCTAGGCAAGCTATAGCAAAAATTCTTTTTGTTCTAGACTCTAGGTACACAGGGGATACTCCATACCGGGTTTGGTTTGATTTGAACAACTCCTTGATCCGACGAAATAGACCAATTTTTAAAATTCAATAATCTCAAGTTACTCGAAATAATTGCAAAATTCCGTATGAAAAACTAACTTTTTTCCTAGGCAAGCTATAGCCAAAATTCTTTTTGTTTTAGACTCTACTTGCCCATGGTATACTCCATACCCACTTTGGTTAGATTTGAACAACTCCTTGACCCGATAAAATTTCTATATTTTTTTAAAATCGAATAAGCGAATAACTGGATATTTCCGATTGAAATACGAACTTTTTTCCTAGGCAAGCTATAGCCAAAATTCTTTTTGTTATAGACTCTACTTGCCCATGGTATACTCCATACCGAGTTTGGTTTGATTTGAACAACTCCTTGACCCGATGAAAAAGACCTATTTTTGAACTTAAATATTCGAAATATTAAACTTTTTTCCTAGGCAAGCTATAGCAAAAATTATTGTTGTTTTACACTCTAATTACACTGGTAACCGTACTGTTGGAAAAAAAACTCACGTCCCCACAAATGAGGTGCACAAAATCCCAGCGGGGGGGGACCGACTAACCGGCGTCTCAACGGGGCAGGGGGGGTGCACCTCAAGCGGCCCCGAGGCCCTCACCTTAGAATAATAGTAAAACTTTTTTGCTAGGCAAGCTATACCAAAAATTCTTTTTTTTAGACTCTACTTGCCCATGGTATACTCCATACCCAGTTTGGTTTGATTTGAACAACTCCTTGACTCGATGAAAAAGACCTATTTTTGAAATTAAATATTCGAAATATTCGCAAATTTCCGATTGCAAAACTAACTTTTTTCCTAGGCAAGCTATAGCAAAAATTCTTTTTGTTTTAGACTCTACTTGCCCATGGTATACTCCATACCCAGTTTGGTTAGATTTGAACAACTCCTTGACCCGATAAAATTTCTATATTTTTGAAAATAGAATAGGCGAATAACTGGATATTTCCGATTGCAAAACTAACTTTTTTCCTAGGCAAGCTATAGCAACAATTCTTTTTGTTTTACCATCTAGATACCCATGGAAAACTCCATACCAAGTTTGGTTCACTTTGGACAACTCTAAGACCTAATCAAAAAGACCTATTTTTTAAAATTATTTAAAATAAAATAAGCGAATAACTGGATATTTCCGATTGAAATACGAACTTGTTTCCTAGGCAAGCTATAGCAAAAATTCTTTTTGTTCTAGACTCTAGGTACACACGGGATACTCCATACCCAGTTTGGTTAGATTTGAACAACTCCTTGACCCGATAAAGTTTCTATATTTTTGAAAATAAAATAAGCGAATAACTCGATATTTCCGATTGCAAAACTAACTTTTTTCCTAGGCAAGCTATAGCAACAATTCTTTTTGTTTTACCATCTAGATACCCATGGAAAACTCCATACCGAGTTTGATTCGATTTGAACAACTTCTTGATCCGACGAAATAGACCGATTTTTAAAATTCAATAATCTCAAGTTATTCGAAATAATTGCAAAATTGCGTATGAAAAACTAACTTTTTTCCTAGGCAAGCTATAGCAAAAATTCTTTTTGTTCTAGATTCTAGGTACACAGGGGATACTCCATACCCAGTTTGGTTAGATTTGAACAACTCCTTGACCCGATAAAATTTCTATATTTTTTAAAATAGAATAAGCGAATAACTGGATATTTCCGATTGAAAAACGAACTTTTTTTCTAGACAAGCTATAGCAAAAACTCTTTTTGTTCTAGACTCTAGGTACACACGGGATACTCCATACCGAGTTTGGTTTGATTTGAACAAATTCTTGACCCGATGAAAAAGACCTATTTTTGAAATTAAATATTCGAAATATTCGCAAATTTCCGATTGCAAAACTAACTTTTTTCCTAGGCAAGCTATAGCAAAAATTCTTTTCGTTCTAGACTCTAGGTACACAGGGGATACTCCATACCCAGTTTGGTTAGATTTGAACAACTCCTTGACCCGATAAAATTTCTATATTTTTTAAAATAGAATAAGCGAATAACTGGATATTTCCGATTGAAATACGAACTTTTTTTCTAGACAAGCTATAGCAAAAATTCTTTTTGTTTTAGACTCTACCTTCCCATGATATACTCCATACCCAGTTTGGTTAGATTTGAACAACTCCTTGACCCGATAAAATTTTTATATTTTTGAAAATATAATAAGCGAATAACTGGATATTTCCGATTGAAATACGAACTTTTTTTCTAGACAAGCTATAGCCAAAATTCTTTTTGTTTTAGACTCTACATTCTCTTGGTATACTCCGTACCCAGTTTAGTTAGATTTGAACAACTCCTTGACCCGATAAAATTTCTATATTTTTGAAAATATAATAAGCGAATAACTGGATATTTCCGATTGAAATACGAACTTTTCTAGACAAGCTATAGCAAAAACTCTTTTTGTTCTAGACTCTAGGTACACATGGGATACTCCATACCGAGTTTGGTTTGATTTGAACAACTCCTTGACCCGATAAAATTTCTAGATTTTTGAAAATAGAATAAGCGAATAATAAGCGAATATGTCGATATTTCCGATTGAAATACAAACCTTTTTCCTAGGCAAGCTATAGCCAAAATTCTTTTTGTTTTAGACTCTACTTGCCCATGGTATACTCCATACCCAGTTTTGTTAGATTTGAACTACTCCTTGACCCGATGAAAAAGACCTATTTTTGAACTTAAATATTCGAAATATTAAACTTTTTTCCTAGGCAAGCTATAGCAAAAATTATTGTTGTTTTACACTCTAATTACACTGGTAACCGTACTGTTGGAAAAAAAACTCACGTCCCCACAAATGAGGTGCACAAAATCCCAGCGGGGGGGGGGACCGACTAACCGGCGTCTCAACGGGGCAGGGGGGGTGCACCTCAAGCGGCCCCGAGGCCCTCACCTTAGAATAATAGTAAAACTTTTTTGCTAGGCAAGCTATACCAAAAATTCTTTTTTTTAGACTCTACTTGCCCATGGTATACTCCATACCCAGTTTGGTTTGATTTGAACAACTCCTTGACTCGATGAAAAAGACCTATTTTTGAAATTAAATATTCGAAATATTCGCAAATTTCCGATTGCAAAACTAACTTTTTTCCTAGGCAAGCTATAGCAAAAATTCTTTTTGTTTTAGACTCTACTTGCCCATGGTATACTCCATACCCAGTTTGGTTAGATTTGAACAACTCCTTGACCCGATAAAATTTCTATATTTTTGAAAATAGAATAGGCGAATAACTGGATATTTCCGATTGCAAAACTAACTTTTTTCCTAGGCAAGCTATAGCAACAATTCTTTTTGTTTTACCATCTAGATACCCATGGAAAACTCCATACCAAGTTTGGTTCACTTTGGACAACTCTAAGACCTAATCAAAAAGACCTATTTTTTAAAATTATTTAAAATAAAATAAGCGAATAACTGGATATTTCCGATTGAAATACGAACTTGTTTCCTAGGCAAGCTATAGCAAAAATTCTTTTTGTTCTAGACTCTAGGTACACACGGGATACTCCATACCCAGTTTGGTTAGATTTGAACAACTCCTTGACCCGATAAAGTTTCTATATTTTTGAAAATAAAATAAGCGAATAACTCGATATTTCCGATTGCAAAACTAACTTTTTTCCTAGGCAAGCTATAGCAACAATTCTTTTTGTTTTACCATCTAGATACCCATGGAAAACTCCATACCGAGTTTGATTCGATTTGAACAACTTCTTGATCCGACGAAATAGACCGATTTTTAAAATTCAATAATCTCAAGTTATTCGAAATAATTGCAAAATTGCGTATGAAAAACTAACTTTTTTCCTAGGCAAGCTATAGCAAAAATTCTTTTTGTTCTAGATTCTAGGTACACAGGGGATACTCCATACCCAGTTTGGTTAGATTTGAACAACTCCTTGACCCGATAAAATTTCTATATTTTTTAAAATAGAATAAGCGAATAACTGGATATTTCCGATTGAAAAACGAACTTTTTTTCTAGACAAGCTATAGCAAAAACTCTTTTTGTTCTAGACTCTAGGTACACACGGGATACTCCATACCGAGTTTGGTTTGATTTGAACAAATTCTTGACCCGATGAAAAAGACCTATTTTTGAAATTAAATATTCGAAATATTCGCAAATTTCCGATTGCAAAACTAACTTTTTTCCTAGGCAAGCTATAGCAAAAATTCTTTTCGTTCTAGACTCTAGGTACACAGGGGATACTCCATACCCAGTTTGGTTAGATTTGAACAACTCCTTGACCCGATAAAATTTCTATATTTTTTAAAATAGAATAAGCGAATAACTGGATATTTCCGATTGAAATACGAACTTTTTTTCTAGACAAGCTATAGCAAAAATTCTTTTTGTTTTAGACTCTACCTTCCCATGATATACTCCATACCCAGTTTGGTTAGATTTGAACAACTCCTTGACCCGATAAAATTTTTATATTTTTGAAAATATAATAAGCGAATAACTGGATATTTCCGATTGAAATACGAACTTTTTTTCTAGACAAGCTATAGCCAAAATTCTTTTTGTTTTAGACTCTACATTCTCTTGGTATACTCCGTACCCAGTTTAGTTAGATTTGAACAACTCCTTGACCCGATAAAATTTCTATATTTTTGAAAATATAATAAGCGAATAACTGGATATTTCCGATTGAAATACGAACTTTTCTAGACAAGCTATAGCAAAAACTCTTTTTGTTCTAGACTCTAGGTACACATGGGATACTCCATACCGGGTTTGGTTTGATTTGAACAACTCCTTGACCCGATAAAATTTCTAGATTTTTGAAAATAGAATAAGCGAATAATAAGCGAATATGTCGATATTTCCGATTGAAATACGAACTTTTTTCCTAGGCAAGCTATAGCCAAAATTTTTTTCGTTTTAGACTCTACCTTCCCATGGTATACTCCATACCAAGTTTGGTTAGATTTGAACAACTCCTTGACCCGATAAAATTTCTATTTTTTTTAAAATAGAATAAGCGAATAACTGGATATTTCCGATTGAAATACGAACTTTTTTTCTAGACAAGCTATAGCAAAAATTCTTTTCGTTTTAGACACTACCTTCCCATGGTATACTCCATACCCAGTTTGGTTAGATTTGAACAACTCCTTGACCCGATAAACTTTCTATATTTTTGAAAATATATAATAAGCGAATAACTGGATATTTCCGATTGAAATACGAACTTTTTTCCTAGGCAAGCTATAGCCAAAGCTCTTTTTGTTCTAGACTCTACTTGCCCATGGTATACTCCATACCCAGTTTGGTTAGATTTGAACTACTCCTTGACCCGATAAAATTTCTATATTTTTGAAAATAAAATAAGCGAATAACTGGATATTTCCGATTGAAATACGAACTTTTTTCTAGACAAGCTATAGCAAAAATTATTTTTTTTCTAGACTCTAGGTACACATGGGATACTCCATAACGAGTTTGGTTTGATTTGAACAACTCCTTGACCCGATAAAACTTCTAAATTTTTTAAAATAGAATAAGCGAATAACTGGATATTTCCGATTGAAATACGAACTTTTTTTCTAGACAAGCTATAGCAAAAATTCTTTTCGTTTTAGACACTACCTTCCCATGGTATACTCCATACCCAGTTTGGTTAGATTTGAACAACTCCTTGACCCGATAAAATTTCTATTTTTTTGAAAATATAATAAGCGAATAACTGGATATTTCCGATTGAAATACGAACTTTTTTCCTGGGCAAGTTATAGCCAAAATTCTTTTTGTTCTAGACTCTAGATACACATGGAATACTCCATGCCGAGTTTGGTTTGATTTGAACAACTCCTTGACCCGATAAAATTTCTTTATTTTTGAAAATAGAATAAGCGAAAAATAAGCGAATATGTCGATATTTCCGATTGAAATACAAACCTTTTTCCTAGGCAAGCTATAGCCAAAATTCTTTTTGTTTTAGACTCTACTTGCCCATGGTATACTCCATACCCAGTTTTGTTAGATTTGAACTACTCCTTGACCCGATAAAATTTCTATATTTTTGAAAATAAAATAAGCGAATAACTGGATATTTCCGATTGAAATACGAACTTTTTTCCTAGGCAAGCTATAGCCAAAATTCTTTTTGTTCTAGACTCTACTTGCCCATGGTGTACTCCATACCCAGTTTGGTTAGATTTGAACAACTCCTTGACCCGATAAAATTTCTATATTTTTGAAAATATATAATAAGCGAATAACTGGATATTTCCGATTGAAATACGAACTTTTTTCCTAGGCAAGCTATAGCCAAAATTCTTTTTGTTTTAGACTCTACTTACCCATGGTATACTCCATACCCAGTTTGGTTAGATTTGAACAACTCCTTGACCCGATAAAATTTCTATATTTTTGAAAATATAATAAGCGAATAACTGGATATTTCCGATTGAAATACGAACTTTTTTCTAGACAAGCTATAGCAAAAACTCTTTTTGGTCTAGACTCTAGGTACACACGGGATACTCCATACCGAGTTTGGTTTGATTTGAACAACTCCTTCATCCGACGAAATAGACCAATTTTTGAAATTAAATATTCGAAATATTCGCAAAAATCCGATTGCAAAACTAACTTTTTTCCTATGCAAGCTATAGCAACAATTCTTTTTGTTTTACCATCTAGATACCCATGGAAAACTCCATACCGAGTTTGGTTCACTTTGGACAACTCTAAGACCTAATCAAAAAGACCTATTTTTTAAAATTATTTAAAATAAAATAAGCGAATAACTGGATATTTCCGATTGAAACACGAACTTTGTTCCTAGGCAAGCTATAGCAAAAATTCTTTTTGTTCTAGACTCTAGGTACACACGGGATACTCCATACCCAGTTTGGTTAGATTTGAACAACTCCTTGACCCGATAAAATTTCTATATTTTTGAAAATAAAATAAGCGAATAACTCGTTATTTCCGATTGCAAAACTAACTTTTTTCCTAGGCAAGCTATAGCAACAATTCTTTTGGTTTTACCATCTAGATACCCATGGAAAACTCCATACCGAGTTTGGTTCACTTTGGGCAACTCTAAGACCTAATCAAAAAGACCTATTTTTTAAAATTATTTAAAATAAAATAAGCGAATAACTGGATATTTCCGATTGAAATACGAACTTTTTTCCTAGGCAAGCTATAGCAAAAATTCTTTTTGTTCCAGACTCTAGGTACACACGGGATACTCCATACCCAGTTTGGTTAGATTTGAACAACTCCTTGACCCGATAAAGTTTCTACATTTTTGAAAATATATAATAAGCGAATAACTGGATATTTCCGATTGAAATACGAACTTTTTTCCTAGGCAAGCTATAGCCAAAATTCTTTTTGTTTTAGACTCTACTTGCCCATGGTATACTCCATACCCAGTTTGGTTAGATTTGAACAACTCCTTGACCCGATAAAATTTCTATATTTTTGAAAATATAATAAGCGAATAACTGGATATTTCCGATTGAAATACGAACTTTTTTCTAGACAAGCTATAGCAAATATTCTTTTTGTTCTAGACTCTAGGTACACACGGGATACTCCATACCGAGTTTGGTTTGATTTGAACAACTCCTTGATCCGACGAAATAGACCAATTTTTAAAATTCAATAATCTCAAGTTACTCGAAATAATTGCAAAATTCCGTATGAAAAACTAACTTTTTTCCTAGGCAAGCTATAGCCAAAATTCTTTTTGTTTTAGACTCTGCTTGCCCATGGTATACTCCATACCCAGTTTGGTTAGATTTGAACAACTCCTTGACCCGATAAAATTTCTATATTTTTGAAAATATAATAAGCGAATAACTGGATATTTCCGATTGAAATACGAACTTTTTTCCTAGGCAAACTATAGCCAAAATTCTTTTTGTTCTAGACTCTAGATACACATGGGATACTCCATACCGAGTTTGGTTTGATTTGAACAACTCCTTGACCCGATAAAATTTCTATATTTTTGAAAATAGAATAAGCGAAAAATAAGCGAATATGTCGATATTTCCGATTGAAATACAAACTTTTTTCCTAGGCAAGCTATAGCAAAAATTCTTTTTGTTTTATACTCTACCTTCCCATGGTATAGTCCATACCCAGTTTGGTTAGATTTGAACAACTCCTTGACCCGATAAAATTTCTATATTTTTGAAAATATAATAAGCGAATAACTGGATATTTCCGATTGAAATACGAACTTTTTTCTAGACAAGCTATAGCAAAAACTCTTTTTGTTCTAGACTCTAGGTACACACGGGATACTCCATACCGAGTTTGGTTTGATTTGAACAACTCCTTGACCCGATGAAAAAGACCTATTTTTGAAATTAAATATTCGAAATATTCGCAAATTTCCGATTGCAAAACTAACTTTTTTCCTAGGCAAGCTATAGCAAAAATTCTTTTTGTTCTAGACTCTAGGTACACAGGGGATACTCCATACCCAGTTTGTTAGATTTGAACAACTCCTTGACCCGATAAAATTTCTATTTTTTTGAAAATATAATAAGCGAATAACTGGATATTTCCGATTGAAATACGAACTTTTTTCCTGGGCAAGTTATAGCCAAAATTCTTTTCGTTCTAGACTCTAGATACACATGGAATACTCCATGCCGAGTTTGGTTTGATTTGAACAACTCCTTGACCCGATAAAATTTCTTTATTTTTGAAAATAGAATAAGCGAAAAATAAGCGAATATGTCGATATTTCCGATTGAAATACAAACCTTTTTCCTAGGCAAGCTATAGCCAAAATTCTTTTTGTTTTAGACTCTACCTTCCCATGGTATACTCCATACCCAGTTTGGTTAGATTTGAACAACTCCTTGACCCGATAAAATTTCTATATTTTTGAAAATATAATAAGCGAATAACTGGATATTTCCGATTGAAATACGAACTTTTTTTCTAGACAAGCTATAACTTTTTTTGTTCTAGACTCTAGGTACACACGGGATACTCCATACTGAGTTTGGTTTGATTTGAACAACTCCTTGATCCGACGAAATAGACCAATTTTTAAAATTCAATAATCTCGAGTTACTCGAAATAATTGCAAAACTCCGTATGAAAAACTAACTTTTTTCCTAGGCAAGCTATAGCCAAAATTCTTTTTGTTTTAGACTCTGCTTGCCCATGGTATACTCCATACCCAGTTTGGTTAGACTTGAACAACTCCTTGACCCGATAAAATTTCTATATTTTTGAAAATATAATAAGCGAATAACTGGATATTTCCGATTGAAATACGAACTTTTTTTCTAGACAAGCTATAGCAAAAACTTTTTTTGTTCTAGACTCTAGGTACACACGGGATACTCCATACCGAGTTTGGTTTGATTTGAACAACTCCTTGACCCGATGAAAAAGACCTATTTTTGAAATTAAATATTCAAAATATTCGCAAATTTCCGATTGCAAAACTAACTTTTTTCCTAGGCAAGCTATAGCAAAAATTCTTTTTGTTCTAGACTCTAGGTACACAGGGGATACTCCATACCCAGTTTGGTTAGATTTGAACAACTCCTTGATCCGATAAAATTTCTATTTTTTTGAAAATATAATAAGCGAATAACTGGATATTTCCGATTGAAATACGAACTTTTTTCCTAGGCAAGTTATAGCCAAAATTCTTTTTGTTCTAGACTCTAGATACACATGGAATACTCCATGCCGAGTTTGGTTTGATTTGAACAACTCCTTGACCCGATAAAATTTCTTTATATTTGAAAATAGAATAAGCGAAAAATAAGCGAATATGTCGATATTTCCGATTGAAATACAAACCTTTTTCCTAGGCAAGCTATAGCCAAAATTCTTTTTGTTTTAGACTCTACCTGCCCATGGTATACTCCATACCCAGTTTGGTTAGATTTGAACAACTCCTTGACCCGATAAAATTTCTATATTTTTGAAAATATAATAAGCGAATAACTGGATATTTCCGATTGAAATACGAACTTTTTTCTAGACAAGCTATAGCAAAAACTTTTTTTGTTCTAGACTCTAGGTACACACGGGATACTCCATACCGAGTTTGGTTTGATTTGAACAACTCCTTGACCCGATGAAAAAGACCTATTTTTGAAATTAAATATTCGAAATAATCGCAAATTTCCGATTGCAAAACTAAGTTTTTTCGTAGGCAAGCTATAGCATAAACTCTTTTTGTTCTAGACTCTAGGTTCACAGGGGATACTCCATACCCAGTTTGGTTAGATTTGAACAACTCCTTGACCCGATAAAATTTCTATATTTTTGAAAATATAATAAGCGAATAACTGGATATTTCCGATTGAAATACGAACTTTTTTCTAGACTAGCTATAGCAAAAACTCTTTTTGTTCTAGACTCTAGGTACACACGGGATACTCCATACCGAGTTTGGTTTGATTTGAACAACTCCTTGACCCGATGAAAAAGACCTATTTTTGAAATTAAATATTCGAAATATTCGCAAATTTCCGATTGCAAAAGTAAATTTTTTCCTAGGCAAGCTATAGCAAAAATTCTTTTTGTTCTAGATTCTACATACACAGGGGATACTGCATACCAAGTTTGGTTTGATTTGAACAACTCCTTGACCCGATAAAATTTCTATATTTTTGAAAATAAAATAAGCGAATAACTCGATATTTCCGATTGCAGACCTAACTTTTTTCCTAGGCAAGCTATAGCAAAAATTCTTTCTGTTCTAGATTCTACATACACAGGGGATACTGCATACCAAGTTTGGTTCGATTTGAACAACTCCTTGACCCGATAAAATTTCTATATTTTTGAAAATAGAAAAAGCGAATGAGTGGATATTTCCGATTGAAATACGAACATATGAGAAAGACGATTTGATAATTTTCCTATAGGCCAGTATGTTGGTAATCTAGGGTTTCCCCTGCAGACTGGCCTCAAAAATTGAATATAAACATCATAAATCGTAAATCTAGAAAAAGATAAACCGTGGTGAAAGCTGTCAATTAGGGCAAATTTCAATCAATCAAATTCCAAACATCAACAAATTCCAAACATCATCAAATTCCAACTATCAAAACAAACTAACAAATTTCTGATCAAATCTAAAAATTTGGGTGCGGCTTGACAATGGGTTTGTCATTCTTCGCTGGTTTCTTTGAAAATTTAACCATTCTGACCAGTTGTTTGGTTCCATCGCCGTTATAGCAACTCGCAGGTTGCACTCTCTTCTGCTCTTTCTTCTTTTTTGAAAACTCACATACCAGTTCGCGCACTTTTCCAATCTTCACTATCTGCATCCCATTCGTTTTTTCTTCGTTGTTTCGTATAGCCTCCATAGCTCTATGACAATCACCAACAGAAAAAAAATTGATCCACCCGTTATATCGGTACTTTGTCTTGTCGTTTTGCTTATCGTTAGGCCTCAATCTACCCAATTTAACATCCGTTGTCCCTCGAAAAGATTGAAAATTTTGTCCTGAGCCTCGCCTGGCAAGCAGTTTCCAACATACTTTTGAAACTTGAAAGATAGGGCGTACTTTTCGTCTTTGGGTTTCGGGGGAGTATGCAAGAACTTGCTAGCTGCTTTCTCTTCTTCGCGCTCTTTCATGCGTTTTAACATCAACTGCTTCTTTATGCCTCCAGGGCTTATCACTTCATCACTTCGGGTGGTTTCCTCAAACTCATATTCACGTTCTTCTGCGAATAGAACCTCCATTCTGCTCTGAAACAGGTGTATTTGACTACAAGAACCAATGCTTCTACCCTCACTGCTTCTACTGCGCGCACTAACTGGCTGCGCAACTACCCGCTGGCTGCTCAACTGCTCTTTCGCTGCTCAACTACCCTTAGCTGATGCTAATTTCCTCCACCCCCACTAATCCGAAACTGATAAACTGATGCTATACACAATCTGAACTTCTTATTTCATTTCATGTTTATTTATACCTCCTTTGTTCGCAGTCACCAGTGTACTGTCTTCGCTGTCTTCATACCCCTCTGCTGTCCACCTAATGAGCATGTGAACTGTGGCAGACTGCGGACAGCTTCGAATATTTCACAAGGCGAACGCAGGTGATCTAGGACGAAGGAGGACCAAATTGTAAGTGGTATCAAATATATATCGTTGAAAAGCTCTTGATAAGGCGAATTCAACTAACTGAACGGAATCTGTTTTCGAGGCCGGGAACATCATTAAAAACAGCTATAAAGTTTCTGTTATAAATAGTTGCGTTTCGGCAATTTCATATGTATTAGTCCACGTATAAGCCCGAATTTAAGGACACGTTAGCAAAATTGTGAAACTCACAAAAAAGGCTATTTCTCCGAAACTACTGAACGAAAATTGATAAAAATTAGTGTTCTGAACTCAGGATGAACCGGGCTTGGATGCCATATAAAAATATAGCACTTTAACAAGGTTTTCATCTTGACGATTTTAGCCCCAGACACCGGAATTTGGTCAAATTGACTACCCCTTGAAAAAGGTTAAAAATTCCCTTTGAAACTAGTTTTAACATATTGAATATATATATATATATATATATATATATATATATATATATTCAGAAAGACCGTTAAAAATGCAAAAAAAATAAGCTATAGTACGCGTCTTAACTCACAAAAACCTAAAAGTTATTAAAGAAAGAAACTTTGAAAATGACCAAAATTTAGCAAAATTTGCAGCTCTTTGTAGCACTACAGAGGCTTCTTAGGGCACGAAAATGGAGAGAACTACATTATTTTTGTTTTGTATTGTGAGAACCAATAGAAATGCTAAATTTTGGTTATAAAAACTTTGCAAAACATTGCCTGAACAAAAAGTTATTAGTGAAAGATTCTTGAAAAAACCGTAATTTTTGTTGACAAAAGTTACTCTTTTACAGAATATTTGGTTCAAACTGAAAAAAAAGTATTTAATATACAAATATTCAAAAAGTACGTTAAAAATGCAAGAAAATGAGCTATAATACACGTCTCAACTCTTTCTAATTGAAAAATTATTGAAGGAAGAATTTTTAAAAATGACCAAAATTTCGAAAAATTTGCATACTACAGAGGCTTTCTACGGGACAAAAATGGAGAGAACTACATTATTTTTGTGTTGCATTGTAAGAACCAATAGAAATGCTAAATTTTGGTTATAAAAACTCTGCAAAAGATTGCCTGAACAAAAAGTTATTAGTGAAAGATTCTTGAAACAACCGTACTTTTTGTTGATGAAAGTTACTCTTTAAAAATATTACGTTCAAACTAAAAAAAGTAATTAATATACATATGTATATATATATGTTCAAAAAGAACGTTAAAAATGAAAGAAAATGAGCTATAATACGCGTCTCATCTCTTTCTAACTGAAAAATTATTAGAGGAAGAAATTTTTATAAATGACCAAAATTTTGAAAACTTTGCAGCTGTTATTAGCAATACAGAAGATTCTTACTACAGGAAAATTGTTAAAACTACAACGTTTTTTTTTTCATCGCGGGACCTATTCAAAAGGCTAAATTTTCTTTATAAAAACTCTAATAAACAAAGCTTACTTAAGAAAGTATTGGTGAACGATTTAAGAAAACTACTAATTACCGTTATTCAAAACAATTTGCATCATAAGCTTTTCAATTCTCTTTTTACATTTTTTTTCGTTTCTTATCAAATAAAGTTCTTTTTGATTGATAGTACGTCCTCTCTTCTTAGACTTTTTCTGAAAATTGTGTAGGAGTAATTGAAACAAATTACTTTTTGAAAATTTTTGAAAGAATTTCATTATTTTGATCAATATCAGGGGCTGTTTCTGAAGAATTTTTACATCAAATTGTCAGCAAAAAGATATTTTGTTTTCGAGAAAAACTTGCTTTATATTTGATATAGTCCGATGGCGTTAGTGTCTAAAGAAGAACTACAAAAACCAAAAAGAAATATTTACTAAAATTTTACAATGTGTCCTTTTTATGATCTGACCATCAACTCGATTTGCAGAAACAATAGAAACTTTCTGCAGAATTATCAAAAAGGTGCAATTAGTAATATTTTGTCAAAAAAAGTTTGCAATAGTCAAAGATTCATAGCAAAAGGATGCTCAAGACGTTAAAAAATGTTTAAACTTAACAAAACAAATTAGTTAACTTTTTAAAGTTATTCCGATTTAAAATTTAGTTGATTTGTGTTATATGTCTGATTTGGCGTTGAAACTAGCGTTTTGTGCGTATCAGTTAACAAGGAACACGTATATTGTTGGAAAAAATTTGGAAGCCGAAAATGCTTAAAAACTTGAATGTAGTTTTTGTTTTTTTATTCTTTTTCCGGGATGATTATTCATATATATCAGTTAGGCAGACCACTCTGATTGTTTAAAAAGTTTTATCTTTATGGTAGTCTGGTGAATCAATTCGGTTTACTTTAAGCAACTCCTTGACGCGTTTTTTTTTTCATTTTTGAAAGTGAAATTAGGTAAAAAATATAATAAACTTGAATACTTCTTGAGCTTTCATGAAGAAACAGTCATATGTATGAAAAAGCAGTTCACTAAAATAGATACATTGAACAATAAGCATTGCGATGATTAAAATAAACTTGAAGAAACAACAAAATTAACAAAAAAAGAACATCTATTTGTGAAGAACAAGTTAAAAGAATTTAAAAAGAATAGAGGATAATTCATTTTAAATCCATATAACCATAGATTGTTTTAACATGGATTTTTTCAAAATATATTCATTAATAAATATAAAACAATAAGAACCCTTTTTCAAAATGGTAAATCAGGTAAAATATACGAATTCTCCGCATATCTCTAATTACTAATGTAAGTCTGGGGCAATAGTACTGTAGTTCAAGGGGCAAGTTTAAAGTTAAACAAATTGTTATCTTAGACTTGCAATAGTATTTAGAGATATTTGGAGAATTCATTTATTTTATCTGTTTTACCACATTAAAATAAGAATCTAAATGCTCTTTTATATTTATTACTGAATATATCTTGAGAAAATCTATGTTAAAAAAATTTATTGTTACATGGGTTTAAAATCAATTATCCTCTTTTCTTTTTAAATTCATTCAACTTCTTCTTCACAAATAGATGTTCTTTATGTTAATTTCGTTGTTTCTTTATGTTTATTTTATTCATCGTAATGCTTAGTGTTCAATGTATCTATTTTTAGTGAGCTGATTTTCCATACGTTGTCTACAATACTATTGTCAATTCACTAAAATTAGATACATTGACCAATGAGCATTTCGATGATTAAAATAAACACTAAGAAACAACAAAATTCACATAAAGAACATCTATTTGTGAAGAAGAAGTTAAAAGAATATAAAAAGAAAAAATGATAGTTCATTTTAAATCCATGTAACCATAGATTTTCTTAACATATATTCATTCATTAATTTTTTTTCACAATATATTCAGTAATAAATGTAAAAGAACATTCAGAACCCTTTTTTAAAATGGTAAATGAGGTAAAATATATGAATTCTCCGCATATCTCTAAATACTATTGTAAGTCTGGGTTAACAATTTGGTTCACATTAAACTTGCCCCTTGACCCGATCAAATTTCTCCTAGAAACGTGTCTGAATAGTGGCATTTTTCCTTTGGGATAGTCTGATTGGACATCATCTGACTTAACAACTGTCGGGAAAATGGTCTGGGTTTAGTGGGGGCCATGGTTGCAAAATCGTCTGGACAATGGCCTGGAGGTGGTCAGAAAATCTTTGGAAGATGGTCTGATCAATGGCACTTTTGGTCTGGGGATAGTCTGATCAGAGGTCATCTGACGCGCACAATCGTCTGGGCCATGGTTGCACAATCGTCTGGACAATGGTCTGGAGGTGGTCAGAAAATCTTGGGAAGATGGTCTGATCAATGGCATTTTTGGTCTGGGGATAGTCTGATCAGAGGTCATCTGACGCGCACAATCGTCTGGGCCATGGTTGCACAATCGTCTGGACAATGGTCTGGAGGTGGTCAGAAAATCTTGGGAAGATGGTCTGATCAATGGCATTTTTTGTCTGGGGATAGTCGGGATAGTCTGATCAGAGGTCATCTGACGCGCACAATCGTCTGGACAATGGTCTGGGTTTCGTCTGGTCCATGGTTGCACAATCGTCTGGCAATGGTCTGAATTGGGTCTGATCAGAGATCAGTTCCGGATGGGAATGGTATGATCAGAGACCACTTTGAGCGCACATTCAGCGCACACGGTGTTTTGAGCGCACATTAGTCTGATCAGAGGTCATCTTCGTCTGGGATGGTCTGATCAGAGGTAACTTTCGTCTGGCACGGTCTGATCAGAGGTCACATCCGGATGGCACCTCAACCTGGGATACACTAGCAAAGGAAAATCTCAGACCTCTGTCGGTGGAAAGAACAGCTATCCCCAATTCGACTAGCTCATAAGATAAAGGTCAATTAGATATCATCATCATCATCATCATCATCATCATCATCATCATCATCATCATCATCATCATCATCATCATCATCATCATCATCATCATCATCATCATCATCATCATCATCAACATCATCATCATCATCATCATCATCATCATCATCATCATCATCATCATCATCATCATCATCATCATCATCATCATCATCATCATCATCATCAACATCATCATCATCATCATCATCATCATCATCATCATCATCATCATCATCATCATCATCATCATCATCATCATCATCATCATCATCATCATCATCATCATCATCATCATCATCATCATCATCATCATCATCATCATCATCATCATCATCATCATCATCATCATCATCATCATCATCATCAGTTGTCGTTGATTTAAGAGCAAATGTCTCCCATTGCAACGGCTGAAGATGATGACATTATGATCTCCACATCATGACATAAATCACTAAACGGGTTCGCAAAGCAATTGAGAAGTTCGTTATGTCTCACGTTAGTGTATACTTCTTCCGGACAATGCCACAGTGAGGTTCTCATTGTGCTTAGTGATGACATCTTTACCACAATTTGTGGATAGGCAGTCTAGGGTACCAGTTAAAAACGGCAATCAGCGCCTGTATCCCGCCAAAATTACCCATGATTTGCTGCTCTGTGCGAGAGCTACATGCCATCTTCATTGGGTCCCACCCATAGCGAAAGGCAATTATAGTAGCCACCAGTGCTTAGTATTTTAAATCTTTAGCTAACTGGTTGTGGTACTTAATTAAAATGCAAAGTTAAAAGTTAAAAACTTAAGCAGATTAATGTAGAAGAAAAGTTGGTTTGAATGAATTAAGCTTCAAAAGAGTCGCTAGCTCTGATGATAGGTTTGATGTTCAGTGAATGAATTCAGTCTTCACTTTGGTCGGTACACAATATCGGTTCTATCATTGTAGTAAATTATCCAAGTCAACAAAGATATGTTAATTCCGATTAGTTGGCTGGAAGTTAAAGGTTTATTTTCTTTTCTGACACCTATCAACCTTGTGTCAGCCATAAATCAGGTAATAAATTAACTTTCAAACTAAATCTTTATCCCTGAAGCCCAAGGTTTCCAGTGCAGTTTTTTATATATACGTGTGACTCTCACACTGCCACCTTCTTAACAAGAACAGAGTGTACCACTCACTCAAAAATCAAACAATGTTTTCATTCGTAGTTGTTATTAGAACGTCTTACTCTACGAAAAGTTTGAACTTTCTTATGAACAATTCGTAGCTCCATATGACATAATTGGCTTGAATAGCGATGCACAGAACCTTCTAAAAAGCGTCCTTTTTAAAAAACTTCAACATGTAGAATTAGATTCAATTTAATCCAACTGGATAGAAGTGGTCAGAGATGGCAAAATTGGTTTTATCATCTTAGTAAATGAACCAAGTCAACAACGATGTGTCATTTTTGTATGTATGGTTTGAAGCCCAAGTGTAGTCTCATTAAAGGTCAATTTTCTTTTCGAAAAACAATCAACCTTGTGTCAGCAAAAAATCAGGTAATAAATTAAGTTTTGAACTAAATCTTTGACCTTTAAACCCAACGTTTTTAGTACATCCTTTTTATCTATATGTCAGACACTCACACTGCCCACCTCTTAACAACAATAGAGTTAACCACTCACTCAAAACTCAAGCCAAAGTTTCCGCTCACAGTTCACGTTGTTAGAACTTCCTACTATACGAAAAGTTTATTCTTTTATATGAAAATTTTATTTATCAGTTTTCGTATTTTATAACAATTTCTGCCTGGTAAAGCCCAAATTTGTTGTGCGCTCCTCGCGCCCCATCATTTGACGGAATTTGATATGCCCGATTATTGGTCTTTAAGAGTGCGTGAGCAGGCTCATTTTGTGGTAGTGTTTCTGGATCTGATCTTTTGAAGCAGAACTTTTTACCAACAAAAATTGAAATAGCGTAGCAGGCTGGCTCATAATGATTTTCTTTCTCCGTAATCTTTGTTTTAGCCTCTTCGTTTTATTGTTTATCAATTTTTTGTCGATCAATGACAGTATCTTTTTTTCGGCATTCGTTAGCCAAACACTAGTTTTTGTGTTCCAGCTGGTGAAGCTCTGAGTACAATTGGTTATTCATCTTCTCCATTTTTTCTATGGTTGCACCGTTTTTAGCAGCATTGACTTTTAAATTGGCCAATTCTTGCAAAGAATCTTTTCATTCAAACAATTGGTGGACTGCTCCTGTTTAGCATTTCTGGCTGCTGCTGCCCTTAAATTATCGCGCAGTGCCTCAAACTTGCGCTCCATTTGCTCAATGCTTCTTTTGTTGCCTCTTTGTCCTGGTCACAATGGTTATCCAGTTTGTGTCGAAGCTCAACGAGGTCTTTCTGAAGAAAAGATTTGTACTCCTTTTGGACCAAAAGTTGGCGGCTGCCAGAATTTCTAGCGTAAACACTTTCCAAGTACGCAAAAAAACAAGATTCCACTTGGTAGACTCCGGGGAATTCGAGGAATTAATATTCAACTACTCTGGCTTACAGTACAAATATTCACCAAATTGTAGGATCTCGTTTCCCACTAAATTGAATAAAAAATCTCTGCTTCTGAGGTTTCTCGAAGTTTATAGTCTTGAGCTCAAAAATTTTTCCTATTTTTCTGAAGTCAAAAATTTTTTCTTTCTCTTTTTTTGGTTTCAATCTCGAGGCAATTCCATTTTTTTTGGTCTTGAACTCAAGAAAATTTTTTTTCCTTATTGTTGTTGAACCCAAGAAAACTATTTTCACTCTCAATTTTTTTTACTCTCTTTTAACCAAACTTAATAGATATCGGCTTTTAAATTCCAAAAAGTTGTTATTTCATTCGCTCGAAAAGTTCGTGCTGAAATTGATTGTTCCATTGAATAACATATTTATGACTGCACTTTCTGTCTAAATTCCGGAAAGCTTCTCGACTTATTACTCCTTTACTGTTATGGCAAATTGTTCAAAAACCTTAACTCTGTTCTACTTCTGATGTGGTGAAAAAGCCGCGATGTAGGTGTTGATCACTTACATTTAAGTTACTATTCTTCGGCCACTGATATATTCCACGATTGGTATTTTTCAGTGTTTCTCCATATTGTTGGAAACTTATTAAGGAGGTACATATATATATATATATATATATATATATATATATATATATATATGTATATATATATATATATATATATATATATATATAAGTATATATGTATGTATATGTATATATATATATATATATATATATATATATATACATATATATATATATATATAAGAGTAAAAATACTAACCATCTTTTAACACAAGAACTTCTTCTGTGCAAAAGGAGAACTTTGTTATTGTTGCTACCGTCTTGGCACTTTTATGAAGAAATAAAACAGATCCTGCTCTTTTAGTGTGAGGTCCTTTCTTGAAGAGTGTTGCCAATGGACTCAAAACGTTTTTTGATATTTCAGTCATTGTTTTAATTTTCAATCGTTTAATTCGAAGTTAAAGTTGTCCATAGCGCTTGAATGCAATGTTTTCATGGTTATTTTAAGATTACCATGGTTATTTTCATGGTTATTTTAAGATTACTTTTGCAAAGAAGCTTTGACTACGATTCTTGACATAGGTGGTTTCACTGGACTGTCATTAAATTTTTTCAGTTACCGATCTCTTGACTTTAAAGGTCCTGTCTCCAAAACGTGGTATGGCAAAATTTTTTGTTCTGCTAAACTTTCCCACAATTTTTCTCAAATAAAGGGTGTATTGAAATTAGTAGTCTTTTATTTTCTGTAACAAAAACGACATCATCATACGCGTTGCAATTTTTTAACTGAGGACACTGTATATCCCGCTTTATACATGCAAAACTTTACTGTTGTCTCGAGTTGAACTTCGGCTTATTTCAAGTTACATCTTTCTATTCTTTTCGAAACTCGAAATGTTTTATCAAGGCTTGTACTATTATATAGAGAACAGATTTTAATGATACGATATTGTCAAAATCATTACCGTATAAATTGATACAAGGAGATGGAGAAGCAAAATTGGCTATCAAAGCTAGGTATAAACATCATGATACTCCATTACACGATACTCCGGACAAATTCTTCTTTCTTTCGATTCCATTATTTCTTTTTGAGTTTTGCTGAAACAAAAAATATCGGTTTCCTGACTGCTAAATTACTCATCATCATGCTCAGTAAAGTAATTCTTCTGTTTTTTGGTAACCAATATTAATCGACTGCTCGACCCTGTAGCAGTTTTTGGTGCGTTGCGATCACTATTATTCTTTCCTTCAGTTTTTTTGTTTTACTACTAGTGTCATGTTGCTTTTTTTTCTGTTTTTGGAATTTTTTTTCTTTTGTTTTTTTTTCAGTTTACTTTTAAGGTTTCGAAAAAGTTGCATCTCCCTCGGCTACTTTCTTTGCCTTCTACTGCTCTTTAGAGGTTTCTTGCTCAAACTCTTCGGTTTCATTCGGAGTGTCATTTGTAACAGTTTCAGACGTGTCATTTGTAACTTTGTGAATTTTTATCAATCTCAGCATCAGAACAATTTTCTGAGCTTTAATTACTTTCTTTGTCTGTGGGTGATTTTATTTCAATTTTATCACATCCTTTGAACTGTTCAATTTTCTTCTCCTTATCAATTGTTTTTTGTTTCGCCTGAGGCTCAGGCGTAAAATGCTTTTCTCGTGTTTCATACCTTTTTAGTCGATCATAATGGACATTAATAGCTTTCTTCGTCATTTTATCTTCCACCTTGAAATTCAGATCGTTTATTTTTTCAACTATTGTGTATGTTCCTCTATAGAAAGATGCAATTTTTCGTGTTTATCCGTTTTTTAATGTTGGCTTGGAAACTAACACTTGTTCTTTAACTTTATAGCTTGGTCCATACCTACTGCGATCATATTAGTTCTTGCTCGACACCCATATTTTTACGCATCAACTGATACGTTCCTTGTGGTTTTTGTTTCATTGTGAAAATAAAATCACTTGTCATATTGGCCTATGTTTTTGAAGAGACATTCCTCTATTGTTCGATTTGTTCTATCAATAATCGCGTTCCCTTTTAAGTGGTAGGATGTTGTTCACGTCCTCTGATTTTTTAGTTTAATCCAAGGATTACAAAAAGATTGTGAAATAATGCATGACCCTCGGTGACTTTGTAAGTTGTTGACCCGGTTTTGGTCTCTTTATTGGGTAAAGCTTCGGCTTCGTACCACCTACTGAATTGATCACCGATGAGCCACAAATAATTTTTTACCTGAGACTAGGGAAGTGAACCCACGATATTGATAGATGCCTGGCAGAATGAATGACTAGGTTTCCATTCTCTGACAAGATGTCAAGTTTTTTGCTTAGCGCTTTTCCCTCTCAGGCAATTATCACAGCTTCTTATCCAATTTTTTACGTCGCTTCTCATGCACGGCCACTGAAACATTTCACAAGTTCTTTGGGTTGATTCTCAATCCTAAAGTGACCTGCGCTTGGAGAGTATTGCAACAGTTCATGCACGTTGGAATGTGTCCCATGGAAAAAACCTTCAGTATACGATCTCGATGAGACAAATATTGGTAAACTGAACCCAGTATTTCCATAACTCCCCTGATGCTCCATTATTCAATTGCCGTGGTTCCGGTTTTTTTGTTTAGTACGCAGGAATATACTTCTTTGAGTAATTACTCTCTGCAGTTTGGTTAACTTCCAACCTCGACTACCATAGTAGGTAATGCCTTGCTATGTTTCCATTGCAATAACATAAACAAAAGTTGTTTGTTCATCAGTTTCTGTGTTTATGCGGGACAGACAGTCAGCGTGTGGGATTTGTTGCGTGGTCTATGCTTGATGTCAAAACTAAATTTCCTTAGTTTCCCTGTCCCACTTGCAACCATACCGTCTGGTTCATTAAAACTACAGATCCAGATAAAAGCTCTGTGGTCCATAATAATTTAAAAATTGTGACCAACTAAATAGTTTTTTAAATGTTGTTTAAAATGAGCGATTGGAAACCATTCGCGCGTAGTTGCAGAACAATTTCGCTGATTTTTTCTCAGAGATCTGCTAAACTATGTAAAAACTCTACCCTCAGATTCTTTTTTTGGGTAAGAATTACTCCAACTACTGTCAACGAAGCATCAGTTGTTAATGTATATGGATATCTTTCGTTTGGATATCTTAACATTGGGGCTTCCAAAAGCTTTTTATTTAACTCGTTACCGCACTTTTGCGCTCTGTTCTTCATTCAAATTTATTTGGCTAATTCAATAGCCTGTAACGATATTCTGCTGCTTTTCGGAAACCCGGAAGAAAATTCGATGATAGCCCACAAGGCCTAGAAATGCCCTGACGTATTTCAGGGTGGATGGTTCTTTCATTGTTTCTAACGGCCTTATTTTCTTATTTTCTCTTGGTCGACCTTGACTCGACTCTTGGACATAATGTGCTCTAAGGAGCTGACACGCCTCTAGAAATAAAAAAGTATTTTTTGATCCTTCAATCTTTAATCCATTCTCCGCTAAACGTTGGAAATTCAGTTCTAATAGTTTCAGATGCTCGTCGAAATTTCTTCTGAAAACGATAACGTCATCTAGATAAACTATAGCCATTTTGACTGCAAAAATTAATTTCATTAGGTTTTGAAAAACTCCCGGTGCAGACGCTAGTCCAATAGGAAGACTTTTGATCTTATTCAGGCCCAGAGGCGTTATGAAAGCTATTAGATTTGACACTCTTCCTCGAGCGCGATTTGAAAGTAGTCCGACAATTGATCCAGGTTGTATATGTTTCCCTCCAGTGAATCAATGTCCTCTTTAATTCGTGGTAACGGCCAGCTTGTTTTCTCTATTTATTTGTTCAGACCGCGATAGTCTACAACCGAGCGACTGGTTCCATCTTTTTTGTTATAATTAATGATGGTGCTACCAATTGGAATGAGTTTGTTCGACTAAGTCAACTCGTTTGAAGTCTTCAACATTTTTTTTGGGTGTTTGTATTCAAAATGCGTTCTGCCGCATGTAACGCTGAATGGCGCAGCATCCTTTTTAATTTTTTTTAAAATGAAAAACTCTGTCAAAAATCCAATATACTTTGAACTCCGCGAAAATCTAATATCATGTTTTGTGCAAAGTGACCTCACTTTTTCATTTCCTCACAAGACAAATTCCTTGATCTTGCGTTCACTTGCTTCACAAAATCAAATTCATCTGTAGATTTTCTATGATTTTCAGGGTTACTTTGCTCTAATCTTTAATTTTTTTCAGTGTTTTTGCACACGCAATTCTCGTATTTTTGTAAATCTCCTTTGTTCTAAAATAAGGTTTAGAAATCGAACATAGGACATCATCAACCATGTCATTTAGCGATCTCGCTATTAAAAAATGTGATTTGTCTTCAAACTCTTTCATGGGTTCGAATATAATTTCTGTTTGTCGTGTTTTGTTACCTTCTTCATCGATAGTTTTGCATTTAATGAAAACTTTGCAGCAACGAAGCAAATCCTCTGCAAACC
The DNA here is from genome assembly GCF_964194025.1 of Convolutriloba macropyga. Classification (NCBI taxonomy): domain Eukaryota; kingdom Metazoa; phylum Xenacoelomorpha; order Acoela; family Convolutidae; genus Convolutriloba; species Convolutriloba macropyga. The sequence goes on from NC_134478.1 coordinate 54,065,197, forward strand.
TCTGCAGCCATTAAAAACAGATTCTTATTACTCCGTTGTGATGGGGCCAACTATAAAATTTTCTCAATTGCGCCGCAAAACGTTTCGCTTTTTTCTGGGGTTTAAAATACAGTCAAATTTATATAAGAATTTATGCCCGATAAGCAAGGCATTATCTCAGTTTTGGTCATTAGAAACTCAACTTTCTTCAGATGTAAGTTTTTGAAGTCGGACTTGAATAGCTGTGGACACCTTTACAGGCATTTTTCCATTGTTGGCAGCTATTATAATTTTCTTGCACACTCTGATGTGGCCGATTCTCCCAGTTGGGGTAGAGTGTGTCGCTTTGGTTGACACTACTTCCACTATAAATTAAGGCCATTACCAGTTTGTCTTTTATCATTATTTCTGAAAGCATTGCCTCCAGTTGGCTGTTTACGCCACGCAAAGTTTTTACGTAGATTGTTGAAAATAAAGTTCCGCCATCTTCAGCTAATTCCCGTTTATTTACGGGCTATTTCTCTTGAAATGCTTTGGACTCTCAGATTCAAAGCAATTCTTGTTTTTCTTAGACGCCTGATTTTGCTGGCCTCAACGGCAACATTTTTTTCACGAAACAGAGCTCGGCACAACTCACAATTCTGACTTTTTGGGCACAACTCTCGTGAATGAGATATCGGCATCCGTTGATGCCTCCTGGTGTTGGCGATTGCGTTCTACTGTCATACTTGGTTCGTCTATTATCAGCGCTGTTTCTGGTATAGCTGTTATAGTTTTTATTTCTATCTCCGGTTTCTCTTGAATCTCGGTCATTTCCGCGCAGAAATTTTTTCGGCCTCGCTCTTTGCGATGAAAAATTTGATTAACTTGCCTGTTAGATTGATTACTCTGCAATGTTCGCAATAAATCAATATTTGAATTAAATAGTTGAGAATTTTCATTCGACTTTATATGAGAAAAATGCGGCTCACTGTCCTGCTTCTCAATTCTCGTGACTGCTTCAATATGTAATGCTCTTCCTAAAGCTTTGTCTAAAGCCATATCCGCGTCGCCCAAGTTCTTTCTCAGGTTGATTCCCACCTGAAAATTTTCTATGCCTTTGCGAAATCCTCTGAAAACAAGGTGTTCTCTTGTCTCAGCAGACTGTTGGTGGCAGGCTTTCAAGTCTAAAGTTTGCAAATCACAGAGAAAGTCGAAAGTCTGTTTATTTTTAATCCAGTTGCTGGTTTTTCCTAGCTAACCTCCTCGGCAAATTAGAGGCTTCTCCTTATAAAGTTGTCTGAAAGCTTTTACGATCTCTTCATAGCTCTTGCAAAAAGGTTTCTTTCAAAAGTGTACCATGGAAAAAACTATTTTTCACACTTAACGCAAAATAATGCGGCCGTTCATGAACTTTGCTTTTAGCGCCGTTTACTGTTTCTTTTCTTGGCCACTTTTGAAGTTATGGCAAGAGCTCAAATTTTGTAACCTAACTTTGAAAATCATTTGATCCCGTAAAAAGTTCCGATAACAGCGTTTTTTGAAGAATACCGCGCCATCCGTGTTTTCTTTAAAAGCTGCTGTTATTCAGAGTATTTCAATAGCTATGTTAAAAATTTGAAATACTTTTCTGGCACGATATCTCAATAGCTCTTAAATCTTATTAGCCCTGTACTTTTTCCTGCTCAAATTCAAAAAAAACTTGAAGTCCAATGGCATACTTTAAGTCAAACTACGTCGAAATTGGATAGGCTTGATTTTGAACGCTGATTTTTTTTATCGAAAAAGTATGTACGACCCGATTTGCACTTTTCGAAATTGTGGGGAAAACTCACTTGAAAGTTCGAAGATGACAATTTTTCCTGACAAATCCCGACTCCAGTTCACAAAACCTTGTTCGGGTCGGGATGTTAAGAAATCAGACTTGTGTTAAAAGTTGATTTTCAAAGAAAACAGGTTTCTTTTAAAAATCAGTACAACGCTAATTATTAATATTGGGTGGCGGTTTTCTTATTAATTTTAATCTCTCTCTCTCCACTATAGTACCCGCCTATGGGTAATAGTCTATAACTTTAGCCATTGAGAGTGGTAGACAGTTTAAAAGCAAAGCTAGAAGTTAAGTTATTAAGTAGATTAATGTAGAAGAAAAGTTGATTTGATTGAATTAAGCTTCAAAAGAGTCGCTAGCTCTGATGATAGGTTTGATGTTCATTGAATAAATTCAATCTTCACTTTGGTTGGTACACAATATCGGTTCTATCATTGTAGTAAAAAAACCAAGTCAACAAAATATGTTAATTTCGATTAGTTGGCTTGAAGTCAAAGGTTTATTTTCTTTTCTGACACCTATCAACCTTGGGTCAGCCATAAATCAGGTAATAAATTAAGTTTCAAACTAAATCTTTATCCCTGAAGAGCAAGGATTTCAGTGCAGTTTTTTATATATACGTGTGACACTCACACTGCCCCCCTCAAAACAAGAACAGAGTGTACCACTGACTCAGAAATCAAACAATATTTTCATTCATAGTTGTTATTATTCATCTCCAGCCCCACCAGTGCATAAGAAGTACAAGTGGACATATTGTTGTTTTTCTCTTTGTAGGCTTCCATACTGCTTTCAGGGCAAATTTTCGCTAGCGGGTTGAAAAATTTTCACATTAAAATAGGTTTTTTGAACCTCGATCCCCAAAGTCCGTTGGTCTTGATATCATCTTGCATCATCATCACCACCATCATCATCATCCCAGTTGTCGTCGATTTAAGAGCAAATGTGTCCCGTTGCAACGGCTGAAGATGATGACATTATGATCTCGACATTATGACATAAATCACTAAACGAGCTCGCAAAGGAATTGAGAAGTTTGTTATATCTCAGGTTAGTGTATACTTCTTCCGGACAATGCCACAGTGAGGTTCTCATTGTGCTTAGTGATGACATCTTTACCACAATTTGTGGATAGGCAGTCTAGGGTACCAGTTAAAAACGGCAATCAGCGCCTGTATCCCGCCAAAATTACCCATGATTTGCTGCTCTGTGCGAGAGCTACATGCCATCTTCATTGGGTCCCACCCATAGCGAAAGGCAATTTAGTAGCCACCAGTGCTTAGTTTTTTAAATCATTAGCTAACTGGGCGTGGTACTTGTTTAAAATGCAAAGTTAAAAGTTAAAATCTTAAGCAGAATAATGTAGAAGAAAAGTTGGTTTGAATGAATTGAGCTTCAAAAGAGTCGTTAGCTCTGATGATAGGTTTGATGTTCAATGAATGAATTCAATCTTCACTTTGGTCGGCACACAATATCAGTTTTATCATTGTAGTAAATTAACCAAGTCAACAAAGATAAGACAATTCCAATTAGTTGGCTTGAAGTCAAAGGTTTATTTTCTTTTCTGACACCTCTCAACCTTGTGTAAGCCATAAATCAGGTAATAAACTAAATTTCAAACTAAATCTTTATCCTTCAAGTCCAAAGATTTCAATGCAGTTTTTTATATATACGCGTGACATTCACACTGCCCCCTCTTAACAAGAACAGAGTGTACCACTCAATCAAAAATCAAACAATATATTCATTCATAGTTGTTATTAGAACGTCTTGCTATACGAAAAATTTGTACTTTCTTATGAACGATTCGTAGCTTCATATGAAATAATTGGCTTTAATAGCGATGCACAGAACCTTATGAAAAGTTTTCTTTCTAACAGACTTCAACATATAAAATTACATTCAATTTGATCCAACTGCATAGAAGTTGTCAGAGATGCGCCCCAAGGAACCGTATTGGGACCTCTCTTGTTCAAATTATCTGTACACGATCTTTGTGCAGCTTTTGATAATGATAAAACAATGATGCAATATGCTGATGAGTGCCTAGTTTTTGCGCTTATGACAAGGCCTGAAAGATAGCAAATAGTCCCTGGAGTCAAACATATATAATCTAGCAAACTATTTCAGAGAACGCTATTAAATTTGAATTCTTCAAAACAAAGTTCGTATGTTTCACCAAACAATATGATCAATGAAACGAATCCGAAGACACAATATTAGTAGATTACAAAGTAACCAAAAGTCTAACGAATGTAAATTTTTAGACTAACAATTGACAACAGTTTCAGTTTAAACTAAGTTTTAAGCAAAAGTTAAAGAAGATGCATCAAGGGATAAAAATTATAGACTTAAATGGAACTCAACTCCCAACATCAAGCTTAGAAATTGAAAAGATCACATACGCAGAAAAACTGGAAAAATTATTAGATTGCAAACAGTTCAGAAAACTTGCAAAGAGTTGCGATAATATCGTAATGAAAAACCCAAAAGAACTAAGCAAAGAACTTTTTGATATGATGAAAAAAAGGAAGATACCGGCTAAGGTTTATGAAGCTTTAAGGTCCACTGGAGAACAATCGGCAACGTTGTATGGATTAACAAAAGTACCCAAAAAAGAATTCCCTCTGAGACCTGTTCTCTCTATCCCGGGAATTTATTACCAAAAACATAACAAGTTTCTAACACCCTTTTTCCTGAAAATTGAAGGAGGAAACATAAAAACTAACACCAATGACGCATGAAATACTCTGGAGCAAATAAAACTTGACAAATACGAACAAATCCTATCATTAGATGTAAAAAGTTTATACACCAACGTTCCCGTAAAGGAAGCCATTAACATTGCCCTGCGTTCCTTTTATGCTAGGGACAAAAAACCAGACATACCTAGAACATGAAACGTCTGCTCAAATTTGCCGTTACAAACGTCCCTTTCAAATGCAATAAACGTTGGTACTGTCAGTCAGACGGGTTGGCAATGGGTGCGTCCTTGGCAGTGATTTTGGCTAACCTTTGACTGAAATCGTGGGAACCACAAATTAAACTACATACACCTAAATGCAAAACCAACACACAGTTCAAAACTTGTTGCAATTGCGAACACCGTGTGACAGCACGTTCCAGGTGTGTTGAGTGAGAAATTTACAATAGATGGTTCCACCCAAAATGTCAGCAAATCAGTAATGCAGAATATGATAGCATGAAAAACCAGTTTTTGATGAGCTCATTCTGCCGTAAAAATGACAAGACTGACATTGAACTTTCGTCCGAAACAAAAATTTTTCTAAGATATGCCGACGATATTGTGAGAACAGTTAGGGTTGACACAAAAGAGCTGTTAGATGCCTTCAATAACCTCCATCCAAATCTTTAAATTAGATTAGAAACAAGGGATGACAAAAACAGTTTGCCATTTTTGGAAATGTCAATTAACGTGACATGTCAAATAAAATACAACCAGAGGGGACACCTTTTTGCACATGGTATCAAAAACCATCAGATACTGGAACAATTCCGAACTATCGTAGCTGTGCACTCCTTCAACATAAGAAAAGCATAATACAGGGAACAATATACCGCCTGCTCCGAGCCACCAGCAATTGGGAGCGTTCCAAGAAGCATTGACAAAAAATGAAGAATTTTTGGAACGCAATCAATATCCTAGGCATTGGGTAGGGAATATTGTCAAAGATACAATTAACTAGCTGCAGATGAAAGAACAAAGAAAAGAACATAAAGCGGGTGTAGCAGTAAAACAACAGAAAAATACTGAGAAACAACAATTTGTATTACAGTACAGAGGCAACATCATTAATGAATTTGTAAAGAGGCTGAAAAAAGATCATCCTGTACAGACAAAGAGCTGTTTAGCTTGCCTTAAGTCTAGCTTTGATAAAGACCTCAAATCCCACCTGGTTTATGAACTCACTTGTAATGGATGCAAATACATCTATGTATGGCAGACATGCCGACATAATACCACAAGGATTGCAGAGCATGCCAAGGTAGACTTACCGATGGGAAAACATGAAATTGAGTGTAACGTTGATAAAACAGCTTTCCTGTGGAAGATATTAGACCAGTGCAGTAACAAATCTAAGTTATTGACACTAGAGGCGCTCTATAAAAATACACTGAAACCAGCCATCAACACGCGCAACGAATACCGAACACTAGAAGTGACACTGAAAGCTCAGATTGGAGAGGAAATTCCGACTTGAAAAACCGACACATTCTGAAACGAAAATTTCAACTTTACAAGTGAACAAAACCAAAGTAAGCTGAAGGTAATTTTTATAGGTTTTTTCCTAAAAAAGAAACATGTTGATATGCATCGGCTTTATCAAATCAAAAATGTTTATTTACTCAGATGTAAAGTTTTGTAGATACGACTGGAGATTTGTAAACATTCGTTTTTGAATTTCCTTGATTTTGCGATTCTAAACATTTGCTTTTTATTCTCTGGCTTTTCATTCTAGGATTTTGTATTGTTTATAACCTGACGATGAACTCAGAATTCGAAAACGTTCGCAAGAATTTTTTAAATTGAAAATACTTTTTTAAATCTTAGAAATTTCACTCATTCAATTGTTTTGTCACACCTTAATTATTCCGCTCTATTTATTCAGCTCATTAGAAAACCAATGATGAAAAACAGCTGAACTGAGGTCTTAATAACATGATCTTCCGATCAAATTGCAAATCGTCACGGCGCTTAAAAATAAAAAACAGGTGATCGGGATTGAACAGAATATTGATCAACTTTCTCTTTTTTATCCAAGAAAACACATCATGTGAGCAAAAAATGCATTCATTATTACACTGATGTCACAAGTTTCAAAATACTCCATCATCGAACGTATTGAAAAGATAATTTCCCATTACTACAGATCAACTTCTTTTCTAGACAACTCCTTTTTCCATGTTTTGTCAAAAGAATGGAATTCATTGTCAAATCAACTCGGAGATTTCAACTAGCAACAGTGTTCAAAAAATTGTTAATAACGCTGTACCAAGATCAAATTACTGATAGCGTGAATATTTCTGAATGTTTTTTGTGTCGTGAGTTTTGACTAGTTCAGTCTTTAAAAACCTTACTGTGAAAATTTGCAACAACTTTTCTTTCTAACGTAATTTTGTGATTAATACTTTTAATTGTACATTTTATCATTGATAGCATCCCGCTTCAACAATTACAGTGCTAAACAGTAAAATGTCTTCTTCTTGTAGACTATTAGAGGGCAGATTTGCAGTACTCAAGTCTAAATCGCAGACCTCACAATTTGCATAAAAATTGTTTTTGATACTACGAAGCTATGACATCTATTTTCTGACAATATGACAGCTATGTTTACAAATTTTTAGCATTAATAGTTATGTTCTTTCATTTTCGCTTGATAAAATTGTCGGATCTACTCTCTTTTGGCCCCCAGCTTGGTGAGCATAAATCTTTTATGACCCCCAGGCGCAGGTGCTATATCCCAAATATTCCAGAAATGAAATCGGATCTTCCGTTTTGCCCCCCCCCCCAGTGTTTTTTATGGCCCTCAGTTACAAATTCTATGATGTTATATAGCACGCTACGATGTAAGAAAATAGCACGTGCGCCTGGGGGTCATAAAAAATTTATGCTCACTAAGCTGGAGGGCCGAAACATAATATACAAAAAGTTGGAGGGCCGAAAAATAGTATATCCGATCTCGTACAAAAAGGTGCAAATATTGGAGTGGGAGGTTGCCTATTAGAAGTTATCATTGACTACTTAGACAATAGGAAACATTTCGTTCGGGTAGACAACACAAGATCGGAAACTTTAGATGTAACAAGTGGGGTACCCCAAGGTTCTCTTCTCGGACCACTCCTGTTTTGCATATTCATCAATGATCTACATGATGTGTTAGTTTTCTCTGATCCATTTATCTTCGCGGATGACCTAAAAATTCTTGCAGTAAAGAAAACGTTTTGGCAAGTTCAAAACGATCTCAATGGTATTGAACAGTGGGTAAACGAAAATAATGTTGTTGTTGTAGTTGTTGTTGGGGATTTACAGTTTTCACTGAGGGGATTTTCGTCCCAGTCGTCGTCTTAGAAAATTGTCCTATTATTTCTGCAGATCTGACAGTCACAGCATAGATGCCAGCTACAGATGTTATTTTCGTCGAATCGCTCGTTTACAAATTTCCACATGAAATTTAAAACTCGATTTTTAAGGCTTTTTTTCGTATTGAATTCGTATTAAATAAAATGAAATTAGCCATGGACAAATGTGCAAAGCTGAGCATAAAAGGTCAAAAACAAAATTACGAGCTTATGGGCACTAAACTAGAGTCATCCAAAGTCATCAGAGATCTCGGCATCTATGTTTCCCATGACCTGACGTGGAAGACACACATCGAAGAACGACTGAAAAAAGCGAACAAAGTACTCTACCTACTTTGACGAAACATAGCTCTTCAAGTATGACAAGAGATCAAGCTCGGACTCTACCAGTCACTAAGTTTGCCTGTACTCTTATATGGCTCTGCATGCACAAATCCGAACCGAGGTGAGCTACAACAGCTTGAAAGATTTCAAAAGAAAGTAGTCAAATGGATCCTTGGACAAAAAGTCATGCCGTATCCAAATCAACTGAGACTTTTTAACATACTACCACTACCAATGTTCATGCAACTAAATGACATTCTACTTTTATCGAAATTGACAGAAGACGATAGCTTTTTACCAATGCTGAAACAAAATTCAGAAAAAGGGAGAACAAATGAATTATTCAAGCTCCCGAAACCCAGAACTGAAAAGGCTAGAAATGACTTCTTTTTCCGTACATGCAGACTAGCAAATCGAATAGAAAAATACATTGAATTTAATACGAAAAAAGGCCTTAAAAATCGAGTTTTAAATTTCATGTGGAAGTTTGTAAACGAGCGATTTGACGAAAATAACATCTGTAGCTGGCATCTATGCTGTGACTGTCAGATCTGCAGAAATAATAGGACAATTTTCTAAGACGACGACTGGGACGAAAATCCCCTCAGTGAAAACTGTATATCCCCAACAACAACATATAGATCCATGAAATCTCTAGTTGATTATTCTAATTTCAGAAATGGTGGAGGCTGGTGGCCTGTCTGTCTTAACAGACGAACTGAATCAGCTGCGAAAGGAACTTTCCAACTGTCTGGGAGAGTACGAGAGCGAGTATCAGTCGCTGATGCGAGAATGGTTTGGTGGAAGACTTTCAAAAGTTCAACTTGACGAAAATATTCGCGCTATCCTGTCCCCCCATAACGTATGCAAGCATAATTTTTTCCTCATAAAACTGTTTTCCTTCTGTCGTCAAATGAGTATAAGTGCAATTGAGCGTTTAAATGGAGATGGGTTACCAGAAGCAAATGCGTTTGATGAAAGTGATTCAAACTCGCCACAGTCCAAAAAACTTAAAGTAGATCTCTTAAAAGCTGCCGCTGAAAGTAACAGAGCAAAATTATTAGAATCAACTGCACCAATAGAGGGTCGTACCTCATGGAAACAGAATACCATCAACCGTATCCTTCCAATTGCTGAAAAATCTGATATCAAAGGCGCAAACAGATCTGAAAATGAAGCACAAGCAATGAAACAAACAGAAGGCATTGTGGGCCGATTGTACATCAGCTTGTGGGAACACGGTCTGCACACAGTTACCCATGAGTGTGTTCTTGTGATTTTGAAGTTAGTGACCATTTCACCTGAAGGGTTAATGCTCTGAGTACTGTAATATGCTTTTTGATGAACACTCGAAGTCCTTGACAAAGGCAGCAAGAATTTTGGTTCTTTCACATTATAGCCCGCCCCCACAAGTTTTTTTGGTTATAGAGGTTATGCCCCCCAGATTATCGTAAATATATTTTAATGGGTCAAGTGATATAATCAGAGGGAACCACCCTTTTGACGGTCGGTTAGGGGTTGGCAATTAATAATTGAATATTCAATTAATTGATAAAATTAAATGGTCGGTAAGTACCAAATGATTGAAAAGTGCCAATCGCAATTAAACGGATGGAAAAATAAAAGTGGGGAAATAACCCTCATTCTGAGTGACATCAGATTTTTTCGGATTAAAAAGTTTGAGCTGTATGGAAATCATCAATCTAGGAAACACAAGCTTTGAACGTAGACTTTTTTGTCTGAAAAAGTTTGCAAAAAAACAGGAATTTTTATTTTGCAAAAAAAAATCACGGTTTTTAATTGCTCTCAAACAAAGTTTGTAGTAATTATACTAGTGCCGCGATCTTGCTATGACTCGAAGAGGAGTATTGGTATTACATGTTTTTTTAGCCGAACTTTGACTTTTTCTGTTCGAACATTTACTTCTGAGAGAGAGAGAGAGAGTTTAGGCTTCTGTGTAGTGTGCACAAGGGTTTGCACCCATCATTGAGGGGAAGAGTTGACCAGTTTCTGAATTGTGTTACAGCTGCCACAATTGTAGAGCAAGGTCCAAGAACAGGAGTTGACTTCAGAGTAACAATTTTCGAAGTAATTCCAGTAGACTTTTGTTAGATAGTTTGTCAATCTGCTTTATTTCAATGTTAGCGCTTTTAATAATGATATTCAGTAGCTTGCTGGATCTAAACCAAAAATTCTCATCCGCTTTTTTGGTACGAGTTTTATCAATTGCTATGAGCTCGTTTTGTCGTGTATTTACTGCACATTCGTTTAATTTTATTGGCAAATTGATGTTGTAATTGCCTCCCAACAAAGTTAAAAGCGTTATTAAATCATGGAGTTCGAAGTAGTATGATAGCGGCAGAAGCTTGAGTTTTGCCATTCCACTTTTATAATTCATTTCCCAACTACTGAGAGTCCATGCCGTGGCTTTCTTTGCGATCTACTTCTCTGCATTCTGTTTTGTTAACAAACCAAAGGATTGAGGCATAACTTATTACTGGTATGACATATCCCACGTAAGCATTAAGTTTTGTTCTAGTGTTTGCTAAAATCGATACGTTTCGCTTGAGAAGATAGAAAACTTTTGAAGCTTTTTTACATCGTTTTAGACTTTGCTCTCCAAGAGAGTTTTGCAGATATAATGACACCAGATCTTTTTGTTCAAACTTGCTCTCTGGGAATTTAGAATTTAGCTGGAAATGGTATTCGCTGTTTTGCTGTTGTTTTACTGGTAAGACGTAACATTTGTTTTCATTCAGCTTCATTTTGTTCACTTCACACCAGCTTTCTATGGCTTCTAGATCTGTTCGGATATCAGCTGGCGGAGTTGATACTAACTTGAAATCATCAGCATACCCAAAAGCGTCATATAATTTGACTCGAGTTGGTAGATTGTTTACGTATATAATGTTTTAGAAAGTTGACGTCTGTTTCCGAACAATGGACTTCAGCCGTAGCTTATTTTGTACTGTATAGTAATTAGCAACTGCTGGTAATATTCAAGGTGAAACAATCATTTTGAGAATTTTGGATCCCATAGAAGTCCTTCCTACTTATTATAAACCCCCTGATTACCCCTTACTTATCCGTATGCTCAATTCACCTACCACGCTTAACTCACCTACACGCCCACCTCAAATTCCGTACTCTTGCACTCCTGCCACCAACCTACCCCTGTAGCTACCTAACCCCTTCCACCTACCCTCTGCAACTACCTACTACTTAGCCTCCCACTCCCTGCCTTCCCTCATCGACCTAACTACGTAACCCACACACCTAATCACATTCCTAACTGAAAATTGGTTGTTTCTGACTATATATTACTTTGTTTTTTCCATTCGTTGATATTTTTGAAATAGGTAGGCTTTGTTGAGTTTTTATTGAACGACTGTTATCTTAATGTCTGCCGGTTGTGTTTTCAAGCTGCAGCTGAACCAATCTGAAGTTTGTTCAAGACTTCAATTCTGATTTTTTTATTCGAACATGTAACTCTGTTTCTGACCCGTTTTCGAACCCTGGACTTGAACTGTAGCTTAGTTTACAATATATGGTAATTCGGATCTGCTGGTGTTATTCAATGTGAATAGGTCATTTTGAGATTTTTTATCCCATAGAAATCCCTCATACCTATAATCAGAACCCCCTGCCTACTTCCCCCTCCACCGCCAACCTGCTCGTTCCCCAATGCCTACCTGCACGCTCCCAACTACCCCATATCTGCTCGCCAAACCTACTCTTACTAACGCAACAAAGCCCCTACACTTTTCTAACCCCTACTAACTCACGTCCTGGGCACCTATCTCCCCTCTTCCTACACCCCACCTAACTTACTCCTGCCCGCACAAATTCACAGTGACACTCGTTATACCTACCCTACCTGCCCTATGCCCACACCTACCGCCGTTTACACACACATATCTAATTAAGAATTGGTTTTTTTCTCACCTTATTTCCCTATTTTGCTTTGTTTTTACGTTTTCGACATTTTTGAAATATGGAGGGTTGGCTAAGACCCCTAATTGCACGACTCTTCGGGTCATTTCCGGTTTTCTACCGGCAATGTTTTTTGATTGACCAATTTTCGTTTGACCTTTTGAATTATCCTCAAAAACGGGATTAACTGGTAACTTCGGCAGGGTATTAAGCTCCCTTGGAGCTTTACGGTTCACTAGACTCTCAGAATGCGTTTCATCATATTTGCAGACATAAGGCATCAATTGAGCTAAGTCTAGACTCCCTAAAGCGTACGTAGCTACTGACGAAGCTAATCGCTCGCTAGTCGTTTGAGAACAATTTACGCTAATCCACCTTATCAGTAAATGGAATTCGCCAGAGGTACTGCTTGCTCGGATCAAATATTGATAGCGAAATAGATGCTTTTCGATAGATTGATAGGATCTCCAGGGTTTTCCATCCATCAAAATCAATTTTTGTTCAGAGCAGCAATCGACCTAATTAGAAGAATTGTGCGACAGTTGGTGGGTATCAACTTCTCTCGCAAGATTGAAAATCCGGTTTGTGCCTCTGAAATACTATATAGCGTCCATAAATTGAATAGAGAAATTAATTTCCAATACTTAAACTGTAGCTGAGTTTGCAATGTAGGGTAATTTGGATCTGCTGGTATTGTTCAATGTGAATAAATCATTTGAGAGTTTTTGATCGCATAAAAGTCCTGCCTGTCTATTATCAGAACCCCCTGCCTACTTCCCCCTCAACCACCAACATGCTCCCTCCCCAATGCCTATCTATCCGCTTACATTTACCCCATATCTGTTCCCCGCCAACTATTACCTACCCCTAACACCGCAACAAAGACCCGACACCTTTCTAACCCCGACTTACCCCCTGGGCACCTGCCTGCCCTCTTCCTACACCCCACCTATCTTACCTCTCCCCTCACCAATTCTTACAGACAAACGTAATACCTACCCCACCTGCCCTATGCCCACACCTACCTCTTTTACTTACAAACCTAACTAAAAGACTTCATCATCTTTTCAGCCGGCTATTATAGCGCTCCTATTTTTTTTACTTCGTAGAACAAAGAAATGTTTCGCTTTTTACCGCTTTTTCAACATTTGCATGAAATCTTTTTGACTTTTCTAGGCTAGTTTATCTTTTCTCTCATTCTGCTAAGAGTGATTTTGAACATCAGTTGCTCAGCAAAGCAATTAAAAATGAACAGGGTCAGTATACAAATTGAAGTCAGAAATTGAAACGGCATAAACCCATAAAGCCCAATTTTAGATGCCCGCTATTTGAACGTCGTTCCTATACGTCTTAGTTACCATCTCTAATGCTTATTGGTATTGATAGTAGCCTCTCTCTAAAAAACAGAAGTATGTTCAACTACGAAATGCCATCAAAGTAAATCGGATTTAAAAAATGTTTTTGTATAAAATTTTTTTTCAATATCTATTCTTTCAATACCAATGATGATTATTGGAATCAATGGCGGCTATGTTCCGGCAATCTGCCGGGCATGTTTTTTAATTCGTCGTCTTCATTGATGATTCTTGCGGACTGACTGCTTGAAATTGACTGTTTCAATTTCAGTGACTTTACTGCTATGCAGTTAAAATTTGCGTTACGCCATTTGTTCTGCTTTTAGGTCAATTGCGTGACTTACCTCACCCAAAAATATGACTTCTGAAATCACTTAACGAACTTTAAATTTTTTGAAAATTTGCTAGTTAAAGATCAATAGTGTGCATCTAAGTAGTGCCAAACGTATATGCCCTAATTCTTGAGTATTAGATTACTGAGTTTTTGTTTTCGAATAATAATTTTTAACAAGCTCTTTTAGGGATTTTTTCTTATAGAGCGTATGTGTCATAAGAATGACAGTCCGAATCTAACCCAAAAAATCAAGTGGTCTATTAAAGGACTGGTGGTCAATCTGTCTATCTTATTTATATAGTTGTTTCAATTCATGGAAGGCCACAAGCGGCTGTTTTCCGACACAGTCTGCCGGCTATGTTTGTAACATTTAATTGCTATAAATATTGGCCAATCCCCGTTATCAGTAAATAGAATTTGTGAGATGTACTGTTTTTTCGGATCAAACATTGATAGCAAAAAGATGCCTTTAGAAGGATTGATAGGATCTTGAAGGTTTTCCATTATTTAAAATAGAATGTTTTTCAGAGCAACAATCGACCTAATTAGAAGAATTGTGCGACAGTTGGTAGATATCAACTTCTCTCCCAAAATGGAAAATCCGGTTAGTGCATATGAAAAACTACATAGCGTCCATAAATTCAGCAGAAATGTTAAGTTGTGACACTAAAAATGCTTCTAATGAACTAGTGCTGAGCAATATCTAAAATTTCTCATAAGTTTTTTTTTGGTTATAAAATTTGAATTTACATTCCAAATTTCTGATAAAATAAGTACACAAAAAATGGTTAATCAGAGATTTAATTTACTGTATCTTTTTTGCGTTAATATAGCATTATGGGTAGAATTTTTCCATGTTATCCAATAAAGAATCAGAAAGAATTCGAACAATTTTGCGAATTAAATTTAGGTTACTCTTAACTTGAGGGTTTGAAAATGCGCAAAGGTCATAGCATTTTTACTTTAGCTATTTACATAGGACCTTCTGGCACTGACGACTTTCAGCATTTTAAAACGTGCAACTGCGGTTTTAAAGAACATTAAAATGCTGCTTTCGGACATTCAGCGAACGAACTGGTTTCAGACCATTAACCTAGAAAAGCCCCTTGAATTGTCAAAAAGCAGTAGTCTAATGCATACTTCGGAGAGAATTGTTTCATTTCATTTTACTGGTTTCCGTTTCAGTTTTTGTCATCTTCGAATGAAGCTGTTCTGGGAAAATCATCCCTACACCATCCACATTTATCCAGAGATCTGAGAAGTGGGGAGCGGGAACTGACATGTGAAATATCGTCATCTGCGGATGAAAACACATACAGACCAATAACTGTGCAAACCTTGAGGACAGTTTTAAAATTGAAGCCTGATCTGTTGCCGAGTGCTGCTTTTAGAAACTCAGTTCTTGAAAAGTGTATCGCAATTTAGTTGTAGATAATCTTAATTTTTGGTGCATTTTGTAAGCAATGACTTGATGTGAACTGAAATTGTTTTTGTTCCAGCCCCAACTTGGGGCGTGGAAGTTTATTTGATGTAGCGTAAGCGTTATAATTAGTCAATTAAGCTGAATAATTATAATTTAAATCCTATCTGATCAGAAATGTGAGAGGTAATTTGGGGAAGCATTAATCAGTCGAAGAGTTTAAGGATGTTTTCGGAAACAAAATACTATCATAGAAATGAAAATGACACACGTGATGTTAGTATAAATATAACCAACTAGAGCCGGAATAATAGCACGGCAATTGGTTGGATAATTGTGTGACTAATTTTAAAGTCTCAATTTATTAGAAAACGCAGCTTTCATTGCAGATCGCGCAGAAATTTTAGAAGATAATTGGAATGGAGGAAACCACATCAAAAGAAGAATAATGGGCCAGACCGAAATTGGCATCAAATAGAAAGAGCCAAATAATTACGTCAACTTTTGGTTGAGATCATTTAAGAGTGGATTAAGAAAAATTGACAACACCGAAACATTTTCTCCTAAGATATATTAATTGAAATGATCGCGCGACTTTGGTCTGAGGTGCTTGTTCTATTTTAAATCATGAATTTGCGAATAAAAATATAAGTCAGTTAAGTTTTTTGAATGAATGTTGCCAGTGCCCTGGCACGTGGGCGCTGATGTTTCTTTTGCGAGAGCTAATGACAATGGTTAGAACAGTACTTTACTTCTTGCTCTCGAACAAGGTTTGAAGCAAATATCGCAAAAGTGTGCGTATTTTTCGTGGAAAATTTTATTTTGATAGTTTTGTCATATAACATCCTTGCGATTTCACTTCTCGAGAGACTATCGTGCTTGAAATTTTGATTCTATTTTGAGTTGCACGTGATCAGTAACTAATTTCGTTGCTAAAATACGACTTTTGACAGCTGGCCGCAGATTTTGAGAGCTGACATCATAGAGGTCAAGGGTTCGATTCCCTCACTAGTCAGAAATTTTAGCACCATCAATGTTCTCTAACCTTTGTCCCCATCTAAATTGTGTGCCTCGCAAGTCGTTCGAGAGGAATTCGTCCGTCGTTATTCGGTTTGTTTACATTTGTGAGGTTGAAACAGCGGTGCAAAATTTAAAATGCCAAAACTTTTTTTTTTTTTTTTGCAACAAGTAAATTAAAATTATAACCATACGGTTAAATATACCTGAAACAAAAAATAATTCAAATCATTCAAACAAAATAATATAATAAACATCAACAATCTTCTTAAAGAATCACATTTTAAAATTTTCTTTCGATTGTTTTCTTCCTAAAAATAAAAATAACTTTTAAAAGCTCCTACGTTACTATTCAAAGGAATTTTTTCATGTTGTGAGAGCAAGAAATCATTCAACGTTTTCTTAAAAACTTTTCCATTTTTTGCCAACCGAAGCCAATGTGGTAACTTATTCCATTTTTGTACGCATTGACGAACAATCGAATTCATTCCAAAGCTTGTTTCGGCATTTTGTCTAACTTTGAATTGTTTTGTTCGAGTATTTTGATGAAGACTCAGATACCCGTGAAAATTTTCAGGATTTTCTGGCCTAGCGATATCATAATAAAATTTAATTAGCGACATTTTCGCTATTATCAGCTCAGCTGGTAGGGTTTTTGTCTGGATTAGCAGATCTCTCGCTTTGTCATACTTTTTGCGTAGAAAACACACCTTTATACCCCAGTTAATCTGTCGGTTAAGGCGTTTTAGGTTTTTTGCAGATAAATTTTGAAAAAAGATTGCCGAAAATGATAAGTGCGAAAGCACAAGTGATTTTAGAAGAAGAATGCGCGCGTTCAGGGGAACTTGATGTCTTATAAGGTAAATTGATCTTATAGCATGAGCCATCTTTTTCAAGGTTTTATTCAGCTGCTCCTCAAAACTAAGATTCCTGTCAATTTGAATACCAAGATATCTGCAACTTTTTTGTGTTGTGAGAACTTCGTTTTTGTAAAAAATAGATCCGAAATCAGAATTATCGCGCGAGAAAAAGATTAATTCGGTTTTGTTTGTATTCAAAGTTAGTTTGTTCATCTCTACATATTCTTCTGTTTTTTGTAAAATTTCCGTGACTTTTCCATGAAAGCTACCTTTCTGTCCACAACAGACAATACTTGTGTCATCTGCGAATTGAATTACCTTTTCCGTTGTGCTTATATTAGATGAGAAATCGTTCACATATAAAAGAAAAATGAGTGGTCCTAAAACAGTTCCTTGTGGCACACCGTGATTCAAAATTTCACAATCAGAGAATACGCCATTAAGTTTTACCTTTTGTCTACGGTTGGCAAGAAATGAAAACAATAACTCTTTCGCTTCCTGGGAAAAACCATACATTTCAATTTTTTTCAGGAAAATGTTATGCGAAATGGAATTAAACGCTTTTGCAAGGTCTAGAAAAATAGCCACAGTTTCTTTGCTTTTATCTAGATTAGCCGAAACTGTTTCAACCAGTTCTAGAACTGCATCTGTTGCAGACTTTTTTTTCTGAAATCCGAATTGCTCTTTGTTTATAATTTTATGATTATCAATGAACTCCATTATCTGAGTCAGGAGGAGGCGCTCAAAAATTTTTGCAAAACTCGGAGTTACAGAAATTGGTCGATAATTTGTGCTATCTAGCTTATCACCTTTTTTAAAAATTGGTGTAACATAGGCTAGTTTCATTTTTGTTGGGAAAACATTCTCCTTAATGCACTGATTCAAGGCGAACTGTAGATGTGCGCCTATAGCTAATTTGCCAGACTTTATGAGTCGAATTGAGAATTCACCTGGTCCTGCCGCTTTGTTATCGTCAAGCGAGTCAATGACTGAATAAAGTTCTTTTTTAGTCACAGTTCTGAATGTGAATTCAGGTATATTAAGTTTATCAGGGTATTTACAAGCAATATTCGAACCTTTGAAAACTCCTAGATTAGCAAATGCTCTATTTAGACAATTGGCAATGTTTTTTGGTTCCCTTGAAATTTCACCACTGTCTAATCTGATTTCATCAACCTTGACAACTCTTTCACTCGGACTGGTCTTTTGTTTAATGAATTTCCATTGTTCCTTACTTGTTGGTAGTTTTTGGAAGAAATTGATGCAAAAATTGTTGTGCGCCTCCCTTAGTCTCCTATTAACTAAGTTTCTTATGCGCTTAAATTCACTGTACGTCTCACTGTCAGGACTTCTTTTCCATTTATTGAACAAAAAATGTTTTTGGGCAATCAAATGTTTCAATTCTTGTGTTAACCAGGGCTTAGAATTCTTAGAAATTTCTCCCCTTTTTTTAACACTCTGAATTGGTGCGTGTTTTTCAACAATTTTCTCAAAAATATCGATGAATGAATCAAACATATCGTTGCCATTCTCACATTGGTACATTCGAAACCATTCGGCGAGGGCAAGATCTCTGTTAAATTTAGAGCGTGAGAAAAATCGAAAACTTCTCATCGTTATTATGTTGTCACTCTGAGATTTTAATGGGAGGTTTGATTCGAAGATAACAAGAAAATGGTCGGAGTTAAAAGGGGTTGTTGTGACATTGTAGGCAATTATCTGATCTTTTGAAACAAAACAGTGATCAATAAGTGTAAATGTTTTATCAGTACCTCTGGTTGCATCCCTTAGGTTAACAATTTCTAATCCTGAATTTGACGCAAAAACATCTAGTTTACTTTTCTCTATCTTGTTCAGATAATTCAAGTTGTAATCTCCCAGCAAAATAACGTTATCTGTAACGCTATATGCCCCCGATACTTCGGTACTTAACTGATCAAGAAAATACTCACCAAGACGTTTGTTTGGGCAATAAGAAACGTTAACAAGTAATTTTTCAGTCAGAGGGTCTGTTATTTCAACCCAAATGGATTCAAAAAAACTCTCATCAACCGTTTCAAGGCTTCGTCGATTGTAATTGCTGAATCCTTCCCACTGAATCATCGGCTTCTTCTCTTCAACCTTTGCTGAGAAGACCATTTGGTCGTTTTGTTCGTCTGAAGCAAATGTTAAAGCCACTTGTTCAGGCCATTCGTTCTCTCGCTGCTTCAACCAGGCCGGCCCAGTGAGCCATAAACTCCACATTGCAAGATTCTATAATGCCAGAGTTTTCTAAAAAAAAATAAAACAGTGCCCGAGTTCAAGCGTGTAAGTTTTAAGCATGATTTCGAGACTCCAGCTGAAGTCACTACCTTTATTGGAAAGCCTGCTTTACAGTTCGAACTGGTATGTGCTTCGCGATTGATCCCTAATTTTATCTCATTGCCTTTCTTGAAAGAATCAAGTGTTAGTTTTTAAATTCTACATCTCTTCCGTGCACATTCCACAAAGCAAGATTTTCATATATAGAGTTAAACATATAAACTGACAGAGTGTGTATTTCGAGCGATTTAACGTGACTGCGCTTAATTCATTTAATCAGATCATTAATTAATTGCTCTCAAACGAAGTTAGTAGCAATTATATTAGTCCTTTTGGTCTTTCGCTTGACAGATTTTTCGCTTGACAGCGATTTTTCGCTTGACAGATTTTTTGCATGAACCATTTGACTTTTCTTCCTTAAAAACGCGTCTAGTAGTCCTCCAAGATGTTAGTGTGATGAATTTACTGGAAAAGCCTTGGTTTAAGGTTAAAATGTCATTTGTAGGAGTTTTTGAGCCCAAAATGTTGCCATTTGTTTTTTCGTCATTTTTCAGCTTTATTGTTGGACTAGTCTAAAATTGAGGCTGGTTAAAGTTAATAAAGGTCCTTTGCAAGACATAAATACTTTTTATGACATTTACATTTTGGTACTCCAAACAGTTCTATATGTTTTGGTACTCCAAACAAAAACATGCAAAAACTGATTTCACAAGTTTTTTGAAAATTTTTGTCGTTTTTCTAGTTTCTCCAGACTCAAGAGCCCCAGGAACCTCTTCTAGGGTTTGATGAGAAACTACAGCATAGTTTCCAGATGTAATGGAATGTTTTTTAAGGTATTAACATAACGAATTTTAGCTTTTTTTTGTTAAAACTTGCTTTTTTCATTTTTTTTGCCATATATTGTCTTGCATATATTGTCTTGCCATATATTGTCATTATTCAGGTTTTGCCAGCCCGAGGAACCAGAAAGCCTCCATTAGGGTTCGGTAAAAATTCTGAAAAAAATATTATTGGCCATAGATTAGTGTTCAAATTTATATCACAAAATTTAACAATTTTTTGATCAAATTTGCAACTTTAATTTTTTTTGTTTTTTTCCCGCCTCAAGAGCCAAGGTTGGTCGTCTGACCCATTTGACTTTCGTCTTCAGAAGAGGGACAAAGAGTTAGCGCTCAGTTTGCATAAAGTTCGCTTAGAGTCGTTCAGCCCATTAGTCTTCAAGTATGCGATTCACAGAAACTGTTTTGGAGATTTAAGGTGTGAAGTGCGGTTCTTAGAAATTGATCCCACGCCCCACCCCGCCTCCCCCATCAGCCCCCCAATCCCCACCCCTTCCCATCGTTCAGGCCGTAAGGGCCCCGTGAAGCCAAAGATCCCCCTCCCACCGTTGCCCCCCCCCCCCCCCCCTCGGTGCACCCCCCCCCCCCCCGCTGCGCTCAGCTCACGCCCCTTTAATTAAGCTAAAGCTATTGTCACTAAACCGTGGCCAGCTACTGGCGAAGCCAACCGCTCGGCTGTCGTATGAGAGCCCTTCGCCCGACGTTAGTCGGTTATGTTTATCGTTTTTGGGTTTTGTATTAGCAAAACGAGCAAGACTGTGGACACAAATCTCGCATGAAATGAAGTACTAGGGGCTTCTCTAGAGAATGTGACATTTCATTTCTTTACACATCATGACGTGTGCGTTAAATATTGGTTGCGACCAGGGGGTTTTAAATAACAAGCATCCACCATGCTCGGGTCGCAAACGGCAAAGACCCTTTTGTCAAAAAGAAAGTAGGATGTTTTCCATTTGTTACAGAATGATTTACTATGCAATGGCGCGTGCTCTGTTACGGGGAGGGGGGTGCGTAACGTACTTGGGGGGTAGAAACGGTAAGAATCCGAAAAGTTAAAGAGAAAATCAGTGATAAAGTTTAACAACTTAAATTGACATTTCTAAGAGACATATTAATCAAATTTAGATAGATAAATAATAAATAACACGTCAATGTTAACTTTGGGCGAAACAATCAACGTTTTTAAGTTCAGATAGAACTCAATTTCTGAAACAAATCTTCTACGCATTAACAACTTTAAACAAACTGCCCTACGCCAATGTCGCGGAATCTGCTCTTTCATGGTAAGCAATTTTCTTTAACGTAGTTTTTTATGAAGCTAATTTTGGCTTAAATTTCCCCCTCAATATTTCAGCCACCATTTTTACTTTAGCATGCTTATATTTTTTGAGACATTCGTGAACATTCTACTCAGAAAGAAATGAAAATTATAGAAAAACAATTCGAATGAGTTTGTTCCTCTAACTCTTCATAAACTAAGCATGGATGCTGCAAAAAAATTTACGCTAACGAATTTACTTGGGGTCAATTTCCATTGTGTATCAACAAAAACATCATGAATAAAGTTACTTCAAGAACTCATTGTCTTCACACACCTGCATTTGCGAACCCAAAGCGCCAGATTTATCGCCACCTGCGAATAAAAACAGATTGGAATATATTGTTGGCGCTACATAGTGTCCGATAAAATTTGATCAAATTATTCAGGGGACTGATAAAATAATTTTGACGCCTAATAACCCAATCAACGTCTCTGCAACGTTTGCTCACCTGAAAATTGGAACCGAATAACACTGTTCAAAATGTGCTGTTACTCTTTATGCTATGATACCCTGACCTTTTCTATTAAAGTGAAATTTGACCTGGAGGTTGGAGATAACAACACAAGGGGTCCGGATTTCGACCCTTAATGGTGACGAACTGCACAATGTCGTGGTCTCGAGCACGAGTAACAAGAATTTTATTATTTTATAAATTGAATTCAAAATGGCCTAAATGTACAAAATTTCACAGGTATTTATAGTCCGTATCAGAATGAAAATTTACAGATCCGTCTAGATATAGATAAACTGATATGGGATAATTTACACCAAGTTTTCCCCCTTGCCGTATATGGCAAGTACTAATGCAGTTTTTTGCACTTAACACATTGTTCTCCCTACCTAAGAACATGTCATTTCTATCTAGTAGGAGGATCGGCGAATTGGTTTCTGATCATATCTGGTGGTGGGAAGGTCGAATCTATCACACACATTTATGGTTTATGTACACTGATAAACTTGTGGTATGAACAATTTTGAATCGACGATTCGGTTCAAATTAGAAGCCATTATTCAATTTTACTTCACCAAACATCAGGTAAGAAAGTTCTCTTTATATATCGAAGGTCTAACTTAAGTTGCTAAGTTCGCCACTTCTCGATATATCACATCCTCCATCCTTTTTTAAGCAAGTTTGTAGGAATAGCTTCTCCAAATCTTTCTCGTTGTTTTTTATTTCTGCTTGAAGTTTTCGTGGCCACTGAAGGTTGTTCCCCTTCAACTACTGAGGTTTCTTCAGTAGAGTTGGGTGATGCCAGTCTATGTCGTCCCTACTGCTCTCAGACTGTGAGTCAGTAGATTCAGTCTTGATTTCGTCAGGTTCCAGCCGTGCAATTTGGTTGTCACTAACAAGCACTGCCTTGTTTGAATTCTCCGACTGAATAAACGAAGTGTTCATTCCTTTACGGATAATGAAAGTAGCTGGAACCGTTGGTGAACTGTTCGTCGGTTTGAAGAGGACTCGCTCACACAGATCAAAATCAGTGACTGCTGGAAGTCGTACTTTGCGTCCCAGTAGCAGTTCAACAGGAGATTGCCCCGCGTGTTAGAAGTGTTCCGATGTGTCATCAAAGCCCGCTGTAGGAAAGCGCCAAATGACACATTCAGATTTGGACTCCAGGCTTGAACAGCCCGTTTCACTGTTTGGACTGCTCGTTCAGCAATCCCATTTGCACTCGGACGGTAGATGGGAGATTCCATCTTTTTAATCCCCAGTGATTCACACCATTGCTTTAAGTTGGTTGCTGCTCACAAACTCAGGACCATTATCTGATACTAATATTCTTGGTATCCCAAATCTTGCAAAGATTTGACTCAAGTGCACCTTCACTGTTTGCGAGGTTCTATTTCCCGCAGGGAAGGCTTCTATCCAACCTGATCCCGCGTCTACTACCACTAAGATGTTACCTTGATCCTTAACGTAGCCCCAGTCCATGTGGAGTCTCCCAAACTTCAGCTTCCGGCCAAGTAGATACTGTTTTCCCCAGGCTAGGCCTGTTTTCTTGGCATTCCTTACATTTACTAACATACCGAAGAACATCTTGGCTGATGCCGGGCCACCAAGCTATCATTCGAGCTGCTGTTTCAGTAGCATTTTTGCCTGGGTGAGTCTCCTGAGCTTTCGCCATTACCATGGGTCTTAATTTGGGTGGAATGAAAAGCACAACTCCTCGAAAGATGATTCCATTGTGAAGGGTCAAGGCGTCTTTCTGTTGTTCAAATCCTTTTTCTGCTTCTGAGCACTGTCTCCAGATGCCGCTTTTTATTCGTTTGATGATATCTTGAAAGAGTCGATTCGATCCCAGCTCAGTTTTGATGTCTGACTGGGTCACCAGGTTTGGACGAAGTAGATATTGTCAAGAGCAAAGCAGACTTGATCACTGTCATCGTCAAAGTCTAGTCTGCTCAAAGCATCAGCGTGGGGGATCTGTTCTCCGGGTTTATATTTCAGTTCGAAGTCAAATCCCATCAGCGCTATCGCGCATCTCGAAATTCTTGCTGATGCTGTTTTCGGAATTTCTTTGTCTGGGGCGAAGAGATATTTGAGAGGTTTGTGGTCAGTCTGTAGAATGAACCTTCTTCTGAGTAGGAATTGTTTCAATCTTGTGACCACAAAGACGATTGCAAGTGCCTCTCGCTCAATATTGGAGTAATTTTCTTCGGCTTGTGACAACTTCCTCGAGACGTAGATCACAGGATGTCCTTCTTGTGAGAGTACACCGCCTATAGTTTTCTCTGAGGCGTCTGTTGTCACAGTTGTTTCCTTCGTTAAGCTGTAGCGGCTTGAAACTGGTTTTGAGTTGGATTTCTTCTCATTGATGGTGAAAGTTTTTTCACGTAGCCGACTCTTGACTGCAAGCATTCGTTTTTCATATTGGTCCTTTGTTGTTCCATCTACCAGGACGTCGTCTTGGAAGATAACAACACCCTTGATTCTTTTGAGATTTGACTCAATGTAATTCTGGAAGATTGATGAAGAGTTCTTTAGGCCCTGAGGAAGCCTGCACATCTTGAACAATCCTTAAGATATGTTGATTGTGCATATTTCTTTTGCATCCTCGTCCAGCTAAATTTGATAATATGCGTCTGATAAGTCAATTTTTCCAAAGGAAGAGGCCCCATGGAGATTATGGAAAATGGTCTCCATGTCTGGGATTGGATAATCCTCGTCCATAACTTTGCCATTGATGTGAACTTTATGGTCCACGCATAGTCTCAGAGCTCCATTTTTCTTCCGCTGCCACACTACTGATGATGCATTTGTGACCCCACCAGGTTGTACTGGCTTCAGGATGCCCTGTCGTACCATTGTTTTAAGCTTCTCTTTGACCCTGTCTTGGAGAGGTAGAGGTATCTTTCTGGCTTTGCAGAACATTGGCTGTGATCCCTGTATGAGTTTCACATGCGCTTTGTATCCTTTGACTGCAGGTAGTCCTTCATCACTCACTGCATTGATGCCCTTTTTGGGTAGTATGTGTCCCAAGTAGCCCAAATTTTTTGTCGGATTCAACAACTGTTAGATGTTGTTGCCTATACTTGCTTCCGTTCCAATCAACATCACATGTTAGTGATCCCAGAAGCGTCAGTTGATGACCGTCATAGGTCTCAAGACGTCTGACTTTACCATTTTACTGAGGTTTACCAAGCTCAGTCCAGATTAATGATGAAGTCACGGTGCTATCAGCACCGGTATCAACTTGCATTTTTATTTTATGGTCTTTTACTGTAATGTACTCCCATGTCACCGACATGTTAAACACGTTTTCCCGTGTATAGTACAGTCCCATCTCCATTTAGGATGATGTTTGACCAAACAACTTACCCTCTTCCTCGCAGAAATTGTTTTGGTGGTCAGACTTACCTGACTTAGGCTGAGTTTTACTTCTGCACATTTTTGAAAAGTGCCCCACCTTTTCAGAGGTGTTACATTTCTTGTTCAAGACCAGACACGACTTGCTACTGTGTTGCTTACCTCCACATCTATTACACAAGTTACCTTTGCCTTTATTACCAGTGAATTTTTCACTAGGTTTTCTGAAGGTCTTTTTGAAGTTGTATCCCACTTCTTCTTTTATTACAAATGGTCTATTACCTGTTGAGGAACTCGCAAAAGCCGTTGCTTGACTTCTGAATTGTAATCTTTCTGTCATTTCAGACAGAGACATTGTTCGCTTAGTTTTAATGACGTCTAATAGTCCTTATTTGGCCTCAGGGTCTCTCAAACCTGAGATAAATTTAATTTTTACCAACTCTTTCTTAGGGTTTGGTGCTGTTTTAAGTTTTTCGAGGTCACAATAACGTGCTTCTTCTCTTAGGCGCGCTAGAAAACTGTCGTCAGATTCTCCAACACCTTGGACAACGGACAGAAGTTTAGCCGTTTCTGCCGTTTCTACTCTCTCTTTAGGGGAAATATAGTTTTGAATAGCTTGTCTGATCTCTTTAAAAGGAGTTTAACAATATTTAGGGCTCATAAGGCTACTAAGTTTATGAAGTAAGTCCTGGCCGCATATACTAAGAAAGAGATTAGTTACCTGTAGGTCCACGATCGTACCGTCGTTGTTGACTTTATCTTTTTTCTTCTCTGCGCAACATTTCGCCACAAAAGACATGATGTACGCAGTACAGGATTCAGCATTCTGCAGATCCAAGCTTTGTCGGTCGTTTGGTGGCCTGGTCACCATTGCCGTGGTCTTGAGCACGAGTAACAAGAATTTTATTATTTTAATAATTGAATGCAAAATGGCCTAAATGTACAAAATTTCACAGGTATTTATAGTCCGTATCAGATTGAAAATTTACAGATCCGTCTAGATATAGATAAACTGATATGGGATAATTTACACCAAGTTTTCCCCCTTGCCGTATATGGCAAGTACTAATGCAGTTTTTTGCACTTAACACATTGTTCTCCCTACCTGAGAACATGTCATTTCTATCTAGTAGGAGGATCGGCGAATTGGTTTCTGATCATATCTGGTGGTGGGAAGGTCGAATCTATCACACACATTTATGGTTTATGTACACTGATAAACTTGTGGTATGAACAATTTTGAATCGACGATTCGGTTCAAATTAGAAGCCATTATTCAATTTTACTTCACCAAACATCAGGTAAGAAAGTTTTATATATCGAAGTTTAAACTTAAGTTGCTAAGTTCGCCACTTCTCGATATATCACACACAATTTATTGGATTGACCAAAATCCGACACAAATTTCACCGATAACGCGTATGCGAAATCCTCAAATTCAACAAAATATCCGACGTTTTGGCCATAATTCTAAATCTATTGATCAACCCTAACTTTAATCCTTATTAGAAATCCAACCTAAAGCAGAAAATAAATTATGGGTAAATTTGATTGAAACCCTAATTTATAATTTTCATTGATGTTGTTTATTACATATAACGCTTAGCAGAGCCCAATTTTCTTTAGCTAGTTACTTTCAACTCTTATAACCTATTTTGCCTAAAAACAAATTAATAACAACATAATTTGCTAACCTGAATGTTAACCTACCTAATGTTCAAATGCCAACCCAATTGTTGATCGTAATTCAGATCACTCACAACTTACTATAAAACCTTTCTACAACTTTTGATACCTAACCACGTCGCTGTTAGATTGCTATGAATGTTACTGAATTTTTGGATCTTTGTAGGATCACTTTGTTTCAAATATTCACCTGGTTTCAATGCTAACGATAACACATTGCTAAAGTTAGGATAATTCCGATTTCATAGATTAAAATTATTTCAATTTGACACATTGCTCCTGCCATTTAGCGTGCTGAAATTTTCGGTCTTTGAACCCCATATTTTTATTATTTAAAATGAATATATTTAAAATGAATTAAGTAATTTCCGGTAACCTCTTTATTAATGTAACTATCAAGACAAAGGCAGATTTGAAGCCAACAAAGTTGGTTCATTCAAAGATCAGATAACAAAGTAACTGCTCTATGAACAGTTTTGTCTCATAGGCGACTATAAAATGCATAACTTGCCCGTTAGGAAGCACTCAGTAAAAATCAAGACAAAAAAATTGCTAGAGAATTTTCATCTTTCAAATGAACGGCTGGGTAGGGATTATTCTTTATCTTGCCGTGAAAGTTCTTTAGCTACATTTTGTTGCCCTGGCCGTTAACAGTACTTTAGTTCTCTAGTGCCAAAAGGACGTACTTTAGTGTTAAAGTAATTTAGTGCCAGTACTTTAGTAACGAAAGGACATACGGAGTCAACTCAGTTTCCCTACCATTCATTTCTCAAGCCACAAAATTTCAGACTGAAATGCTGAAAAAATGAGCATAATTTGGAGACTTTTTTTTTCAAAAGTGGAATCTACTCAATTTTTTTGTAAAAGACCGGCCAACAGACCGATCGCTTCAGAGACAACTTTTATACTGACAGTCGTAGTTTTTTTGTTCTGCAGCTAATTTTGGCTTAAATTTCTTTCTCAATATTTCCGCTGCCATTTTAACTTTGGCATGCTTATATTTTTGAGACATTTGTGAACAAACTACTCAGAAGAAATTGAAAATTATAGGTAAAACAACTTGCAAGATCTTGCTCTCCTAACTCCTCATAAACTAAGCATGGATGCTGCAAAAATTATTTTCACCTGCGAATCTATTTCGGGTCAAATGTCATCGTGTATCAATAAAAAGATCATGAATAAAGTCACTTCAAGAACTCATTGTCTTGAAGAAGAATCACACAACCTGTATTTGCGAACCCGAATACCCAGATTTATAGCCACCTGGGAATAAAGCAGATTGAAATATATGCTCGTGCCGTTTAGCGTGCAAAACTTTTCAGTCTTTTGACCCTATATAATTATTATTTAAAATGAATATATTTAAAATGAAATAAATAATATCTCTTTCTTTAATGTAACTATCAAGACGTAGGCAGATTTGAAGCCAACAAAATTGGGTCATTCAAAGATCAGATAACAAAGTAACTGCTCTATGAACAGTTTTGTCTTATAGGCGACTATACAATGCATAACTTGCCTGTTAGGAAGCACTCAGTAAAAATCAAGACAAAAAAATCGCTGGAGAATTTTCATCTTTCAAATGAACGGCTGGGTGGGGATTATTCTTTATCTTGCCGTGAAAGCACTTTAGTTACGTTTTGTTGCCCTGGCCGTTAACAGTACTTTAGTTCTCTAGAGCCAAAAGGACTTACTTTAGTGTTAAAGTAATTTAGTGCCGTTACTTTAGTACCGAAAGGACATACAGCGTCAACTCAGTTTCCCTACCATTCATTTCTCAAGCCACAGACGTTCAGACTGAAATGCTGAAAAAAGGCGCATAATTTTGAGAGTTTTATTTTCAAAAGTGGAATCTACTCATTGTTTTCGTAAAAAACTGGCCAACAGACCGATCGCTTCAGAGACAATTTTTATACTGACATGTTCTGCAGCTAATTTTGGCTTAAAGTTCTTTCTCAATATTTCAGCCGCCATTTTAACTTTGGCATGCTTTTTTTCGAGACATTTGTGAACAAACTACTCAGAAGAAATTGAATGTTATAGGTAAAACAACTTGAATGAGTTTGCTCTCCTAAATCTTCATAAACCAAGCATGGATGCTGCAAAAAAACATTTTTCACCTGCGAATCTATATCGGGTAAAATGTCATCGTGTATCAACAAAAAGATCATGGATAAAATCACTTCAAGAACTCATTGTCTTCAAGAAGAATCACACAACCTGTATTTGCGAACACGAAGCGCCAGATTGATATCCACCTGCGAATAAAGCAGATTGAGATATATGCTCGTGCCGTTTAGCTTGCAAAATTTTTCAGTCTTTTGACCCTGTATAATTATTATTTAAAATGAATACATTTAAAATGAATTAAGTAATATCTCTTTTTCTAATGTAACTATCAAGACGTAGGCAGATTTGAAGCCAACAAAGTTGGTTCATTCAAAGATCAGATAACAAAGTAACTGCTCTATGAACAGTTTTGTCTTATAGGCGACTATACAATGCATGACTTGCCCGTTAGGAAGCACTCATTAAAGATCAAACAAAAAATTCGCTAGAGAATTTTCATCTTTCAAATAAACGGCCTGGTAGTGATTATTCCTTATCTTGCCCTGAAATCTCTTTGGTTACATTTTGTTACCATGGCCGTTAACAGTACTATAGTTCTCTGGTGCCAAAAGGACTTACTTTAGTGTTAAAGTAATTTAGTGCCAGTACTTTAGTACCAAAAGGACATACTGAGTTAGATCAGTTTCCTTGCTATTCGATTCTCAAGCCACAGAGGTTGAGATCTACTCAGCAACAGACCAGTCACGTGGCAGACAAATACTAGACTGACAGACAAAGAGAATTTCGACTCTGTAAAAAATTTTAAAAGATTACCACAAAAATGGCAGAAACATTACTTGGTGGTCGTGTCAATTTTCAGTTTCCAAACGAAATTGTTGACCATGATTGCTTCGCCGATCTACTGCAAAGCGGTAAAATACAAAAGCGGAACAGAATATCAAATCTCGAATTGAAGATAAGGACATTCTTATTGAGCAGACGGCCCGAAGGTCAAAATTGAGACCAACAATCAACATATTACAACAGCTGAAAAACGAAAACATTGAAAAGAACTATTTTTTAGTAAAAATTGTTATCAGCAAATGCAGAAAATACGTGATGGACAGTGCGAAAACGATGTCATCTTAATCACCGCTGAGCAGTTCCAGTGGTTGGAACGTTTTGTTGAACAGGATAAGACAACTGATTACCCCGAAAGGTTATCCTCAATTCATTTTTAAACAAGCAGCCAACTGAAAAAAAAAAGATGATGACCAAGAATTGCGATTTGCCGAGTGCCATACTATGGAAGACTCATATCACGAAAGTTAGCGGAATAAAGCGAGCACCACTAATGAAGTTCGTAGATCCAATCACAAACAACAGAACCCCAACGAATTGAAGAGAAGTAATGGTGGGAAGGAAGACGACAAATAAGATGGTACAGAGGATGATGGTGGCACAGTTGATGGCAGTGACCAGGGGCACAACGAAAAAGGGAATAAAATTATTCTCTGTGTTGATTCCCATTTAGTTATGCAAATTGTCACCAATGAAATCATTAGATGACAGCCTTATTGAAGAAATGCAAATTTTGTCATCTTTTACATCTCAAACTCACTCCAAGCACTTATGCAACCAAAGAAGTTCTAGTAGAACAGAGAAAACTAAAAGAAAGTAGAATAGCTGTCAAATTGCTCGAGATCGAAAGAAAAAGAGAATCAGAAATTAAATCTTTACAAGAACAGATAATGTTTTTACGAATGAACCACAAAAACGAACGTCAACTTAAATATCTAAAAGTAGAACCATGGCCTGCTTGATATTATCAAAAAGGTCCCAAATAAATGTTTCTGGCGTCCATTTTTCAATTTTTGCGAAGATTAATTATTACAGTGATTCGTTAATAAATTACACGCCGCAAAGAAAACGGTGATGACAGTCAAACACACAACTTTTTTGGTTACCACTGATGTGAAGGAATTAGAGTGTTCAAAAAATTCGGATTAACATGAATTGGAAAAAGACTACAGAAATTTAGATTTCAATGGAAATCCTTTCATATCCGAAAACAAAATTGCTGATGATCCATTCAATTATTGGTATTATTAACCATTCCACATTGGGTTTATCCCTTTTTCAATATCTAACTTACAATTATTAAATTTCTCTGGAAATCCATTTCAATGTCCAGAGGAGTCAAGCGTTCACAGCAACAGTCCCTAATGCGATGTATCCAAAAAGTCAGAAAATGGGCGACCTAAAATCACTACAAACAGGATAAGCAAAACCAGTTGATGTCAGAATATTGGGTGAGATGTATGAAAGTCTTGTAAACGTTTTGGACGCCCCTCAACAGTTGTTAGCAGTCCGTTGAAGCTGGTTCACTCACACCTATATCCACAAAAACACATGATTCTGCTGCCATCAAAAATTCCGCACAATTTGTATCAAGTTTTGTCAACGTGCTGCAACAGTTCAACTGCAACAGTTGTTTGTCTTCTGAATCAGTACTGAATACTGCCCGGCAAAAACTAGAACCGGGATTGACAAGTAAGGGGCTCTTCAAGCTCAGTGGAAGTAGCTAATATCAAGCTTATTTTTTAGAGTGATTCGCTGATCGAGGTAGTGTTTGTCATGATGACTTAGTCTCATAATTTCCAAGCCGTGATAGATCGAAGCAATTGAAATTAATACAAGACAAGACGAAAACTAACACAAAAAGGAGCATGGCAACGCCTAGAAATCAAATTTATTTTCAATGTCTAATGAAAAACGGAGATCTTAAATTTTACTCTTGCGCAAAATTTAAAGCTCATACAATAAGAAGGATAGGAAGTTGACAAAAAAAATAAAATTTGTTTTTCTTGTCTCAATGGTCCGCAAAAACTTCAAGAAGAGAACTGGTGTTGTGAAAGCTTTTACGATAAAACAACACTAATTTTTTTAAGATAATTCGAAGCCCAGACAACAAAGTGCTTCTAAAATTTGCCAAACGTACGTTATCCACCCCAACATGACAACGCAACAATAGTATCATTGATGAGTCAAAGATGTTTGCTAATGGTAACGACCCATCTAGAAAATTTATGCAGAATTCATTCAATGTGGAAAAGCCTCGAAAATTTTTGTACATGGATGCTCAAGTCAAATCAGAATAAAAACTGAAGGGAAACAAATGCTCATCAAACCTTTGCGGAGTTAGCGGACTTGGAGTGATACCAAGTGAAATTTTTGTAGTTCAGATTAAAGCAGCTGTGGAAGGCAGTATAACGAGCAAGCTTTTCTTGCTTTCTCATCCTAAAATTTGTCTTAGTTCAATATTGTACATTTTCAGAGACTTGAAAGAGAAATTTGAAAGAGAGAGAAAGACTATAAAGAAGAACTGCAAAACCTGAAAGAGAAAAGAAAAATCAGACTTGCCTGATATCTCATTATCATTAGCTGATGACAAACTCATCATAGAACAGGACGCGTATCACCATCAAAAACCAATCGGATTGTGCCATAGCGTCAACTTGAGTCATCCTATAGCTGTGAGTATTACTCTTGGTTGGAAATCATTGATGGCCCAAATCCGAGTCAGGAAATTATATGATTTATCTTGCCGTGAAAGCTCTGTCGATACATATTCTTGCCTCGGCCGTCACGAACAACAGAACCCCACCGACTTGAAGAGAAGTAATGTTGGGAAAGAAGAAGACAAATCAGAGGGTACAGAGGATGGTGGTGGTGCAGTTGATGGAAGTAACAAGGGCGCAAAAGGAAAAGGGATTGCAAACTTTCCCAATGTTGATTCCCTTTTCGTTATGCAAATTGTCTCCAATGAAATCATTAGATGACAGCCTTATTGAAGAAATTCAAATTTTGTCATCTTTTACATCTCAAACTCACTCCAAGCACTTATCCAACCAAAGAAGTTCTAGTAGAACAGAGAAAAGCAACAGAAAGTGGAATAGCTGTCAAAATTGCTCGAAATCGAAAGAAAAAGAGAATCAGAAATTAAATCTTTACAAGAACAAATAATGTTTTTACGAATGAAACACAAAAACGAACGTAAACTAGAATATCTAAAAGTAGAACCATGGCCTGCTTGATGTTATCAAAAAGGTCCCAAATAAATGTTTCTGGCGTCCATTTTTCAATTTTTGCGAAGAATAATTATTACACTGATTCGTTAATAAATTACACGCCGCAAAGAAAACGGTGATGACAGTCAAACACTCAAATTTTTTGGTTACCACTGGTGTGAAGAAATTAGAGTGTTCAAAAAATTCGGTTTAACATGAATTGGAAAAAGACAACAGAAATTTGGATTTCAATGGAAATCCTTTCATATCTGAAAACAAAATTGCTGATGATCCATTCAATTATTGGTATTATTAACCATTCCACATTGGGTTTATCCCTTTTTCAATATCTAATCTACAATTACTAAGTTTCTTTGGAAATCCAATTCAATGTCCAGAGGTTTCAAGTGTTTACAGCAACAGTCCCTATTGTGATGTATCCAAAAACTCACAAAATCAGCGACCTACAATCACTACAAACAGGATAAGCAAAACTAGTTGATGCCAGTATATTGGGTGAGATGTATGAAAGTCTTGTAAACTTTTTGGACGCCCTTCAACAGTTATAAGCAGTCCGTTGAAGCTGCTTCACTCAAACCAATATCCACAAAACCAAATGATTCTGCTGCCATCAAAAAGTGCGCTCAATTTGTATCAAGTTTTGTCAACGTGCTGCAACAGTTCAACTGCAACAGTTGTTTGTCTTCTTAATCAGTACTGAATACTGCCCGGCAAAAACTAGAATCGGGATTGACAACCAAGGGGCTCTTCAAGCTCAGTGGAAGTAGCTAATATCAAGCTTATTTTTTCGAGTGATTCGCTGATCGAGGTAGTGTTTGTCATGATGACTTAGTCTCACAATTTCCAAGCCGTGATAGATCGAAGCAATTGAACTTAATACAAGAAAAGACGAAAACTAACACAAAAAGGAGCATGGCAACGCGTAGAAATCAAATTTGTTTTCAATGTCTAATGAAAAATGGAGATCTTAATTTTTACTCTTGCGCAGAATTTAAGGCTCATACAATAAAAAGGATAGGAAAATGACAAAAAAAAATTTGTTTTTCTTGTCTCAATGGTCCGCAAAAACTTCAAGGAGAGAACTGGTGTTGCGAAAGCTTTTACGATAAAACAACACTAACCTCTTTATGATAATTCGAAGCCGAGACAACAAAGTGCTTCTAAAATTTGCCAAACGTACGTTATCCACCACAACATGACAACGCAACAATAGTATCATTGATGAGTCAAAGATATTTGCTAATGGTAAAGACCCATCTAGAAAATTTATGCAGAATTCATTCAATGTGGAAAAGCTTCAAAAATTTTTGTACATGGATGCTCAAGTCAAATCAGAATAAAAACTGAAGGGAAACAAATGGTCATCGAGCGTTTGCAGAGTTGGTGGACTTCGAGTAATACCAAGTGAAATTTTTGTAGTTCAGATTAAAGCAGCTGTGGAAGGCAGTATAACGTGCAAGCTTTTTTTGCTTTCTCACCCTAAAATTTGTCTTAGTTCCAATTGTACATTTTCAGAGACTTGAAAGAGAAATTTGAAAGAGAGAAAGACTATAAAGAAGAACTGCGAAACTTGAAAAAGAAAAAAAAATCAGATTTGCCTGATATCTCATTATCATGAGCTGATGTTAAACTCATCATAGAACAGGACGCGTATCACCATCAAAAACCAATCGGATTGTGCCATAGCGTCAACTTGAGTCATCCTATAGCTGTGAGTATTACTCTTGGTTGGAAATCATTGATGGCCCAAATCCGAGTCAAGAAATTATATGATTTATCTTGCCGCGAAAACTCTTTCGTTACATATTTTTGCCTCGGCCGTCACGAACAACAGAACCCCAACGACTTGAAGAGAAGTAATGGTGGGAAAAAAGACGACAAATCAGATGGTACAAAGGATGGTGGTGGTGCAGTTGAGTTGATGGAAGTGACAAGGGCGCAAAAGGAAAAGGGAATGCAAAGTTTCCCAATATTGATTCCCATTTCGTTATGCAAATTGTCTCCAATGAAATCATTAGATGACAGCCTTATTGAAGAAATGTAAATTTTGTCATCTTTTACATCTCAAACTCACTCCAAGCATTTATCCAGCCAAAGAAGTTCTTGTAGAACAGAGAAAAGCAACAGAAAGTGGAATAGCTATCAAAATTGCTCGAAATCGAAAGAAAAAGAGAATCAGAAATTAAATCTTTACAAGAAGAGATAATGTTTTTACGAATGAACCACAAAAACGAACGTCAACTAAAATATCTAAAAGTAGAACCATGGCCTGCTTGATATTATCAAAAAGGTCCCAAATAAATGTTTCTGGCGTCCATTTTTCAATTTTTGCGAAGAATAATTATTACACTGATTCGTTAATAAATTACACGCCGCAAAGAAAACGGTGATGACAGTCAAACACTCAAATTTTTTGGTTACCACTGGTGTGAAGAAATTAGAGTGTTCAAAAAATTCGGATTAACATGAATTGGAAAAAGACAACAGAAATTTGGGTTTTAATGGAAATCCTTTCATATCCGAAAACAAAATTGCTGTTGATCCATTCAATTATTGGTATTATTAACCATTCCACATTGGGTTTATCCTTTTTTCAAAATCTAACCTACAATTACTAAGTTTCTCTGGAAATCCAATTCAATGTCCAGAGGTTTCAAGCGTTTACAGCAACAGTCCCTAATGTGATGTATCCAAAAGCTCACAAAATCAGCGACCTACAATCACTACAAGCAGGTAAGCAAAACCAGTTGTTGCCAGAATATTGGGTGAGGTGTATGAGAGTCCTGTAAGCTTTTTGGACGCCCTTCAACAGTTGTTAGCAGTCCGTTGAAGCTGGTTCACTCACACCCATATCCACAAAAACACATGATTCTGCTGCCACCAAAAAGTCCGCTCAATTTGTATCAAGTTTTGTCAACGTGCTGCAACAGTTCAACTGCAACAGTTGTTTGTCTTCTGAATCAGTTTTGAATACTGCCCGGCAAAAACCAGAACCGGGATTGACAACCAAGGGGCTCTTCAAGCTCAGTGGAAGTAGCTAATATCAAGTTTATTTTTTCGAGTGATTCGCTGATGGAGGTAGTGTTTGTCATGATGACTTAGTCTCATAATTTCCAAGCCGTGATAGATCAAAGCAATTGAACTTAATACAAGACAAGACGAAAACTAACACAAAAAGGAGCATGGCAACGCCTAGAAATCAAAATTATTTTCAATGTCTAATGAAAAATGGAGATCTTAATTTTTACTCTTGCGCTGAATTTAAGGCTCATACAATAAGAAGGATAGGAAAATGACAAAAAAAATAAAATTTGTTTTTCTTGTCTTAATGGTCCGCAAAAACTTCAAGGAGAGAACTGGTGTTGCGAAAGCTTTTACGATAAAACAACACTAACTTCTTTATGACAATTCGAAGCCGAGACAACAAAGTGCTTCTAAAATTTGCCAAACGTACGTTATCCACCACAACATGACAACGCAACAATAGTATCATTGATGAGTCAAAGATATTTGCTAATGGTAACGACCCATCTAGAAAATTTATGCAGAATTCATTCAATGTGGAAAAGCGTCAAAAATTTTTGTACTTGGTTGCTCCAGTCAAATCAGAATAAAAACTGAAGGAAGACAAATGATAGTCAAACGTTTGCGGAATTAGCGGACTTGGAATAATACCAAGTGAAATTTTTGTAGTTCAGATTAAAGCAGCTGTGGAAGGCAGTATAACGTGCAAGCTTTTCTTGCTTTCTCATCCTAAAATTTGTCTTAGTTCAATATTGTACATTTTCAGAGACTTGAAAGAGATATTTGAAAGATAGAGAAAAACTATAAAGAAGAACAGCGAAACTTGAAAGAGAAAAGAAAAATCAGACTTGCCTGATATCTCATTATCATTAGCTGATGTTAAACTTATCATAGAACAGGACGCGCATCACCATCAGAAACCAATCGGATTGTGCCATAGCATCAACTCGAGTCATCCTATAGCTGTGAGTATTACTCTTGGTTGGAAATCATTGATGGCCCAAAACCCAGTCAATAAATTATATGATTTATCTAGCCGTGAAATTTCTTTCGTTACATTTTGTTGCCTCGGCCGTCACGAACAACAGAACACCAACGACTTGAAGAGAAGTAATGGTGGGAAAGAAGACGACAATTCAGAATGTACAGAGGATTGTTGTGGCGCAGTTAATGGAAGTGACAAGGGCGCAAAACGAGAAGGGGATGCAAACTTTCCCAATTTTGATTCCCATTTCGTTATGCAAATTGCCTCCACTGAAATCATTAGATGACAGCCTTATTGAAGAAATGCAAATTTTGTCATCTTTTACATCTCAAACTCACTCCAAGCACTTATGCAACCAAAGAAGTTCTAGTAGAACAGAGAAAACTAAATAAAGTGGAATAGCTGTCAAATTGCTCGAAATCGAAAGAAAAAGAAAACCAAAAAATAAATCTTTACAAGAACAGATAACGTTTCTACGAATGAACCACAAAAAAGAACGTCAACTAGAATATCTAGAAGTAGAACCACGGCCTGATTGACATTGTCAAAAAGGTCCAAAACAAATGTTTCTGGCGTCCCTTTTTCAATTTTTGCTAGGAATAACTATTACACTGAGTCGCTAATAAATTAAACGCCGCAACGAAAACGGTGATGACAGTCAAACACTCAACTTTTTATTTGGTTACCAATGGTGTAAAAAATTTAGAGTGTTCAAAAAATTTGGATTAAACTTGAATTGGAAAAAGACAACAGAAACTTGAATTTCAATGCAAATCCATTCATACCCAAAAACAAAATTGCTGATGATCCATTCAATTACTGGTATTATTAACCATTCCACATTGAGTTTATCCGTATTTTGATATCTAACTTACAATTATTAAATTTCTCTGGAAATCCATTTCAATGTCCAGAGGAGTCAAGCGTTCACAGCAACAGTCCCTAATGCGATGTATCCAAAAAGTCAGAAAATGAGCGACCTAAAATCACTACAAACAGGATAAGCTAAACCAGTTGATGCCAGAATATTGGGTGAGATGTATGAAAGTCTTTTTTAGCTTTTTGGACGCCCTTCAACAGTTATTAGCAGTCCGTTGAAGCTGGTTCACCCACATCCTTTCACAAATCCACATATCTCTGACAATTGTTCAAATGCGACAGTTGTTTGTCTTCTGAATTAGTACTGAATACTGACCGGCGAAAACTAGAACCGGGATTGACAATCAAGGTGCTCTTCAAGCTCAGTGGAAGTAGCTAATATCAAGCTTATTTTTGTCGAATTCAGTGATTCGCTGATCGAGGTAGTGTTTGTCATGATGACTTAGTCTCACAATTTCCAAGCCGTGATAGATCGAATTAATTGAATTTCTTACAAGACAAGACAAAAACGAACGCAATAAGGAGCATGGCAACGCCTAGAAAACAAGTGGTCCGCTAAGTCTTCAAGGAGAGAGCTGGTGTTGTGAAAGCTTTTACGATAAAACAACACTAACTTCTTTATGATAATTCAAAAACCGAGGCAACAAAGTGCTTTTGAATTTTGCCAAACATACGTTATCCACCACAACATGACAAAGCAACAACAGTATCGTTACCATTATTCATTGATGAGTCAAAGATGTTTGCTAATGGTAACGACCCATCTAGAAAATTTATTCAGAATTCATTCAATGTGGAAAAGCCTCAAAAAATTTTGTACATGGATGCTCAGGTCAAATCAGAATAAAAACTGAAGGGAAACAAATGGCCATCAAACGTTTGCAGAGTTAGCGGACTTGGAGTAATACCAAGTGAAATTTTTGTAGTTCAGATTAAAGCAGCTGTGGAAGGCAGTATAACGTGCAAGCTTTTTTTGCTTTCTCATCCTAAAATTGGTCTTAGTTCCAATTGTACATTTTCAGAGACTTGAAAGAGAAATTTGAAAGAGAGAAAGACTATAAAGAAAAACTGCGAAACTTGAAAGAGAAAAGAAAAATCAGACTTGCTCGATATCTCATTATCATTAGCTGATGTTAAACTTATCATAGAACAGGACGCGTATCACCATCAGAAACCAATCGGATTGTGCTATAGCATCAACCCGAGTCATCTGATAGCTGTAAGTATTACTCTTGGTTGGAACATTAGTGGTCCAAATCCGAGTCAAGAAATTATATGATTTAATTCAGACACAGTTGTATAATCAGACAGTTCAGCAAAACAAATCAGGCACCTTTAGGGTATAAAATTTTTTGGAGATGATGAAGACCTCGAGAAGCGATGTCAAAAAACCATTGTTCTGAACTTAGGGAGAGGCCCCGCTCGGAAACTTAATAAGCATGAAATGGAAACTACCACAAACCAGTGGTATTTGCGATATCATCTGGATATATCTGCAAATAAGTTCGAAAATGTTTGTAGTGTTTATAATGCTAAATCAAAATTCAGAGGCATATAAGTGAATGATATGCTCCTATCGGACCCAGATCTTTTGCAAAACCTGAAGGAAAATTTTTTTTGATTCACAGAGCGCTCAATAGCAATGACAGCCGATGTCGAAGCAATGTTGCCTCAGGTTTAGTGTAATCAGATTGTGCCCGGTTTCTGATACTACAATGGCGAGAAAGTATTACTGAACCTTTTCAAGTCTAGTAATAGACGAGATGCATATTTGGAGCAAAAAGTTCTCTGTCACGTGCAAATTGTGATCTTCAATAAGGAAAAATAGATAATAAAACCACCTTTCTAAATATTTCAGCTGCGATTGAACGCATTTTGTTTATGTACGATTTCATAAGTCAAGTGAAAACCATTGATGAAGCTACCAACATCAGAGAAAACAATAACGAAGTGTTAAAAAAAGAAGGTTTCGAATTGGATAAGAAACAGTGATTATGTAGAGCAGTCTAATCCATCAACTCACAAATCAAACTCTAAAGTTTGAAGAGTTCAGCTGGAGCCAAAGATTTATCCATAATAGGACTAAAGGGGAATGTTATTGGTGATAGGTTTGAAGTTTGTAGAGGAACAGAACGCAAAGTGTTTATTCTGGTATCTCACAGAGTTTTTTTTCATTTTCGCATATCTATTTGATGAATTGGGACTGTATTCACAGATCAGTAAAAAGAATGATAATGCTTCTGAAAGCTTTTTGGAGCAAAAATGGGCAAAAAATAATAAAGAAGGGAATGAAACAGAAAAAAATTTTCCTCAGTTGGGCCCATGAGTTGAAGCTTGATCGGAAACTAAACTTTACAGCCAATTTTTTAAAACCAATTTCAACTAATACTGCATTCGTGTGTTTTCGGATTATTTATGCGACGTTTTTAGGCATATTAACCTATTTAGCTACGCTTGACAAAAGTAGGGTAAAAGAATTGTCATTTGTAGTTGACAAAAGCAGAATTGCAACCACGTGGCAACTTTCGATACGAAAACTGGAGCTTCAAGCGGCTTTTTACTAAGTGAAGAGGTGTATTTTGATAATGCTTGAGCACAACATCCCAAACATCCCAGTCGGACAAATTTACCACTGAACAGATTCAATCACATGGCTTCAACTGCTTTGATAAGCCGAAAAAAGAAGAACTGTTTTCATCATACATCGAGTAGCACAAATAATGAAATTATCAACGATTGAGTGATGTAAGTGCATTAAACGAAAAGACAACCCTGTTTACATTGGCAATAGAGGAAGTGCAGTCAAAGAGCTTCAGCAAAGTGTGGTTAACTAGGCCGACTCCGGTATTTAATCAATTTCAGTGGCCCGGACAGGCATGCGCTCATTACGAAGAACAACAACCCGAAGAAGAAACGTCATTATCAACTGCTGTCGCAAGCAAATTCAAAACTCCTGCAATCATCCTTAAGTGAGACAAGCTTTTCAATGGTATTTTTTTCTCTTTGCGTTTTAAAACAAAAAAAACGTTAATTGTTTCCTGTCATGAATCACAGATCGCAAATGAAGCTCTGATCAAAACACGATCAACTGGAATCAGCCAAGGACATTCACAGCGCAACATCTGACCTAAAATCAGTTGAGAATAGTCATCCAATTTGCAAACTATCACATTCTATGTTAGAGAAAAAATCTGTAAATTCTGAAAGGGCGACTGAAAAATCATGTTTAACATATTGCCAAAAACTTGCTATAGTTCTCATTTTCAAACATCCAGCCTGGAAGCTTCTTGTTCAAGATAAATACAAACAGCAATTTCCTGAGGGAGGTGATTACTTTCGAAAAACTCTTCAGAAAAATTAATGGATGCTGGGTTTGCGAAATGTTCTGGGAAACATAAATATTCGGAAAATATTGCTTCAAGTGCTGAGAAAAGGCCGCCGAAATTCTTGCAGAGGAGATGATAGGTTTACCCCTCGTCGTTAATGACGTCACGGTGGACCTTATCCTTTCGCGCAGAGGGTTGGTGACCATTTCGGACAATTCAACACACCAAGTGCTCCCCACTTCAGGGCTGTGTGGGAAAGGCCTGTTGGAAGCTGCAAAAATGCTAGTAAAAATTGATCAAACTTTTCAGAGGACGGTTCAATAATGTGGTGGAAAAATAATAACCCAAAATTAACGTCTGCAACATTTTGTCTCCTTCTAGTTCACCCTTCAGACCATAATCTCACTTTCCATTTCAAACAGCAGCT
Source organism: Convolutriloba macropyga (assembly GCF_964194025.1). Classification (NCBI taxonomy): domain Eukaryota; kingdom Metazoa; phylum Xenacoelomorpha; order Acoela; family Convolutidae; genus Convolutriloba; species Convolutriloba macropyga. Next base: position 54,107,065 of record NC_134478.1, read on the forward strand.
CAAGATTTTTTTTTTGCCAAAGCAGTTGATTTAAAGAAAAAGTCAGAAAATTTTTTTTGTCGCAGACTGTTTAGTTGATTTGAGTACCCGTGGTTTCTCTGTCAGCGCAAACATTTGTTTTAGTGCGTCAAAAACATTCAGGAACGCTAAATTTGGAGTGAAATTTGTGCGTTTTTTGCTGAAATTACAACAAAGTGTCAAAAAACTTCAAATATTATAATCATGTAACATTTCCTTCTTATTGTAAGACCCGCGAAAGTTTTTGGGTAAATAATCAAGTTTTTGGCAACGTTCTTCTGTCTTGAGTTTTCTAGTTTTTTCAAAACACAGCTTAGATGAATAAGCATTAAGAGGAAAAAACTTTTAAATCTGATGATTTGGTTCAAACCAGCCTTGGGTAGCTAACTTGCTTATATTAGATCATGTATTTTCTGAAATAAAATGTCATTTTGATTTTTTAAAAATTTTTAGCACCTCTTGGCAGTCACAATTGCTGGCGCTCCCAAGCAAACGTATAGGAAGCAGACACTAACTAATTCACTATCATTCCAATTAAATCAGGAGATTTTAAACATAGTCATCAAAACCAACCCAGGCTGAGGTCCCAGACCGAAACCAGATATGTCCAGACAGGTCCAGACGGAAAGTGCCTATGTCCAGACCGTCCCAGACTCAAAGTGCCTATGTCCAGACCGTCCCAGACGGAAAGTGGATATGTCCAGACTTTCGTGCGTTCCAAATTTTTCGTGCGTTCTTCGTGCGTTCGAAGACAAATATGTCCAGACCATCCCAGACCGAAACAGTATATGTCCAGACTTTCGTGCGTTCTTGTCCAGACCATCGTGCGCTCCAACTCAAATTCGTGCGTTCAACGCCAAATTTTTCGTGCGTTCATGTCCAGACCATCGTGCGTTCATGTCCAGACCATCGTGCGTTCAAATCCAGACCATCGTGCGTTCATGTCCAGACTTTCGTGCGTTCACCAGACCGAAAAAAAATTACATCCTGGGGTGCAGTGCTATTCCTTGAAGATGAAGACAGAGAGGGTTCCAAAATTCCACAAATCCATATGTTTAAGGTTTATCAAAAAACTTGATTTTCAATCACTTTTTCTATAAGATTGAGGGAAAAACCGACCCCTCCAACCTAGGTTGGGATGTTCGATTTTTCGCTCAGTACTATATAGAAGAATTGATTTAAGAAAAAATTTTTGATATTTGCACTACTTTTGTCTCCCTTCAACACTTTCCAGTTTCACTTGCATCCAACTGAAATTTTTGCAAACCTTTAAGAGTAATTTGAAAGTAGATTACAGCAAGAACTCAAAAACCTAGTTTGGTGGTCGAAATTTCGCTCCGTCATAGAGAAAAAAATGATTTAAAAATAATATAAAAAATGATATTTGCATTTCATTTGTCTGAAAACCGACCTCCCACACTAGGTTTTTGGAATCTTCCTGTTATCCCCTTTCAAATTATGCTTGAAATTTTTCAAAAAAATTTGTTGGGTGCAACTGAAACTGAAAAATGTGTTGAAAGGAGACAAATTTAGTGAAATTATGGAAAAAATTTTATATTTGGATCATTTTTCTCTATATGATGCAGCGAAAAATTGACCCCCCAACCTTGGTTTTTGATATTTTACTATAATCTTTTTTCAAATTATACCTGCAATTCTTCAAAAAATAGTTAGATGCAAGTGGAACTGGAAAGTGTTGAAAGGAGACAAAAGTAGTGAAATTATCGAAAAATTTTATTTTTGGATCATTTTTTTCTATATGATGCAGCGAAGAATTGACCCCCCGTGGTCAAATGACAGCTATACGCCAACTGAGCATTTAATCTGTACTATTGTACTGAAATTGACGATTCTGTGTCCAAAACAATGTTCGGTGATCGAAAAAGTTAAGCCTCATCGAGCGCGGATACTTTTTTGGAAATAATTGAAAACTTAACCAAAATGGTTCCCTGAGTCCAATTTTTTTATTTTATCCCCAATTATGGCTAAAGTGCAGCCTGCCCACCAAAAATGAGCACAATTGGACTGAAATTGACGATTTGGTCATCAAAACAATGATCGGTCATCAAAAAATTTCGGATACTTTTTTTTGGAAATAAATTAAAACTAACTCAATATGGTTCGGTCAGACCAATTGTTTAATTTCATCACCAATTATGGCTGAAGTGGAAGATACCAACCAAAAATGAGCACAATTGGAGTAAAATTGACAATTCTGTGTCCAAAACTATGTTCGGTGATCGAAAAAGTTAAGCCTCATCGAGCGCGGATACTTTTTTGGAAATAATTAAAAACTTAACCAAAATGGTTCCCTGAGTCCAATTTTTTTTATTTTATCCCCAATTATGGCTAAAGTGGAGCCTGCCCACCAAGAATGAGCCAAAATGGACTGAAATTGACGATTTGGTCATCAAAACAATGATCGGTGGTCAAAAAGTTTCGGATACTTTTTTTTGGAAATAGATTAAAACTTGTTCAAAATGGTTCGGTCAGACCAATTGTTTAATTTCATCACCAATTACGGCTGAAGTGGAGGATACCAACCAAAAATGAGCACAATTGGAGTAAAATTGACAATTCTGTGTCCAAAACAATGTTCGGTGATCGAAAAAGTTAAGCCTCATCGAGCGCGGATACTTTTTTGGAAATAATTGAAAACTTAACCAAAATGGTTCCCTGAGTCCAATTTTTTTTTATTTTATCCCCAATTATAGCTAAAGTGGAGCCTGCCCACCAAAAATGAGCCAAAATGGACTGAAATTGACGATTTGGTCATCAAAACAATGATCGGTGGTCAAAAAATTTCGGATACTTTTTTTGGAAATAGATTAAAACTAGTTCAAAATGGTTCGGTCAGACCAATTGTTTAAATTCATCACCAATTATGGCTAAAATGGAGCCTGCCCACCAAAAATGAGCACAATTGGACTGAAATTGTCGATTTGGTCACTGAAACAATGATCGGTGGTCAAAAAATTTCGGATTCTTTTTTTGGAAATAGATTAAAACTTGTTCAAAATGGTTCGGTCAGACCAATTGTTTAATTTCATCACTAATTTTGGCTAAAGTGGAGGATACCCACCAAAAATGAGCACAATTGGAGTAAAATTGACGATTCTGTGTTCAAAACAATGTTCGGTGATCGAAAAATTTAAGCCTCATCGAGCGCGGATACTTTTTTGGAAATAATTGAAAACTTAACCAAAACGGTTCCCTGAGTCCAATTTTATTATTTTTTCCCCAATTATGGCTAAAGTGCAGCATGCCCACCAAAAATGAGCACAATTGGACTGAAATTGACGATTTGGTCATCAAAACAATGATCGGTCGTCAAAAAATTTCGGATACTTTTTTTTGGAAATAAATTAAAACTAACTCAATATGGTTCGGTCAGACCAATTGTTTAATTTCATCACCAATTATGGCTGAAGTGGAGCCTGCCCACCAAAAATGAGCACAACTGGACTGAAATTGACGATTTGGTCACCAAAACAATGATCGGTGGTCAAAAAATTTCGGATACTTTTTTTTGGAAATAGATTAAAACTTGCCCAAAATGGTTCGGTCAGACGAATTGTTTAACTTCATCACTAATTATGGCTAAAGTGGAGCCTGCCAACCAAAAATGAGCACAATTGGAGTAAAATTGACGATTTGGTGTCCAAAACAATCTTCGGTGATCGAAAAAGTTAAGCCTCATCGAGTGCGGTCAGTTTTTGTGACCGGGTCAAAGTGTTGTTCAGATTAAAGCTAATATGATACGAAAGGTTCAAATTGTGTGTTTAAGGCAAATCAAAATAAAAATTTAGCCTGCCTGCTTTGAAAACATTCTTCGGTGAAAAAATTTGCATTGGTTCTCAAAATGTAATAGTTTTTTTCACTGTACTAACAGAAAAAACATTATTGTTTTTAAGGGACTCCGCACTTAAAATCTGTCATGGTTTTCAATAGATCAGGCGTGAAAGAAAGGTTGCGCGAAAAGAAAGGGTCTTTAAAGTATCTTTTACGCATGAAAATTGGAAGAAGTTTTTGAAACTTTTCAATTTTTTTTTGAGTGAATTTTAAAATTTGTCAACGTATTTTACCATTACAGAATTTTTATCTGGCATATTTATGCTTGTTATACTGCTTAGAAACTCATCTTTGTATATATGTATACAAAAACTATCGTTTTCGAAAGAAAGAGTTAAAAAAATTGCAAGGAATTGGAAGAAAAGTGAAAAAAATGCCTTTTTTCACAATGAGTCCAGTTTTAAAATTGTGTTTGTACTTCGAAACTATGATTTCAAGTACGCATCGTGCAGCTTAGTATCGCAGCTTTGTAACTAAACCAATTTTAATCTAAAAAAACGTAAAATTTTTTGAGAAATTGGTCAAAGAGTACAACGTACTTGAGGTCGAAATTTCGAAAAAATTCGAATTTTCAAAATTGTTTTTGTTAATAACTTCGAGCATAGATAGAGTTAGAAAGCGTTCTATAGCTTAAAATAAAGCTTGGCTAATTTGCGTTACGGTCATGTATATTGTTGCAATGTTATCTGTGACCGAAGGTGTTGTTTTTTTGCTTTATCTGAAGAATGTCGAAAATGAGCTGTTTTCGACCAAGGGGTCAGAATCATCAAAATTTAAAAACTGTTTTTCCGAACTTTTTTATGTTCCAGATGATAGCCCTTTTCTTCCTGATTCCAAAACACCTTCATTTTCAAGAATCGGTTCAGTAATCTCTGAGAAATTGCCCTTTGAAATAAGCCCGGGCCTCCGCCCCGCGAGGCTGGATATATAACAACTAAAACACATAACTAAAACAACTACCACCACAACTAAAACAACTACCACCATATTTCCCACCTCGAGATCATGTGAAATATGTAATTTCAACGCAAGTTGTATTTCTCCTCTCTACAGGTAAGTTATATGTGTTGGCAATGTGAAATATTCGAATGAGCTGCCGCATTGTCACTTGACCAGCTGCATACATTCTGAGCATGTCATCTGACAGCAGGAGGAGTGCTATGAAGCGCTGTCCGGCTAGACCATTATAATTAACCTGCAAAGAGGTGCATATGAAATGAAATGTATCGGAAACATTCAAATGGTGATAGTAAGTTAGTGAAAGCAATGAGAAAGTGTCAGAGAGCCCCCCCACCCAACCCCCCCCCAAGTCCGGCAGCTACACCAGAATACCCCCGCCCGTGCTACGTGTCGTACCGTACGAGTGTTGCACGTCGCAGAATAGCTGCGCGCGCTGCTGTAGAGCGCAGAACAGAGTGTCGGGCGTGCCCAAGGTCATTTTAATAGCAGGAACTGAGTATTTTAGATCAAGTGAGGTGCAGTCAAGGTATTTTGACGACCATGTACCTGGACAGGGAGTTAATGTAAATGAGTTCTTGAGTCCAGGAGGACGCAGAAAGGAGATCAGAGTAAAATGTTTCAAAGGTTTTAAAAAAGACAAGGAATTATATAGGACAAGACGTCAAGTAGATTTAGATCTCGCAACCTCTATAAGGTTCGTCAATTTTCAAGCTAAGTGCGAACCTGGGCAAGTACTAGCGAAAGTCTGGAAGATATTTAAGAATGCGAAATCGATCAAGTTGGGCAAATTAAGACCAAATCAGAAAACGGGCGAAAAAAAACAATGGCGTTACAATGGCTGGGTCAATTTTTTTGGCAGTGGAGACTGCAAACGTGCCAGGAGTCTTATCGAGAAAAAGAGAGAAAAATATGGCGAAATGATCATTGAAAAAGTTGGCAGGATCAGATGTCTCGGTTTTCATACCAAGAAGAAGGTTGTAGCGTTACCGAAAAAAAGAATTCCTGCGAAAAAAGAAGTGCCTAGGCAATTTTCCAGCTGGGGTAAACGATGGTCCCCAATAAACGAAAGTCGATTTGCGGATGATGTTTTTGATTGTTTATTATCGAATGGTATTGTGCTAGTCGAGTAATTGTTATAGCAATGTTGTTTTAGTGTTTGCCGTGTAGTTTTATACTTCCATATTGAGAAATTGTTTATTTGATGCTTATTTAGCTAATCTGAATTCAGAATTGTCCCATCTGAGAGCTTTTTTTTTCTTTATCATTTATTTGTACTGCTTCTATTAACTTTCGCGTGGTTTGTTTTTGAGGATTCTGCAGGGGAAACCCTAGATTACCAACAGAATCGTTGAAAACATTCCATTATTAGCTCAAAATTACGATTTTTCCGCATTTTAGAAGTTTTAGAAATTGAAAAATAGGTCTTTTTCATCGGGTCAAGGAGTTGTTCAAATCAAACCAAACTCGGTATGCAGTATCGCCAGGGTATGTAGAGTGTAAAACAAAAAGAATTCTTGGTATAGCTTGCCTAGGAAAAAAGTTAGTATTTCATACGGAAATTTGCGATTATTTCAAATATTTATTTTTTAAATATAGTATTTTTCGTCGGGTTAAGGAGTTGTTCAAATCGAACCAAACTCGGTATGCAGTATCCCCAGGGTGTGTAGAGTGTAAAACAAAAAGAATTTTTGGTATAGCTTGCCTAGGAAAAAAGTTAGTATTTCATACGGAAATTTGCGATTATTTCAAATATTTATTTTTTAAATATAGTATTTTTCGTCGGGTCAAGGAGTTGTTCAAATCGAACCAAACTCGGTATGCAGTATCCCCAGGGTGTGTAGAGTGTAAAACAAAAAGAATTTTTGGTATAGCTTGCCTAGGAAAAAAGTTAGTATTTCATACGGAAATTTGCGATTATTTCAAATATTTATTTTTTAAATATAGTATTTTTCGTCGGGTCAAGGAGTTGTTCAAATCGAACCAAACTCGGTATGCAGTATCCCCAGGGTGTGTAGAGTGTAAAACAAAAAGAATTTTTGGTATAGCTTGCCTAGGAAAAAAGTTAGTATTTCATACGGAAATTTGCGATTATTTCAAATATTTATTTTTTAAATATAGTATTTTTCGTCGGGTCAAGGAGTTGTTCAAATCGAACCAAACTCGGTATGCAGTATCCCCAGGGTGTGTAGAGTGTAAAACAAAAAGAATTTTTGGTATAGCTTGCCTAGGAAAGAAGTTAGTATTTCATACGGAAATTTGCGATTATTTCAAATATTTATTTTTTAAATATAGTATTTTTCATCGGGTCAAGGAGTTGTTCAAATTGAACCAAACTTGGTATAGAGTATCCCCAGGGTATGTAGAGTCTAAAACAAAAAGAATTTTTGCTATAGCTTGCCTAGGAGAAAAGTCAGTTTTTCATACGGAAATGTGCAATTATTTCGAATAACTTGAGATTATTGAATTTTAAAAATAGAGAAATTTTATCGTATCAAGGACTTTTTCAAAGCGAACCAAATTGATATCCCAGACTACCAGTAACATTTACGTTGTAATGCAAAAAGAATGGCCAGCTTAGCTTTCCTAGAAAAAAAGTTCTTATCTCAATCGGAAATCTCGACTTTTTCGCTTATTCTATTTTCAAAAATAGAGATAATTTATCGGGTCAAGGAGTTGTTCAAAGTGAACTAAATTGATATCCCAGACTACCAGTACTATTTAGGTTGTAATGCAAAAAGAATGGTCGGTCTAACTGTCCTAGAAAAAAAGTTCGTATCTCAATCGGAAATCTCGACTTTTTCGCTTATTCTATTTTCAAAAATATAGAAATTTCGTCGGGTCAAGGAGTTGTTCAAATCGAACCAAACTCGGCATGGAGTATCCCCAGGTTATGTAGAGTGTAAAACAGAAAGAATTTTTGCTATAGCTGGCCTAGGAAAAAAGTTAGCTTTTGATACGGAAATTTGCGATTATTTCGAATATTTAATTTCAAAAATAGAGAAATTTTATCGGGTCAAGGAGTTATTCAAATCGAACCAAACTCGGTATGGAGTATGCCCAGTGTAGGTAGAGTGTAAAACAAAAAGATTTTTTGCTATAGCTTGCGTAGGAAAAAAGTTAGTTTTTCATACGGAAGGTTGCGATTATTTCGTTTAAATTGCAATTATTGAATTTTAAAAATAGGTCTATTTCGTCGGGTCAAGGAATTGTTCAAATCGAACCAAACTCGGCATGTAGTATCCCAAGTGTATATAGAATCTACAACGAAAAGAATTTTTGGTATAGCTTGCCTAGGAAAAAAGTTAGTATTTCATACGGAACTTTTTGAATTTCTCGAAAAAGGAATTTTAAATATAGGACTTTTTTATCGGATCAAGAAGTTGTCCAAATTGAACCAAACTTGGTATGGAGTATCCCCTGTGTAGGTAGAGTGTAAAACAAAAAGATTTTTTGCTATAGCTTGCGTAGGAAAAAAGTTAGCTTTTCATACGGAAAGTTGCGATTATTTCGTTTAAATTGCAATTATTGAATTTTAAAAATAGGTCTATTTCGTCGGGTCAAGGAGTTGTCCAAATCGAACCAAACTTGGTATGGAGTATCCCCTGTATATATAGAGTCTGAAACATAAAGAGTTTTTGCTATAGCTTGCCTAGGAAAAAAGTTAGTTTTTCATACGGAAATAATGACTTATTCGCTTATTCTATTTTCAAAAATATAAAATTTCATCGGATCAAGGACTTTTTCAAAGTCAACCAAATTGATATCCCAGACTACCAGTAACATTTAGGTTGTAATGCAAAAAGAATGGTCCGCCTAACGTTCCTAGAAAAAAAGTTTTTAACTCAATCGGAATTCTCGACTTTTTCGCTTATTCTATTTTCAAAAATAGAGAAATTTTATCGGATCAAGGACTTTTTCAAAGTCAACCAAATTGATATCCCAGACTACCAAAACTATTTGGGTTGTTATGCAAAAGAAATGGTCAGCCTAACGTTCCTACAAAAAAAGTTAGTTTTTCATACGGAAATTTGCGATTTTCGAGAATAACGAATTTTGAAAATAGATCTATTTCATCGGGTCAAGGAGTTGTCCAAATCAGACCAAACTGGGCATGGAGTATCCCCTGTGTAGGTAGAGCGTAGGAAAAAAAGAATTTTTGATACAGCTTGCCTAGGAGAAAAGTTATTTTTTCATACGGAAAGTTGCGATTATTTCGTTTAAATTGCAATTATTCAATTTTAAAAATTGGTCTATTTCGTCGGATCAAGGAGTTGTTCAAATCGAACCAAACTCGGCATGGAGTATCCCTATTGTATATAGAATCTACAACGAAAAGAATTTTTGCTGTAGCTTGTCTAGGCAAAAAGTTAGTATTTCATACGGAAATTTGCGATTTTCGCGAATGAGGAATTTTAAAAATAGGTCTTTTTCATTATGTCAAAAAGTTATTCAAATCAAACCAAACTCGGTATTGAGTATCCCATGTATAAATAGATTGTAAAACAGAAAGAATTTTTTGGTATAGCTTTTGTAGGAAAAAAAATTTAGTTTATCGTACGGAAATTTCGATTAATTCGAATAGTTAATTTTAAACATTTTTTGAAAATAGGTCTTTTTCATCGGGTCAAGGAGTTGTTCAAATTCAACCAAACTGGGTATGGAGGAGTATACCATGGGTACCTAGAGTGTAAAACAGAAAGTATTTTTGGTACTATTCGCCTGGGAAAAAAGTTAGTATTTCATACGGAAATTTGCGATTATTTCGAATAATTTGCGATTATTGAGTTTTAAAACAGGTCTTTTTTAAATAATTAATTTTCATCGGGCCGAGATGTTGTTAAAATCAAGTAAGGGTCACTGTCAGAGGTCTGCTGTGTCTAAGGAGTCTAAAATGCCTAGAGTTTGGGTTATGTTTCCCAGGTATAATTGATTTTCGTTTTGAACGTACACATCAACTTGGGAATTTTTTCAGTTGTAAAGATGAGACAGTATGAAATTGATGTAAATGAGAAAGGCGTTCATTGCAAGACTCCGTCGTTGAGGGAAGATGGTAATGTTCGACATGACCAAACAAGTTTTGAAAATAAATTGTTGCGTGAGATGGAGGAACTCAAAAAGAAACTAGAAGAGCTCACAAAGAGAGTGAAAGAACTTGAAAAAGCAAATGCAGAAGTGATAGACTTGACTGGTGACTCGAGCTCTGATACAGTCTCAGTGCATTCTGAAGACTTAAGCCCAGTTGAGAATGGCTGTTTTTTCGGCTGAGGTTAAACTGTAATTTCGTTAACTTAGCTAAACAGGTCGTACATATTGATTACTGGAATCAGATTTAGCTGAACAGTTCGTACATATTGATTACTGGAATCAGATTTAACAGTTTCATTTATAGTTGTGTCTATCAATCAGTTTTCTCCTCAGAATGACAATCTTGATTTAATTGTGCGGTTTACGTTCCAATGATTTTCTGTTTGATCTCAATCTTCTAAATTTTTTCAGGTCTTGAAAATGTCTGCTGCTAAACTCAACTGGTTAATTATGAGTAATCAGAAGGATGACGTTCGAATTATTGACGCAGATTCAGATATGTGGGGCTGTTTAAGCTATTTCGAGAAAGTGAAGCTGGAAGCGGGTAGTAACATAATGCTTAACAGGGATGGTAAATTGTGTGGTTACTCAATTGTGCTGCAAGGTATTGATGATTTTTCAAGCGAGCTAGAAGAGTTAAAGCGAATTACAAAGCCTCTCAAAGCTGTGGAACCTGTGACTGTGGAAATTTGCCCAGCAGCTTCGGAAGTATCCAGCGGCAATTGCTTGAATCCACAATCTTCGTCAAAGATTGCGAAGGGAACTATTGTCTCGGTATGATTATCTTTTACTTGCATCATTGAAATCCTAGTCGGCTAAAGCACTAATGATTGTTTCTTTTTAGTGTTGTGCAAAACATAAAGGAATGACTGAAGTTTTGCTAGAGAATGAGAAACGGATGCATGACTTGGTCGACCTTCTGCGAGGCTCAACAAGTCAGGCCGTCGATGATTTGCTATCCGTGAAGCGCAACTTCAATAATTACGTTAGTCTAATTTGACAACTTAACTTACATTATCATTTTAAAAAGTTTGTTCTCCTGAAGGTCACCAGCGCGCTTGCAAGTATTGACGAGATTGCGGAACTTCCGGAAGAAACTGGTAACGTTGAAGATAACCCAGACGAGGATCAAACGGATAACCACGACGATCTTGATGAGCACACAGTCTTTCGGTTTGTGGAGAAGAAACCTCCTGTGCAGTTTGGTCTGAACGGGAAAAATCTAGACCATGTCTACAGTGGGCACAAACCCTCCGAATACGGACTGGCACTTCGTAAGTGGATTTACGGAGTTGATGGACTGGCGTACGAATTGATTCTACCCACAAAGAGCCTGACAGATGGAAGAAAGTGTGCATCAAAGGAGTCCCTGCTAAAATTTTTTCGTGAGTTAGAAAATTTCTTGTTTCTGAAAGGTGTTTGACGTTTTCCCAAAATCCCGTGAACTCCCTTTAGTAAGTTAACGTTTAACAAGTCTCAATTTTAGGATCAGTTGAGAGAAAGTTTCCGAGCTCATCATTCCCCGATGCCAGAAAACAAGCCAAGAAAGCGGCCAATAAAGCTGGATTAAACGCGAAGCAGAGGTTAGAAGGTAAAGGGAAGTACAGCGAAGAAGCTAAGAATAAGAAGAAAGATTTGTATCGGGGAAAAAAAGCCAACCAAGAAAATGCATAAACGTAGATTTATTGAGTTCACTCACTTTGTTCCAGATCCATAGCTCATTCAAGGTGCTAAGAGTATACTTTACTTGTATGTACTTCTTTTAATTCTATAACTGTCAGATGCAACAGGACTCAGATGCAGCAGTTAAATTTATGAGTTAGTTTAGATTTCTAATGCTTTAAACTGAATCAAAGCTTCCAAATTTGTTTTATGAGATAGTGTGTAGTTTCAATGATGAACCCACAAGAAACATAATGACTTTCAATCTTGTTTTCTTTGATTCTACTTGTTTGTACTCAACTATTTGACTTGCTTCGATGTGAATAATTTTCAATCTGTCTTTCAGATCTATGGCCAATTCCAGCGATCGCCCTAAGAGGCAAGTAAAAATTCCCAGCTTTGAGACGGACCCGGAAACACAAGTTGAACGCAGCATTCGTCATGAGCATAGAAATACGTTGTTTGTTTTCATATACGAAAAAGCTTGTGTATCGACGGGTCTCAATAGTATTGCTTGGCCCAGAGGTTATTCTGACGAAGCGAAGCTCGCCTTACAACCTGGAGAGTACGAATTCATAAGACACAACCGCGATCCTCGCAGAATGCTGTATTTGGGTAGAGGTCCGGCCGAGAGAGTGCGCGAATACAAGAAGCAAGCGGCCGAAATTTATAAGAAAGGACAGCGACCCCCCTTTCTCTGGGAGGGGCCAGGAACAACAAGCGCAACTCAACCTGCAGCTACTCATGTCGTTGACTCACCTGATCTGCTTTTCTCGTCTCCCGAACCGACTGAAGCTACGCAAAAAGAGATGCCTCAAACGTGCCCAGAAAAAAGTCTTGGTCCCGCAAAAGCCAGAGCAAAAGTAACAGAAAAAAGTGTTTGCCCCACAAAAGCAGTCGCAGAACCAAACAAAGAGACACGGTCACTTCTTTTTTTGCCAAAGGCGACAACGGCTGCTGACAAATCGGAGGTTTGTTGTTTTGTTGTTGAAAAATGGCGTAAGTTTTTGCTTTCATTGTTCAATCCCTTAATTGGAAAAAGTTATCAAACCATTGGCTGACATTATAAATTTTTTTATTATAAAGTGTCCAAACCTTTGCTCTCTCAATACTTTTTTTAATCTCTAGAGCTGCTCAACTTCCATGTGCAAAGAGTTCGAAGACTTCTTGAAAGGTCACGACGAGAGAATGAACCGTGCACAACAAGTGGGGGTTGGAATTAAGGCAAAGCATGACAAGAAACGACGCAAAATTCTGGGCGAGCTTGATGATACGGTTGGTTTGAATTTTTTTCAATCAAACAAAACATTTTTTTCCAAGCTGTTTTATTTCAGCTCGCAGACGTTCAGGAAATCTCCATTCTTCAAAAGTTTGGGTTTCAAAGCATTGACGAGAATCCAGATTTGAGGGCCGCCTACCCAGTTCATAGAGTTGAATTTGAGGGAGAAGATCTGATGAAGACCCATGTGGCAAACTGCTATCCATCTCAACTTGGCCGTTGTTTGGGCAGAAAAATTTTTGGAGTTGACGGCTTGGTTGATCAGATGATGTACAGTCAGAGCTCAGGCACACGTACAGAAGCGCCTCTCGAAATACGAGAATTGTTTGAAGGTTTTTGTACTTTTCTGTTGATCTCACTCTTCAAAAAATAGTTCTAGAAAAATTGCAATAAGTTAGCATCGGCCTTCTATTCTTAAAAATTATTACTCATGCAGAGAGTTTTCTCTTGTTTAGACGTCGTGAAGCAAAAGTATCCTTTGACACCTCGAATGGCACTGAGGAAGGCGAGAGATTCTGCAAACCAATCAGGAAGGGAGAGGAAAAGCTATCTGAAAAATGCTGAGGTTGTTGAACATAGGCAAGAAGTATCAGAGACGCCGACGACTGCGAACAATCAGGCGGAATGAAATAACAATAGCTTTTTTGTAAAACCTTTATAGCCAAGAGGAAAGGTTTCAGTTAGACCTCTAAGTTAGCTATATTTAAACTTGACATTTGATTTAAACTTATCATGACAGTGGTTACAAAGAAACAGAACATTTGTCTAGTTTTTGCCTAAATTTTACGGCGAAGTTAGTTGTAACTCTAATTGTTGTTAGTTATGACAAAATTGATTCATTTTGTGGATTTTGATTTGTAAATGAAGTCATTTGTCTAGTTCTTGCTTAGATTTTCCTTCTGTTTTAACGATTGGTTTGATTTAATTCATCGGTGGCTATGTGTTCTCTCATCATGCAGCTTTAGCATGCAGTTATCAAAATTACTCCCGTTTATGTCGATTTTTTTGTGCTAGAACTGAAGGAATTTTTGAAGTCGGACTTTTTTCCCTGTCTCATATTCATATTGCAATAGCTTCTCAAGAAATTGTGTTTCTCAATGTAATTTTTAATTTAAGATGAAATGGATAATTGCGAAAAATTGGCCCAAATTGAAGGTTTTGTCGCTGAGCGTTATGTTCAAAAAACGGCCAATGAAATACATTTGCTCACAGAATTGATGTCCCAAGAAAGTTACATGAATTTGATTGATTCTGACAGAGATTTCAAAAAGCTGAATCAGGATATGGAAGAAATTTACAAATGTGCTCTCACTGAAGGTTTTCGTATCGAAGCTGACAATTTCGGCGGGTACTGTTTGGTGAATCGCAGTGGAAAAGTAATCAAAAAAGGTGAAATCAAATGTGCTGTAGGCTTGCTGGCAAAAAAACCAAAAGATCGTGTGATTGATGACTGGTCCCTTATGGAAGGCGATAAATTGTTAGTTGGCGTCGCAAGGTGGGCAAATCACTCGTGTGTCCCAAACTGCGATTACTACATGAGTGGTGGCTTCAAAGGCAGAGAGTGCGTACGACTGCGAGCGATTCGTGAAATCAAGCCGGGCGAAGAACTGACTACTTATTATAATGAAGATTTTTTTGGAGAAAATAATAAGTTTTGTCTCTGTGGACATGTATCCGAGCACGGTATAGAAGCAGAGGAGTCAGAAGATAAAATGAGCGAAGTAGGTATGAAGCCCTCAAAACGAAAACGAACAGTGATTCCCAGAATAAAAGTAAATGCAAGGGATGTGCGTTCCTCATTGCTCACTGACCTTATCAAGTTCTATAGCGAAGATTCAAATGCCAGTGTTGTTTCGGAGACAAGCTCAATTCCTCTCAACTGTGGCCCCGCCTGTGACGGAGATGATTTAGCAAGATTTGGAAGTCCAGAATGCAATGATTCATCAGATGGAGTTAGTAGCACCGTTATTAGCTTGCCTTCTGACCATTTTCAGAGCAACACGGCACTTGATCTGTTCTGCAACCACAGTTTTAACGATAGTGGTGATGAAATTGTGTCGTATGAACGTAATGATTCAAATGGGCTTTTGCATCAAGTATCAGGTGTTTCTGTGGAAAATTTGAAAGCCTCGCTTTTGGCTATTGTTTCGGTCCATAATGCTTCTGATGCGCTTTTGAACGATCTCTTGAAGCGTGATCAGCTACTCTTTGACGGTCAATCTGTTTCGCCGTGGGCAGTTAAAAAACGATTTGAAGACTTCTGCAGCTCTTATCAGTGTGACAGGACGTTGGTTGAGAAAGGGGAGCTGATTTTAATGAATTTTCGCCCGTTGCTTGTCGATATTGTGAAGACTTCTCTTTCCGAAATGTTTGAGTACGCTGAAAAGAAACTTACCACGCGCGATATTCTAATGCCAAAATTTGCCATGAATGATCAAAGGGAGGTGATTGTGAGGTTAATTGTAAACACAGATGGAGCTGCTGTTTGCAAGACTCCGACAACCTCGGCGTGGCCGCTGTTCTTTGCTATTGCTGATCTACCACCTAAGCCGCGACAACTTTTTAAAAATCTTGTACTAGGAGCGCTGTTTGTTGGTTCAGGCTATCCAGATTTTGATGTTTTTTTTGAGCATATACAAAACGAGTTGTCTGTTTCGGAGAAGCTCACTTTCATTGAACAAGAATTGACAATTACATTTGAGCCAATCTTGTTAGTAACTGATCTGATTGCAAAATCCAAAGTACTCAAAATGAAGCAGTTCAATGGTTACTATGGTTGCACTTTATGCACACAGAGAGGAATTCATCTAGCATACACACATCGATACCCTCATGATCACTCTTTTGAAATGCGCTCATTCGATTCGCATATGAGAAACATACAAGAGCTAGAGAATGGAAGCATTGATAAATTAAGAGCGGAGTTGGGACCAAAAGAGGACTGCGAATTCAAAACTCATGGCGTGAAAGGTAGAAGCAAAGCTTTTGATGTAATTTCAAATCAACCCCTTTCGTCTCCAATTGACCCAATGCACCAAATTTTTCTTGGTGTAGCAAAAGATCTTCTTCAACATCATTATAATAAAATGGATGCAGATCATAAAGCTGAAATTAATTCGTTCCTCGAGTACGTTGACTTACCGAAAGAGTTCAAAAATAACGTCAGAAGTCTCGAAGCCTTAGCCAGTTTCAAAGCAAAGGAAGTGAAGTTTTTGTTGTTTTATTTGTCAGCCATAATTTTCCCTCCGTATTTGCATGGTGAAGAACGAAGAAGTGACGCAGTGGATCTCAAAAAATTGGTTTTTGCTCTTCGTGAACTTTTTGAATCTAACGAGAATGCTAACTTTTGTGATAAACTGCTGTCAGAATTCTGCATCAGCATGTCGGAGAAAACAAATAAGATGGAGTCGATAAATTTTCATCTACTCCGGCATCTAGGATGGCAGGCGAAAAATATAGGACGAGGATGTGTTGCTGATAAGTTTGTTTGTGTCTCAATTGACGACGACCTAAGTGGCGACGAGTATTTTGTCGGCGAAATTCTCTTCTTTTTTCGTGGAGATGTGGAACGCTGTGTGCTCCGAAAACTCCGAGTTGTCAAGAAACTGAAATTAGTTACAATGCAAGAGCAAAATTTTGTTCCTTTTGGTTTCGTTGTGGAAGATACAGAGGAGAAAATGGAAATAGTTTTGACGGCCATTAAATATAAACTCTTCTATTTTAAATTTAATGAAGTCTCCTATCTGATTACAATGCTCAGCCACTTCGAGCACAACTAAGGAGCCCAAAAAATTTTTAGTCCTTTGTTAGTTTCGATTTATAGCGTGTTTGTTCTTTCCTAACAAACTTTTCAATAGATTATTTTGCGGGGCATGGTTTTTCGGACTTCTGTGTTTCTATTATGGGCAAATTCAATAAGGTCAAAAGGTTGTTGTACATTATAGCACTTGTATACAGAGTGCAAAACGAAAAGAGTTTTTGATGCAGCTTGCAAAGGAAAAAAGTTAGTTTTTCTTACGTTAATTTCCGATTATTTCGAATAATTAATTTTAAATAATTTTTAATTGGCCTTTTTGATAAGATCAAGAGTTGTCCAAATCAAACCAAACTCGGTATGGAGTATCCGATGTGCAGTTAGAAGGTGAAACTGAAATAATTTTGGTATAGCTAGCCTAGGAAAAAAGTTAGTTTTTCATACGGAACTTTTTGAATTTCTCGAAAAAGGAATTTTAAAAATAGGTCTTTTTTATCGGATCAAGAAGTTGTTCAAATCGAACCAAAATAGGTATGGAGTATCCCCAGGGTATGTTAACCGTTAAACAGAAAGGTTTTTTCGGTATAGCTTGGCTAGGGAAAAAGTTAGCTTTTCATACGGAAATTTCTTTTTATTTCCGTATAATTTTGAATAAGTAATTTTAGAAATAAGTGTTTTTGATTAGGTAATAGAGTTGTCCAAAGTGAACCAAACTTGGCATGGAGTATCCCCAGGGTATGTAGAGTGTAAAACAAAAAGAATTTTTGGTATAGCTTGCCTAGGAAAAAAGTTAGTTTTTCATACGGAAATTTGCGAATTTCGCAAATAGCGAATTTTGAAAATAGGTCTATTTCATCGGGTCAAGGAGTTGTCCAAATCAGACCAAACTTGGCGTGGAGTATCCACAGGGTATGTAGAGTGTAAAACGAAAAGTATTTTTGGTATAGTTTGGCTAGGAAAAAAGTTAGCTTTTCATACGGAAATTTCCTATTATTTCCGTATAATTTTGAATAAGTAATTTTAGAAAAAGCTCTTTTTGAATAGGTCTTAGAGTTGTTCAAATCAAACCAAAACCGGTATGGAGTATCCCATGTGTAGTTAGAAGGTGAAACGGAAATAGTTTTTGGTATAGCTTGCCTAGGAAAAAAGTTAGTTTTTCATACGGAACTTTTTGATTTTCTCGAAAAAGGAATTTTAAAAAAAGGTCTTTTTGATCGGGTCAAGGAGTTGTGCAAATCTAATCAAAGTTGCTATGCAGTATCTACAGGGTATGTAGAGTCTAAAACAGAAAGAATTTTGCTATAGCTTGTATAGGAAAAAAGTTAGTTTATCATACGGAAATTTGCGATTATTCCGAATAACGAATTTTTAAAATAGGCCTTTTTCGTATGGTCAAAAACTCCTTGAAATTGAACCAAACTCGGCATAGAGTATCCCATGTGTATCTAGATTGTAAAACAGAAAGAATGTTTGTTATAGCTTGCCTAGGAAAAAGTTCGGTTTTCAATCGGAAATCTCGACTTTTTCGCTTATTCTATTTTCAAAAATAGAGAAATTTTATCGGATCAAGGACTTTTTCAAAGTGAACCAAATTGATATCCCAGACTACCAGTAACATTTACGTTGTAATGCAAAAAGAATGGCCCGCTTAGCTTTCCTAGAAAAAAAGTTCGTATCTCAATCGGAAATCTCGACTTTTTCGCTTATTCTATTTTCAAAAATATAGAAATTTCATCGGGTCAAGGAGTTGTCCAAATCTAACCAAAGTTGGTATGGAGTATCCCCTGTGTACGTAGATTATAAAACAAAAAGAATTTTTGCTATAGCTTGCGTAGGAAAAAAGTTAGTTTTTGGTAAGTTAATTTCCGATTAATTCGAATAATTAATTTTAAATAATTTTTAAAAATAGGTCTTTTTGATAAGGTCAAGCAGTTGTTCAAATCAAACCAAACTCGGCATGGAGTATCCCGAGGGTATGTAGAGTGTAAAACAAAAAGAATTTTTGGTATAGCTTGCCTAGGAAAAAAGTTAGTTTTTCATACGGAAATTTGCGAATTTCGCAAATAGCGAATTTTGAAAATAGGTCTATTTCATCGGGTCAAGGAGTTGTCCAAATCAGACCAAACTTGGCATGGAGTATCCCAAGGGTATCGAGAGTGTAAAACAGAAAGAATTTTTTGTTTAGCTTGCCTAGGAAAAAAGTTAGTTTTTCATACGGAAATTTGCTATTATTTCCGAATAATTTTGAATAAGTAATTTTAAAAATAAGTCTTTTTGATTCGGTCTTAGAGTTGTCCAAATCGAACCAAACTCGGTATGCAGTATTCCCAGGTTGTGTAGAGTGTAAAACAAAAAGAATTTCTGGTTTAGCTTGCCTAGGAAAAAAGTTAGTTTTTCATACGGAAATTTGCGATTATTTCAAATACTTATTTTTTAAATACAGTATTTTTCGTCGGGTCAAGGAGTTGTTCAAATCGAACCAAACTCGGTATGCAGTATCCAGAGGGTATGTAGAGTGTAAAACAAAAAGAATTTTTGGTATAGCTTGCCTAGGAAAAAAGTTAGTTTTTCATACGGAAATTTGCTATTATTTCCGAATAATTTTGAATAAGTAATTTTAAAAATAAGTCTTTTTGATTAGGTCTTAGAGTTGTCCAAATTGAACCAAACTCGGTATGGAGTATCCCCAGGGTATGTAGAGTCTAAAACAGAAAGAATTTTTGGTATAGCTTGCCTAGGAAAAAAGTTAGTGTTTCATACGGAATTTTGCGATTATTTCGTTTATTTAATTTTTAAATATAGTATTTTTCATCGGGTCAAGGAGTTGTTCAAATCAAACCAAACTGGGTATTGAGTATACCATGAGTACCTAGAGTGTAAAACAAAAAGAATTTTTGGTATAGCTTGCCTAGAAAAAAAGTTGGGTTTGCATACGGATTTTTGCGATTATTTCGTTTATTTAATTTTTAAATATAGTATTTTTCATCGGGTCAAGGAGTTGTTCAAATCGAACCAAACTGGGTATTGAGTATACCATGGGTACCTAGAGTGTAAAACAAAAAGAATTTTTGGTATAGCTTGCCTAGAAAAAAAGTTGGGTTTGCATACGGATTTTTGCGATTATTTCGTTTATTTAATTTTTAAATATAGTATTTTTCGTCGGGTCAAGGAGTTGTTCAAATTGAACCAAACTTGGTATAGAGTATCCCCAGGGTATGTAGAGTCTAAAACAAAAAGAATTTTTGCTATAGCTTGCCTAGGAGAAAAGTCAGTTTTTCATACGGAAATGTGCAATTATTTCGAATAACTTGAGATTATTGAATTTTAAAAATAGAGAAATTTTATCGTATCAAGGACTTTTTCAAAGCGAACCAAATTGATATCTCAGACTACCAGTAACATTTACGTTGTAATGCAAAAAGAATGGCCAGCTTAGCTTTCCTAGAAAAAAAGTTCTTATCTCAATCGGAAATCTCGACTTTTTCGCTTATTCTATTTTCAAAAATAGAGAAAATTTATCGGGTCAAGGACTTTTTCAAAGTCAACCAAATTGATATCCCAGACTACCAGTAACATTTAGGTTGTAATGCAAAAAGAATGGTCCGCCTAACGTTCCTAGAAAAAAGGTTTGTATCTCAATCGGAATTCTCGACTTTTTCGCTTATTCTATTTTCAAAAATAGAGAAATTTTATCGGATCAAGGACTTTTTCAAAGTGAACCAAATTGATATCCCAGACTACCAGTAACATTTAGGTTGTAATGCAAAAAGAATGGTCCGCCTAACGTTCCTAGAAAAAAAGTTTGTATCTCAATCGGAATTCTCGACTTTTTCGCTTATTCTATTTTCAAAAATAGAGAAATTTTATCGGATCAAGGACTTTTTCAAAGTGAACCAAATTGATATCCCAGACTACCAGTAACATTTACGTTGTAATGCAAAAAGAATGGCCCGCTTAGCTTTCGTAGAAAAAAAGTTCGTATCTCAATAGGAAATCTCGACTTTTTCGCTTATTCTATTTTCAAAAATATAGAAATTTCATCGGGTCAAGGAGTTGTTCAAATCGAACCAAACTCGCTATGCAGTATCCCCAGGGTATGTAGAGTGTAAAACAAAAAGAATTTTTGGTATAGCTTGCATAGGAAAAAAGTTAGTTTTTCATACGGAAAGTTGCCTTTATTTCGTTTAAATTGCAATTATTGAATTTTAAAAATAGGTCTATTTCGTCAGGTCGAGGAGTTGTCCAAATCGAACGAAACTCGGTATGGAGTATCCCAAGTGTATATAGAATCTACAACGAAAAGAATTTTTGCTATAGCTTGCCTAGGAAAAAAGTTAGTATTTCATAAGGAACTTTTTGAATTTCTCGAAAAAGGAATTTTAAATATAGGTCTTTTTTATCGGATCAAGAAGTTGTCCAAATTGAACCAAACTTGGTATGAAGTATCCCCTGTGTAGGTAGAGTGTAAAACAAAAAGAATTTTTGGTATACCTTGCCTAGGAAAAAAGTTAGTTTTTCATACGGAAAGTTGCCTTTATTTCGTTTAAATTGCAATTATTGAATTTTAAAAATAGGTCTATTTCGTCAGGTCGAGGAGTTGTCCAAATCGAACGAAACTCGGTATGGAGTATCCCAAGTGTATATAGAATCTACAACGAAAAGAATTTTTGCTATAGCTTGCCTAGGAAAAAAGTTAGTATTTCATACGGAACTTTTTGAATTTCTCGAAAAAGGAATTTTAAATATAGGTCTTTTTTATCGGATCAAGAAGTTGTCCAAATTGAACCAAACTTGGCATGGAGTATCCCCAGGGTATGTAGAATGTAAAACAAAAAGAATTTTTGGTATAGTTTGGCTAGGAAAAAAGTTAACTTTTCATACGTAAATTTCCTAATATTTCCGTATAATTTTGAAGAAGTAATTTTAGAAAGAGCTCTTTTTGAATTGGTCTTAGAGTTGTTCAAATCAAACCAAACCCGGTATGGAGTATCCCATGTGTAGTTAGAAGGTGAAACGGAAATAATTTTTGGTATAGCTTGCGTAGGAAAAAAGTTAGTTTTTCGTACGTCAGTTTCCGATTAATTCGAATATTTATTTTTAAATAATTTTTAAAAATAGGTCTTCTTGATTAGGTCTTAGAGTTGTCCAAATTGAACCAAACTTGGTATGGAGTATCCCCTGTGTAGATAGAGTGTAGGAAAAGAAGAATTTTTGCTAAAGTTTGTCTAGGAGAAAAGTTAGTATTTCATACGGAACTTTTTGAATTTCTCGAAAAAGGATTTTTAAATATAGGTCTTTTTTATCGGATCAAGAAGTTGTTCAAATCAAACCAAAATTGGTATGGAGTATCCCCAGGGTATATAGAGTCTACAACAAAAAGAATTTTGCTATAGCTTGCGTAGGAAAAAAGTTAGTTTTTCGTACGTCA
The DNA here is from genome assembly GCF_964194025.1 of Convolutriloba macropyga. Lineage (NCBI taxonomy): Eukaryota > Metazoa > Xenacoelomorpha > Acoela > Convolutidae > Convolutriloba > Convolutriloba macropyga. The sequence goes on from NC_134478.1 coordinate 54,129,103, forward strand.
GTTTCCGATTAATTCGAATATTTAATTTTAAATAATTTTTGAAAATAGGTCTCTTTGATTAGGTCTTAGAGTTGTTCAAATCAAACCAAACTTGATGTGGATTGTTCCCAGTGTTCCTAGAGTGTAAGGCAAAAAGAATATTTGATGTAGCTGTTGTTGGTGCAGAAGTTATGTGTTTTAAGTGTTGCTTGGTTTTTTTAAAAAAAAAATTAAAAATATAGAGTTAAAAATGGGTGGGACGCCTTTCGGGCGTCAAGATTTTTCGGTGCTCTCCCTTACCCCTCCCCTCGTTCCCTCGCCCGTGTTTTCGTCTCTCGTTCGTCTCTCGCTCGTGTCTCGCGTTCTCTCGCTCGTCTCTCGCTCGTCTCGCGTTCTCTCGCTCGTTTTTCGCTCGTTTTTCGCTCGTCTCTCGCGTTGTCTCGCTCGTCTCTCGCTTCGGTCTTTTGGTTTGAGTCTATGATGTGTGTTTATGATGTGTGATATATGTTTATGTTGATTTCAGCTTTCTTGAATGAGTGTCAAAAAAAGTCTTATCTTATTAGAGGTTCATTTTATTCTTAATGCTGATAGATAGACACCTTGAATAATTTTGCTCACCACAGCAAAAAAAGGCACTGTCTACTATTAGTATAAAGATGTTCATGTACCTCACGTAAAAAAAAGACTTTAAATATCTGGATTTGTGGAGTTTTGGAACCCTCTCTGTCTTCAGCTTCAAGGATCTGCACTGCACCCCAGCAGGTAATATTTTTTTCCGTCTGGTGAACGCACGAAAGTCTGGACATGAACGCACGATGGTCTGGACATGAACGCACGATGGTCTGGACATGACCGCACGATGGTCTGGACATGAACGCACGAAAGTCTGGAAATGAACGCACGAAAATTTTTCGTGCGTTCATGTCCAGACCATCGTGCGTTCATGTCCAGACCATCGTGCGTTCACCAGACCATCGTGCGTTCATGTCCAGACCATCGTGCGTTCATGTCCAGACCATCGTAAGTTCATCCGTGTTTCCAGACCGTGTAATTTTGAACGCACGACACCTCCTTCGTGCGTTCATTTCGGTCTGGACATATCTGGTTTCGGTCTGGGACCTCAGCCTGGGAAGTATAATTTCATTTACAGTGTTTAATTCGAAGATGATGCTTGTATTTTCGAGCAAGAAAAACTGTTTCATTTGATGATTTTTTCCAGGAGCGCATTTTTTGCATTTTTGAATGTTTTCCCCACGGTTTTTTTTTTCATATTGCTCGTAGAGACACGAGAGCACAAAGATCGGAAACTTTTGTTAATGACCACTAAGATAGTAATCAACATCTACGTGCTGGTTTACCTCTAGCAGAGCAGACTTAGGCTAATTCGTTTTTTGGAGTATATTATTGTTAACTTTTTGAAGTTTTGTGTCACTAAAAGCACTGATTCAGTTTTTGAATACTTTATAATTTTTCGGTTTTTCTTATTTCGTTTTTTGAATTGATACTGTTCACACTTCTTTGTTTGTCAGCATAATAAGGTCTTCAGAATTTTGAATACTTAGTATAGTTAAAAAGATATGACGACTGAAAACATTTTTTTAATAAATTATTTTTTATAAATTCTATTTTGCTCAAGAAAGATATTAATTATTCCTGCCCTTAACGTGAAATATTTTTTGTCTCATAATATTGAAGCAATCCAAACACTGATTCATTTGAATTTTTTTTAAGGAACTCAAAATTGCCGAAGTGACCTAATTTTTGGTCATAATGTGTGAAAAAGTTTGCGAAAAATCGTATGTCGTGCAACAATCAAGTCAGAAGTAAAACTTGAAAAAACATTGACTTTTGTCCTTATCGCAACCAAAACGAGTTGGTTGTTCCCGCAACTTAAAACTGATATAAAAAACTTAACAAACTATCTAGAACAATGTAATTGAATCCTTATCTACATTCTCTTACATTTTATGGTTTACCCCTCGTTCAAAGAACAAAAACCTTCTTTCCCCAAAACATTTTTGAGGACAAAAGTCTCCCCTGTTACCGGCAAATAGTTTCTTTGTTCCAAAACTTGTGCGACGCACTGAAGAGAGCATCAGCGGTCAGTGCAACCATCAAGTGCCGAGCACAGTAAACGGAACCCGAAAGCTGGCAGCCGGTCAAGACAAAGAAAAGACACAGAAAAGACACAGAAAAGACACAAAAAAAAAGTTTGGGTTACAACCGTCACCCCGACGAGAGGATCAAGTTTTTTTACTGGTTTCAGACGTCACCAGCAGAAGTCCGCCCGAAGTCTCAGACGTTACCTCTGATGTCCTGTTCCCCGGTTAGAGCCATCCAAAATCTCTACTTTTTTTTTCGACAAAAAGCCTCCAAAAAATTGATATTTGTCCCCCAAAAAAGCTTATTTGTTACTATAAGACCTCGATTCAAAAACCTCGACTAGTTTCATTATTTTCAAAGCGAGTTAAGGCAATTTTCTCATTTTTAAAGAAAAATCTGCGAAGAAAAAACACAAAAATCAGAGAAATGTTCCTTAAATCAGAAAATTCAAAAAACACAATTTAGTTTTCTGACTACATATCCGTTTCAATTGCAAAAAAACTATTAAACCACTCTTTTGAATTAATTTGTAAGCAAACAGAAAGCTATTTGCATCGATATATCCAATCAGTATCATATAAATCAGAAATGTCGGAGAAAATTTTTTGAAATCAGAAAATTCAAAAAACACAATTTAGTTTTCTGACAACATATCCGTTTCAATTGCGGAAAAACCTCTTAAACCACTCTTTTGAATTGATTCGTAATCAAACAGAAAGCTATTTGCATCGATACATCCAATCAGTATCATATAAATAAGAAATGTCGGAGAAAATTTTTTGAATTCTGAAAATTCAAAAAACACAATTTAGTTTTCTGACTACCTATCCGTTTCAATTGCGGAAAAAACTATTAAACCACTCTTCTGTATTGGTTTTCGATCAAACAAAAAGCCACTTCGATCGATATATCACACCAGCATCATATCAATAAGAAATGTCAGAAAAAATTTTTTGAATTCAGAAATTTCAAAAAACACAATTTAGTTTTCTGACTACAAATCCGTTTGAATTTCGGAAAAAACTATTAAACCACTCTTCTGAATTGCATGTCGATCAAACAAAAAGCCACTTTGATCGATATATTACATCAGCATCATATCAATAAAAAATGTTAGAAAAAATTTTTTGATTTCAGAAAATTCAAAAAACACAATTTAGTTTTCTCAATCCATATCCGTTTCAATTGCGGATTAAACCAATAAAACACTCATTTGAAATAATTTGCAGTCAAACAGAAAGCAATTTCCATAGATTTATCCAATCAGTATCATATAATTGAGAAATGTCAGAAAAAATTTTTTGAATTCAGAAAATTCAAAAACACAAGTTAGTTTTCTGACGACATATTTATTTGAATTCCCAAATAAACCACTAAACAAACCCCTAAAACAAGTCATTGTCAGTCAGTTTGATAGTTTCAACTGTATAGGGAAGTAAATAGAAAGTCCTTAGGCGCCACACCAAATATCAAAACTTTCATTTGACGAAAATAAATACCATGGAGCGAAAAGTTTGAATTAATAAACTACGGAAAAAACCCGTGCGAGGCCGGCGGATGAACGCACGAATGAGCCGTAAGCCGTTTCTACTTTGGCACTTCGTACTTCACCGTCTCGTCCAGGGGATGTTTCCACATTTCTTCCAAGGGGCCAAATTCCTCTCAGCGTCAAGTCTTTGAGTACAAACACAACATCCCCAACTTTCAGAGGAGGCTGGTTGTTGTCTGTCCATTTAAGTATTCAGGCTGTTCGGCAAGGTTTGTCAAGAGTCTGGAATTCGGGGTTGCTTCAACTTCAACCATTATTGTCTCAAACATTTTGAAGGAGAGACGCTTGGATCCTAGAATGATCAAGAGTGTCCCCTTGGCGCTCTGAATAAATCGCTCCCACACGCCACCGAAATGAGGGCCTTACGGTGGGCTAAATTTCCATGTGGTTTTGACTGCAGCTAGGGCTTCATAAATCTTGTCTTTGTCTAAAGATTTAACCGACTTCTTCAGCTCCTCGGAGGCGCCGACAAATGTTTTTCCGTTATCGCTGTACAATGAAATACGTTGGCATCTTCGGCAGGTTAACCATCGATATGCGTTGAGGAAGTTGTCTGTATTTAAGTCTGGACATATTTCCAAATGGACTGCTCGCGTAACGAGACATGTAAAAATAAGTCCATAACGTTTCTCGATTTTGCTTTGTTTGTCTTTAATATAAAATGGGCCAAAAAAGTCCAGTCCTGTGTTGGCAAACGGAAAATTGGTTTCTTCTGTGGGGAAGCAAAATGCAGGAAGTGGGGGCATTATAGGTTATATATTCTGAGTGTCAAAAACGGCGAAACAAAAAAACATTGGTATTTTATTGATAGGAGTGTTTTTCGCAGACCTATAACGTAGTAACGTTGTTGTACGAATGCTTGACCGGTTCCGTTGCTTGGTGATCACAAATTCTGTGAGCATGTTTATGGTATTGTCTCAAAGTCTTTTCCCTGGCGTCCAAGATGAATGGACATTTTTCGATATCCAAATCTGTTGGAGCAAATAAGAGACGGCCACTGGATCGTAGGATTACGTTTTGGTCAATTAATGCATTAAGGTTTCTCAATTTGCTTTTGGCGTCCAACTTTTGTGTTCTTTTTAAAGCGTTGACTGTTGAAGAGAAAGCATTGTTTTGAGACAACTTGCAGAAATTTTTGAGATAAACAAACATCATTTTTTGTGTATTGACATTTGTTGGAACGATTCTTCTTAGCTCTGTAAAATAAATTGAAGACAGTTGCGAGTGTTAAAAGTAGCTTTTTTCATGTTGAAAAGCTGCTAGGGTCTAGAACAGGTTTGATTGATTTCTGGTTTGATTTCATTCCTGGTTACGGCACCCACGGTTGAAAACTTTTTCATATCTTTCCGAGAACTTTCAGTGTCTTGTAAAAATTGTGGTGCTGTAAGCCATTGCGGATAGATTTCTGATGAATCAAGGCCACGTGTTTCATGGTCGGCTGGGTTAAATTTAGATGGGACACGATTCCACTCATTAGTTTTAGTTGCTTTATTAATTTCTTCCAGTCGATTCGACACGAAAACGTTTTGTTTCTTAGTTGAGCTGATCCAATCTAAGACAACACGACTATCGGTCCATAAGTAGACTTTTTCAAATTTTTGTGTCATTTCGATTTGTATTGAAGTGTTGAGGCGTGTACCTAAAGCAGCAGTTTCGAGTTCTAATTTTGGCACACTGATTTGTTTAATTGGTGCAACTTTGCATTTTCCAAGCGAAAAAGATGTTTGAAAACTACCGTCCTGTTTATGGGTGCGAATGTAAGCAACTGCTGCCAATATCAACAAAGAGATAGAGCTGGTGATTATTTTCCTGATTCCTTTAGGTGTTCAACCATCTGGGGATTTCGATATCAGTCATTGCAAAGTAACTATCGTTCAATTTTTGTAGGTTGGATTGTTGTTCTGCGGGAAGTGGTTCATCCCACTTTTTGCCTAGCTTCCAGACTTGTTGTAAAAGCATTTTGATTCTAATTGTCAGCGGGGACAAAAATACTAGGGGATCGAAAATGGTTGATACTAAGCTGAACAGTTTTCTTTGTGTATACTCATGCATTTTGGGGAAATTTTTCTAATGACTTCAATAGAAAACAGTCAGTTCTGGTAATTCATTTGTGACCGAGGACTCTATTGATCTCTTTCAGTTCATCTCGATCTTCTTGTTAAATGAACCTTAGGGCTCCATGTGTGTTAGACACAAATTTTGTCAGGCAAAAGCCACCTTTATGAAGGCTATTTTGGTTTGGTTAATGGTTTCAATTGTTTGTTCTATAGACGGCAAAGAATGGATATAGTCGTCCATATTAAAATGGTTTTTTATTGCATTGACTGCTTTTTAAAATGCGATTGCATTATCTTCTGCACAACGGTTCAGCACGAAAATAGCACATGGGGAGCAGGTTGCTTCAAAAATTAATCTGGTGAACTGGATCGTGTAACCATCTCTTGATCGGGCCAGAGAAAGTGTAGTGCATATTGGTCCTCTTGCCATTTGCTATCTGTATGAACATGCCTTCGCTTTCAGAGAGAATGGCAACTGGGTTTTCACAAAATCTCAGAATAATTCCTACCAAGTTGTTCTGCAGATTGGATCAGATTGTGATCAGATTGGGGTTCAAAGATTGGCCTCTAAACCTGGCCACAGCATTTGCTACTCTGCACACTTTTCTGGGCTTGTTTGGAATCATCATCGGTTGATTGGCAAATACCAATTTTTCTCGGGTTCTGGCTGCTGCATTTCAACTGGCTTGACATAAAATTTTTGAAGACCGTTGTGAGAGTTTGGTCATACAACTCTTTTAATTGGATATCATTACTGAGTTGCTTCTGAAGACTTTTCAGCTGGCTGAGAGCTGCAAAATATTTATTTTCAATTCTCAATGGTTTTTTCCAAGGTAGTTCAATTTCGTACCTCTCACCATTGTAGCTGATTGTCTTGTTAATTATGTCAAGGGCTTCCTTATTAACGGGATTCGTAGATTCACTCTCGGGTTGAGTTCCTTCGGCTTCAATTTTCCAGAATTGCTCAAGCAATTCATCGTGGGCCTGATCGCCGGAGCTTTGTCGTGATACGTGGTACACGTACTGTTTCTGCTGGTGAGATCTTTGTTTGGGTTGCTTTTGTACTCACATACGCTCCAGCTAGTGTCCATCCAAGCCTCGCCTTTACGCCGAATGGCTGGTTTTTAGTTGCCGGGATGACTTCAACTGGATGTGTGAAAGCAAAAATGTTTATTCTCAAAAGAGCAGCGATCTCGCCTTCGGCTGTTTCTGGGAAACGAATGTGACATAATTCTTTGAATGTATCGCAAAGTTGGTTGAGTTCAAAGCTGGTAATACAATTAAACAAGGAGTGCTATAAGTTGTTGTAACTTGAAACTTTTGATCCAAATTTTCGTAGGGTCCAACTGTCACTTTTTCAGAAATTTATGAAATTGGCATATCATGCTCTGTGTTAAGATACTGAAGCGTAGTGGCTTTTTGATCATCGCATGGAAGAGCGAGGAAATCTGTGATTTTGTTAAGTATAAAAGTAAATTGGCGTCCTGGATCGATCAGAGCGTACGTATCGAAAGCTTTTTGCCGTCTAAAAAAAATTTTGGGATAAGGTCAAGTTGTTCAAACCATTTTTTGGTGTATAATATAGGTGATTCACGCTAAAATTTTGGTTTGAGTTGTTCAAATTAGCGCGCTGATTTTGATTCTGATTTTTGTTTGCAAAAGACTCCGTAGCGGCTCTTTTGTGACTTGGTCGAGACGATTGCTTTTTTGTTTCTTCCTGGTTCTCATCGCTGTTTGACTGGCTAAATTTCTTGGTTGATAGCACTTGTAACTGTGGAATTGCTGGTGGCAAGACCAGCTGACGGACGCTTGATTATTTTACCAGGGTCATGCAGTGTTGTGTGGTGGTATCCACTGCATATTTGGCCGCGTTTTGTTAATGGGCAGTTTTGCTTCTAGTGTTGATTGCTCAAACAGTTCGAGCAAAGATTGCTCTTGCTCTCAAGGTCAAATCGCTGGCTTGGGCTGCATTTTTGGTAATCGGGACAGGTGGCTAGTATATGGTTTCCACGACATTTTTTTCAAGAACGCTTTGGTTGATTTGGGTTGTTTAGGGGTGGAAATGGTGGAGCGCTAGTTGGTTTCACAGTACCGCTACTGCTTATTGTTGATAACTGATTCTGGTTAGTCGGCTGTGCTGTAAAGCCCGAAATTTGGGTACTTAAATTTCTTGCGTGATTATCGCTGTTGTTCAAGTTTCCAGAGCTATTAAAGTTGTTTCTACGAATTTTATTTTGCTGGAAGTTTTCGCGGTTTACCTTATTGTAACATGTGCATGAACTTCTAACCATTTCTGAAATTCAACTAAAGTAGTTGATGTTTGGATTGATGTAACGGTGTGCTCTGTCCATTATAGTAGGATGTAATGCGGGACTGTTGAGCGCTGTAGCTCCGCTGTGTATCCCATGTATTGGAAAGCTTGCACTAAACGTTTCAAGAACGAAGCAAAGGCTACAAAGTTTTGCTTGTTTTAGTAATTAGTTGAATTCTAGTTTTCCAAATGATTTATGAAGGCGTTCACCGCTATTGTAGGTTCACCAAAATATGACATGAGTTCGTTTAAAGCTGTGCTATAATAAGCAAGATTAAATGAATACGCTTGAATAACATCTTTTATTTTGCCAGTAACTGCATTTTGCAATTATGTGATACGATGTGTGTCGGTAATACTCGTTTTGTTATGTAAGAGGCAAAAAAACGAATTATCCATTCGTTTTACTCCAATGGAATGCCATTAAAATTTTGAATCGTAAGAGGTGGTAACTTGATTGAGTGTTTACTTGCTGGATTCTGCATTTGATATTGAATGTAATACGCTGGAATTCTGATGTGATTGTAGAAATTGTTGCTAGGGTTTTCGCTCTGCTGAAGGCATTGCTTGTGGGGGAAACGTTGAGATTGACGGAGCAATGGGAACACTTTCAGTGAATGGATTTGAACAGGTGTTTTGTTGAACACCGAATAAGTTGAGCGGCCCAATGCCAATGGTTTTGACATGTGACTGTTGCTGGAACTGAGTAAAGCTTCCAGGTAAAATTTTATTTTCTTCGTTTCTGAAATCCTGTCCATTATTCAATTGTCAAGAAGGTTTGTTAGTTGCAGAACGTAAGAGGTCCAGCTTGCTTTTCAAACTGAGCTCTGCAATTTTGAATTTGTTTAAGGCGTACTGACAATTTTGACTGTTCTTCTTTGCCATCCTGCTTTTGTTGGTCTTTTTCGTACCAACAGGTAAAAAACGGCCTCGAAACCGTAGCGACGCAAACTTCAACGTTGAAACACAATGTTTATGGCACTGTGAGGCTAATAAGCCTTAGGTTTTTTTGTTGTTCAAAGTTATGACGCTACTTTTCTGAAAAATAGAGTCCCAATGTTTTTTTTTTGTTGTGCTCAATCCAATTCCTTTTGTATCTAAAAAAATGAAAATTAACCGTTTGCGAGTGCTTGTTTCGTTATTACAATAAACACAAACAAATAATTGCTAAAACTTGGGGAAATCAAAATGTTCTCTTTATTCGAATAGGTTTTTTGCTTTTGAATGGTTTTTGCTTCAAAAACAGACGCCTTTTCTTGGAACAAGGAAAAAAAGCTTAGAGATTGCTACTGCTTAGAACTTGTGTTGAAGTTTTTGTTATAAATATAAATGCGGTGCGACTAGGCAACGTGAGCTACAGAGAAGAAGTCAAGACAAATCGATTTGTGCTGAAGTTGAATTGCTTTCCCTTTAAGTTGAACTGCTTGCTTAATGCTTTCTTTTCAAAAATTTCGAAATCTTTGCTTTGAAATTTTCTTCCGTTCTTGTAATTGCTGACGCTAAGTTCTGAAGTTCAGCTACTACGGTACTTACTGACACCAAAAATGCTCTCTTCTTCTATCTGGTGACTACTGAGACCAAAAAGTGGCAAGGGACTTCCTTCGGCAACTTCTGAGACCGCGGAGAAAAAGCAAGAGACGTTTGAGTTATCCAACTCAAAAGGCTTATTTGTGTAATCGAATTCAAGTGGGGAAATATTTCGAGCTTTTGATTTTCTTGCTTTTAAGCTAAAGAAATGAGAGTTCTTAATTTTCCTTTTCTTTCGTTTTTCTTGAGAAGTTGTTTTCAGTGCATACTACCCCATCAACTATGCGCGCGGCTAGTAGTATGCACAAATTGAAAACAAATAATGTAATTGTCTGGTTTTGTTATGAAAACATACTACCCCATTAACTAGGCTGGCGGCTAGTAGTATGCAATTAAAGGCAAAGAAAACCTAATTTCCTTTGTAGGTTTTTTTGAAGAATGCTTTTTGGAAGTTTTTCTCTCCGTTCTTCACGGTTTTGCAAAATTGTTTAAAATTAAAATTTCTCAGCTTGTTTTTAATGAATTGAGGAGGCTGATTCAATATGTTTTTTTTTAAACTAGCTTGAATAGGTTTTAAATAAACTTTAGAAAAAAATGTGTTTTGGTTTCTCTAAGTCAGAGAAGCAATTTTGCCATTTGTCTGTTGCTTCTTTGCTGTTTTGCGGAAGTGATAAAATTTTTTATCAGCTTGTTTTGAAATAACCTAAAGGGCTGCGATCAATAGGTTTCCTTGGATCCAATAATTGTTTTAACCGAAACGTTGCAAAAAACGTTTTTAAGTTTTTGAGTCAAAGAAGCAGTTTTGCCAATTTAAGTTTGCTTCTTTATAAAAACGCAAAATCAAAGACATAACTTTGAATCGTGTTTAGTAACAAACTGAGGGGGCTCAATGTTGTTGTTTTCAGTCTGTCAACGTTTGCCTTTGCTTTATTGATGATCAGGGTGAGCGATCTGAAAGTCTTTCAATGATCAATTGCAGATTGTAAGAGGTCCAGCTTGCTTTTCAAACTGAGCTCTGCAATTTTGAATTTGTTTAACGGGTACTGACAACTTTGACTGTTCTACTTTGTCATCTTGCTCTTGTTGGTCTTTTCCGTACTAAAAGGTAAAAAAACGGCACCGAAACCGGAGCGACTCAAACTTCAAAGTTGAAAAACAATGTTTATGGCACTCTGAGGCTAATCAGCCCTAGGTTTTTCTGTTGTTGACAATTACGACGCAACTTTTCTGAAAGATAGAATCCGAGTGTTTTTTGTTGTGCTAAATCTAGTTATCTCTAAGAAGAGAAAAATCACCGTTCGCGCACGCTTGTTTCGTTATTACAATAAACACGAACAAATAATGGCTAAAACTTGGGGAAATTAAAATGTTCTCTTTTACGATTATGTTTATGGCTTTTGAATGGTTTTTGTTACGAAACTTTTCATAAAGACAGACGCCTTTTTTGGAACAAGGACTAAAAAAATGCTTAGAGATTGCTATTGCTTAGGCCTTGTGTAGAAATGTTTTTATAAATGCGGTGCGACTAGGCAACGGGAGCTACAGACAAGAAGGCGAGACAAATCGATTTGTGTTAAAGTTGAATTTCTTTCCCTTAAAGTTGAACTGCTTGCTTCATGTTTTCTTTTCAAAACATTCAAAATCTTTACTTTGAAATTTCCTTGAGCTCTTCTAATTGCTGACGCTAAGTTCTGAAGTTCTACTATGGTAACTACTGACACCAAAAATGCTCTCTGCTATCTGGTGTCTACTATGAGCAAAAAGGGGCAAAAGGACTTCTTTCGGCAACTTCTGAGACCGCGGACAAAAAGCAAGAGACGTTTGAGTTATCCAACTCAAAAGGCTTATTTGTGTGATCGAATTCAAGTGCGGAAATATTTCGAGCTTTTGATATTCTTGCTTTTGATCTAAAGAAATGAGAGTTCTTAGTTTTGCTTTTTTTCGTTTTTCTTGAGGAGTTGTTTTCAAAGCATAATACCCCATTAACTGGCGCGCGGCTAGTAGTATGCACAAATTGAAAACAAATAATGTGATTGTCTGGTTTTCTTATGAAAACATACTACCCCATTAACTAGGCTGGCGGCTAGTAGTATGCAATTAAAGGCAAAGAAAACCTAATTTCCTTTGTAGGTTTTTTTGAAGAAGGCTTTTTGGAAGCTTTTCTCTCCGTTCTTCACGGTTTCGCAAAATTGTTTAAAATTAAAATTTCTCAGCTTGTTTTGTAATGAAGTGAGGAGGCTGATTCAACATGTTTTTTAAAACTAGATTGATGTTTTAAATAAACTTTAGAAAAAAATGTGTTTTGGTTTTTTTAAGTCAGAGAAACAATTTTGCCATTTTTCTGTTGCTTCTTGGCATTTTTGCGGAAGTGATAAAAAATTTTTATCAGCCTGTTTTGAAAAAACCTAAAGGACTGCGATCAATAGGTTTTCTTGGATATAATAAATGTTTTAACCAAAACGTTGCAAAAAACGTTTTTAAATATTTGAGTCTAAGAAGCAATTTCGCCAATTTTAGTTTGCTTCTTTATAAAAATGCAAAATCAATGACATAACTTTGAAACGTGTTTTATAACAAACTGAGGGGGCTCAATGTTGTTGTTTTCAGTCTGTCAACGTTTGCCTTTGCTTTATTGACGATCAAGTTGAGTGATCTGAAAGTTTTTCGCTGATCAATTGCAGATTGTAAGAGGTGCAGCTTGCTTTTCAAACTTAGCTCTGCAGTTTTGAATTTGTTTAAAGCGTACTGACAACTGTGACTGTTCTTCTTTGTCATCTTGCTCTTGTTGGTCTTTTTCGTACTAAAAGGTAAAAAAACGGCTTCGGAACCGGAGCGACTCAAATTTCAAAGTTGAAAAACAATGTTTATGGCACTCTGAGGCTAATCAGCCCTAGGTTTTATTTGTTGTTGAAAATTACGATGCAACTTTTCTGAAAAATAGAATCCGAGTGTTTTTTGTTGTGCTAAATCTAGTTAATTTTATCTCTAAGAAGAAAAAAATCACCGTTTGCGCACGCTTGTTTCGTTATTACAATAAACACGAACAAATAAGGGCTAAATCTTGGGGGAAATTAAAATGTTCTCTTTATTCGAATATGTTCATGGCTTTTGAATGGTTTTTGTTACGAAACTTTTCATAAAGACAGACGCCTTTTTTGGAACAAGGATTAAAAAAATGCTTAGAGATTGCTATTGTTTAGGCCATGTGTAGAAAATTTTTTTATAAATTTGGTGCGACTAGGCAACGGGAGCTACAGACAAGAAGGCGAGACAAATCGATTTGTGTTAAAGTTGAATTTTTTTCCCTTAAAGTTGAACTGCTTGCTTCATGTTTTCTTTTCAAAACGTTCGAAATATTTACTTAAAAATGTTTTTCGGCTCTTGTAATTGCTGACACAAAGTTTTGAAGTTAAGCTACTATGGTAATTACTGACACCAAAAATGCCCTCTTCTTCTATCTGGTGACTACTGAGACCAAAAAGGGGGCAAGGGACTTCCTTCGGCAACTTCTGAGACCGCGGAGAAAAAGCAAGAGACGTTTGAGTTATCCAACTCAAAAGGCTTATTTGTGTGATCGAATTCAAGTGGGGAAATATTTCGAGCTTTTGATTTTCTTGCTTTTGAGCTAAAGAAATGAGAATTCTTAATTTTCCTTTTCTTTCGTTTTTCTTGAGAAGTTGTATTCAGTGCATAGTACCCCATTAACTATGCGCGCGGCTAGTAGTATGCACAAATTGAAAACAAATAATGTAATTGTCTGGTTTTGTTATGAAAACATACTACCCCATTAACTAGGCTGGTGGCTGGTAGTATGCAATTAAAGGCAAAGAAAACGCAGTTTCCTTTGTAGGTTATTTTGAAGAAGGCTTTTTGGAAGCTTTTCTCTCCGTTCTTCACGGTTTTGCAAAATTGTTTAAAATTAAAATTTCTCAGCTTGTTTTGTAATGAAGTGAGGAGGCTGATTCAACATGTTTTTTAAAACTAGATTGATGTTTTAAATAAACTTTAGAAAAAAATGTGTTTTGGTTTTTTTAAGTCAGAGAAACAATTTTGCCATTTTTCTGTTGCTTCTTGGCATTTGGCGGAAGTGATAAAAAATTTTTATCAGCCTGTTTTGAAAAAACCTAAAGGACTGCGATCAATAGGTTTTCTTGGATATAATAAATGTTTTAACCAAAACGTTGCAAAAAGCGTTTTTAAATATTTGAGTCTAAGAAGCAATTTCGCCAATTTTAGTTTGCTTCTTTATAAAAATGGAAAATCGATGACATATCTTTGAAGCGTGTTTCATAACAAACTGAGGGGGCTCAATGTTGTTGTTTTCAGTCTGTCCGCGTTTGCTTTTGCTTTATTGATGATCAGGGTGAGTGATCTGAAAGTCTTTCAATGATCAATTGCAGATTGTAAGAGGTCCAGCTTGCTTTTCAAACTGAGCTCTGCAATTTTGAATTTGTTTAACGGGTACTGACAACTTTGACTGTTCTACTTTGTCATCTTGCTCTTGTTGGTCTTTTCCGTACTAAAAGGTAAAAAAACGGCACCGAAACCGGAGCGACTCAAACTTCAAAGTTGAAAAACAATGTTTATGGCACTCTGAGGCTAATCAGCCCTAGGTTTTTCTGTTGTTGACAATTACGACGCAACTTTTCTGAAAGATAGAATCCGAGTGTTTTTTGTTGTGCTAAATCTAGTTATCTCTAAGAAGAGAAAAATCACCGTTCGCGCACGCTTGTTTCGTTATTACAATAAACACGAACAAATAATGGCTAAAACTTGGGGAAATTAAAATGTTCTCTTTTACGATTATGTTTATGGCTTTTGAATGGTTTTTGTTACGAAACTTTTCATAAAGACAGACGCCTTTTTTGGAACAAGGACTAAAAAAATGCTTAGAGATTGCTATTGCTTAGGCCTTGTGTAGAAATGTTTTTATAAATGCGGTGCGACTAGGCAACGGGAGCTACAGACAAGAAGGCGAGACAAATCGATTTGTGTTAAAGTTGAATTTCTTTCCCTTAAAGTTGAACTGCTTGCTTCATGTTTTCTTTTCAAAACATTCAAAATCTTTACTTTGAAATTTCCTTGAGCTCTTCTAATTGCTGACGCTAAGTTCTGAAGTTCTACTATGGTAACTACTGACACCAAAAATGCTCTCTGCTATCTGGTGTCTACTATGAGCAAAAAGGGGCAAAAGGACTTCTTTCGGCAACTTCTGAGACCGCGGACAAAAAGCAAGAGACGTTTGAGTTATCCAACTCAAAAGGCTTATTTGTGTGATCGAATTCAAGTGCGGAAATATTTCGAGCTTTTGATATTCTTGCTTTTGATCTAAAGAAATGAGAGTTCTTAGTTTTGCTTTTTTTCGTTTTTCTTGAGGAGTTGTTTTCAAAGCATAATACCCCATTAACTGGCGCGCGGCTAGTAGTATGCACAAATTGAAAACAAATAATGTGATTGTCTGGTTTTCTTATGAAAACATACTACCCCATTAACTAGGCTGGCGGCTAGTAGTATGCAATTAAAGGCAAAGAAAACCTAATTTCCTTTGTAGGTTTTTTTGAAGAAGGCTTTTTGGAAGCTTTTCTCTCCGTTCTTCACGGTTTCGCAAAATTGTTTAAAATTAAAATTTCTCAGCTTGTTTTGTAATGAAGTGAGGAGGCTGATTCAACATGTTTTTTAAAACTAGATTGATGTTTTAAATAAACTTTAGAAAAAAATGTGTTTTGGTTTTTTTAAGTCAGAGAAACAATTTTGCCATTTTTCTGTTGCTTCTTGGCATTTTTGCGGAAGTGATAAAAAATTTTTATCAGCCTGTTTTGAAAAAACCTAAAGGACTGCGATCAATAGGTTTTCTTGGATATAATAAATGTTTTAACCAAAACGTTGCAAAAAACGTTTTTAAATATTTGAGTCTAAGAAGCAATTTCGCCAATTTTAGTTTGCTTCTTTATAAAAATGCAAAATCAATGACATAACTTTGAAACGTGTTTTATAACAAACTGAGGGGGCTCAATGTTGTTGTTTTCAGTCTGTCAACGTTTGCCTTTGCTTTATTGACGATCAAGTTGAGTGATCTGAAAGTTTTTCGCTGATCAATTGCAGATTGTAAGAGGTGCAGCTTGCTTTTCAAACTTAGCTCTGCAGTTTTGAATTTGTTTAAAGCGTACTGACAACTGTGACTGTTCTTCTTTGTCATCTTGCTCTTGTTGGTCTTTTTCGTACTAAAAGGTAAAAAAACGGCTTCGGAACCGGAGCGACTCAAATTTCAAAGTTGAAAAACAATGTTTATGGCACTCTGAGGCTAATCAGCCCTAGGTTTTATTTGTTGTTGAAAATTACGATGCAACTTTTCTGAAAAATAGAATCCGAGTGTTTTTTGTTGTGCTAAATCTAGTTAATTTTATCTCTAAGAAGAAAAAAATCACCGTTTGCGCACGCTTGTTTCGTTATTACAATAAACACGAACAAATAAGGGCTAAATCTTGGGGGAAATTAAAATGTTCTCTTTATTCGAATATGTTCATGGCTTTTGAATGGTTTTTGTTACGAAACTTTTCATAAAGACAGACGCCTTTTTTGGAACAAGGATTAAAAAAATGCTTAGAGATTGCTATTGTTTAGGCCATGTGTAGAAAATTTTTTTATAAATTTGGTGCGACTAGGCAACGGGAGCTACAGACAAGAAGGCGAGACAAATCGATTTGTGTTAAAGTTGAATTTTTTTCCCTTAAAGTTGAACTGCTTGCTTCATGTTTTCTTTTCAAAACGTTCGAAATATTTACTTAAAAATGTTTTTCGGCTCTTGTAATTGCTGACACAAAGTTTTGAAGTTAAGCTACTATGGTAATTACTGACACCAAAAATGCCCTCTTCTTCTATCTGGTGACTACTGAGACCAAAAAGGGGGCAAGGGACTTCCTTCGGCAACTTCTGAGACCGCGGAGAAAAAGCAAGAGACGTTTGAGTTATCCAACTCAAAAGGCTTATTTGTGTGATCGAATTCAAGTGGGGAAATATTTCGAGCTTTTGATTTTCTTGCTTTTGAGCTAAAGAAATGAGAATTCTTAATTTTCCTTTTCTTTCGTTTTTCTTGAGAAGTTGTATTCAGTGCATAGTACCCCATTAACTATGCGCGCGGCTAGTAGTATGCACAAATTGAAAACAAATAATGTAATTGTCTGGTTTTGTTATGAAAACATACTACCCCATTAACTAGGCTGGTGGCTGGTAGTATGCAATTAAAGGCAAAGAAAACGCAGTTTCCTTTGTAGGTTATTTTGAAGAAGGCTTTTTGGAAGCTTTTCTCTCCGTTCTTCACGGTTTTGCAAAATTGTTTAAAATTAAAATTTCTCAGCTTGTTTTGTAATGAAGTGAGGAGGCTGATTCAACATGTTTTTTAAAACTAGATTGATGTTTTAAATAAACTTTAGAAAAAAATGTGTTTTGGTTTTTTTAAGTCAGAGAAACAATTTTGCCATTTTTCTGTTGCTTCTTGGCATTTGGCGGAAGTGATAAAAAATTTTTATCAGCCTGTTTTGAAAAAACCTAAAGGACTGCGATCAATAGGTTTTCTTGGATATAATAAATGTTTTAACCAAAACGTTGCAAAAAGCGTTTTTAAATATTTGAGTCTAAGAAGCAATTTCGCCAATTTTAGTTTGCTTCTTTATAAAAATGGAAAATCGATGACATATCTTTGAAGCGTGTTTCATAACAAACTGAGGGGGCTCAATGTTGTTGTTTTCAGTCTGTCCGCGTTTGCTTTTGCTTTATTGATGATCAGGGTGAGTGATCTGAAAGTCTTTTGCTGATCAATTGCAGATTGTAAGAGGTCCAGCTTGCTTCTCAAACTTAGCTCTACAATTTTGAATTTGTTTAACGCGTACTGACAACTTTGACTGTTCTTCTTAGCCATCTTGCTCTTGTTGGTCTCTTTCATACTAACAGGTAAAAAAACGGCCTTGAATCCGGAGCGCCTCAAATTTCAAAGTTGAAAAACAATGTTTATGGCGCTCTGAGGCTAATCAGCCCTAGGTTTTTCTTGTTGTTGAGACTTACGATGCAACTTTTCTGAACAATAGAATCCTAGTGTTTTTTGTTGTGCTAAATCTAGTTAATTTTATCTCTAAAAATAGAAAAATAACCGTTTGCGCGCGCTTGTTTCGTTATTACAAAAAAACACGAACAAATAATTGCTAAGACTTGGGGAAATCAAAATTTTCTCTTTATTCTAATAGGATTATGGCTTTTGAATGGTTTTTGTTACAAAACTTTTTACGAAGACAGACGCCTTTTTTTGGAACAAGGACTAAAAAAGCTTAGAGATTGCTATTGCTTAGACCTTGTGTAGAATTTTTTTTTTATAAAAGCGGTGCGACTAGGCAACGTGAGCTACAGACAAGAAGACGAGACAAATTGATTTTTGCTGAAGTTGAATTTCTTTCTCTTTAAGTTGAACTGCTTGCTTCATGTTTTCTTTTCAAAACTTTCGAAATCTTTACTTTGAAATTTCCTGGCGCTCTTGTAATTGCTTGCGCTAAGTTCTGAAGTTCAGCTACTATGGTAACTACTGACACCAAAAATGCTCTCTTCTATCTGGTGACTACTGAGACCAAAAAGGGGCAAAGGGACTTCTTTAGGCAACTTCTGGGACCGCGGACAAAAAAGGAAGAGATGTTTGAGTTATCCAACTCAAAAGACTGGTTTGTGTGATCGAATTCAAGTGGGGAAATATTTCGAGCTTTTGATTTTCTTGCTTTTGAGCTAAAGAAAAGAGAGTTCTTAATTTTCTTTTTTTTGTTTTTCTTGAGAAGTTGTTTTCAGTGCATACTACCTCATTAACTAGGCGCGCGGCTAGTAGTATGCACAAATTGAAAACAAAAAATGTGAGCCTTTTTGGAAACTTTTCTCTCTGTTCTTCACGGTTTTGCAAAATTGTTTAAAACAAAAATTTATCAGCTTGTTTTGTAATGAGTCTGATTCAATAGGTTTTTTTAAACTAGATTGATGTTTTAAATAAACTTAGAAAAAAATGTGTTTTGATTTTTTTTAAGTCAGAGAAGCAATTTTGCCATTTTTCCGTTGCTTCTTGGCATTTTTGCGGAAGTGATAAAAAATTTTTATCAGCTTGTTTTGAAATAACCTAAAGGGCTGAGATCAATGGGTTCTCTTGGATCTAATGAATCTTTTAACCAAAACGTTGCGAAAACGTTTTTGAATTTTTGAGTCAGAGAAGCAATTTTGCCATTGTTAGGTTGCTTTATATAAAAAGCAATATCGATAAAAAATAACATTGAACCGTGTCTTATAACAAACTAAGGGGGCTCAATGAATAGGTTTTCTTGGGTCTACTAATTGTTTATATCAAAACGTCAAGAAAACGTTTTTTTAATTTCTTAAGTCAAAGATGCAATTTTGGCAAATTCTAGTTGCCTCATTGCTAAAATGCAAAATCCATAAACTAACTTTGCAACTTATATTATAGCAAACTGAGAAGGCCCAATCAACAGGTTTTCTTGGATCTGCTAACTGCGTATATCATAACGTCAAGAAAACGTTTTTTGAATTTTTAAAGTCAAAGATGCAATTTTGCCAAATTCTAGTTGCCTCTTTGCTAAAATGCAAAATCCATAAACTAACTTTACAACTTGTATTATAGCAAACTGAGGAGGCGCGATCAATAGGTTTTCTTGGAGCTACTAACTGTTTTTATCATAACGTCAAGAAAACTTTTTTTGAATTTTTAAAGTGAAAGATGCAATTTTTGTCAAAATTAAGTTGCCTCTTTTGTAAAATGCAAAGTCGGTAAACTGACTGTGAAGCTTGTTTTCTAACAAACCCCGGGCGGCCAATCGATTGGTTTTTTTGGATTTATTAAAAAGCTTTCATTAAAAAGTTGGAATAACGTTTTTGATTATTGACGCTCAAAAAAGCGACTTTTTGGTTTTTTGAGCAAAAATTTTAAATGAGGAATTCAACTTTAAAAATGCCAATTTAGCGTCCAACTGAAGTGTTCCATTCAACTAGTAATTTTACTTTCATGTAGATTTTTTGCGACAAAATCAGAAAACTGTTTTTAAATTTCTCTGATGCAAAAAACGCTATTTTCGTAATCTGTGTGATTTTTGTTGCCATTTGCTGACATGTAATTTCTCACGGCTATTTATGTCATAAACCATCCTCAAAAGCTCGTTGGGGGACAGTTTTTTGTGTTTGAGAATTTTGTGGCAGAAAAATCAAGTTATTGGTTGGTTATGCTAATTTTTAGAGAAGAATCTTCTATGCGAAAAACGAAATAATATGGTTTCTGCTATAGGAATCAGTAAAAGGAGATTTTTGGAGAAAGAAACGTTGAATTTGCTGCATACAGGGAAACTTAACGCGAATTGAGATACCTAGATAGGCATATGGTAGGGGGGGGGGGGGGTTGGGCTCATTAATTAGTATGACCAGTGAATTTTTAGCAGCAAAAGTCGCCCGTTTGCTGATTGTTGAATGCATTTAATTATCATTTCTGGCGGCAAAAAAATAGTTACTGACGTTAATTTTTTACATTTTACTATCGTTTTTTTTAATTCAAGAAGTGTGAAGTTATAAAAGACGAGACAGCATTTTTGGGCACAACTTAACACTCCCAGAAATGAGGAGTGTGACGTCACTTTGAACTTAACATGATCAATTATCGGTCGGTCAAAAGTTAGTTGATCCTGTAAACGTTGGCCTAGATAGTAGTGGATAAAACAAGGGATTCAACCACCAGTAAAATTTGTCCCTTTCTCCTAACGCTAATCGCGCATGTCGAATCGGGCCAAATTTTACTGCTTGTTGAATCCCTTGTTTTATTCACTACTATATATTAGCTCTAAATTCAATAAAAAAATTAATTAAAATCAAAAATAAAAACAAAAAATCAAAAAATCAAAGCAAAATTTACATTTCACTCTTTCAGAGTGATTCACTCTTATTCGGAGTGATCCCCATTAGAAAAGATCGCTCTTTTTCGCTCTTAAAGAGTGAATCCCTCTTTTTTGATATTTTTTATTTTTTTATACTTTTTATTTCAAATTATCTATACTTTTCAATAAATTTATATTTTCTTTTTTTTTCTATATTTATTCCATTATTAATAAGAAATGATACAAAATTATAGTATTTACATGAACAACTATCAGTGAAACTGCTCAACGGAGTTGTTTTGCAAATTCGCAGATCCTCTGTTTGGTTAATAACTAACGGACCTACAGCTCTAGGACTTTGCCAACTAGGATTAATTGTTTTATCCGCGAAGTGGTTACACCGATCAGTTATATCAGGGAACCTGGATGTTGTTTCTTTACATGAGCGCGTATCCCATCATATCTCACAACAGAAGTACAATATGGACAATTAACTTTAGCTGAAGTACAACTTCTACATGTATACTTACCCTCATCAAAATTATTTAGTGGTTTTATATAATTACACTTATTACAACATCTAGTTAATACTTCTGAGCCCGGGTTAAGGTTAGGGTTAGGGATAAGGTTAGAGTTAGGGTTGGGGTTAGGATCTGAGTTAGAGTTATAGTCATAGATAGAACCAGAACCAGAACCAGATTCAGAACCAGAACTAGAACTAGAGTTAGAATTAAAGTTAGAACTAGAACTATGGTTAGAACTATAGTTAGAACTATGGTTAGAACTAGGGTTAGAAATAGAATTAGAATTAGAATTAGAATTGGAATTAGAACTAGGGTTAGAAATTGAATTAGAACTAGAACAAGATTCATTTTTTAAAGAACAACCCCATGGAGAAAAATCATTAGCACAAATACCACTCATACATTTATCAGTTTTATCTTTAAGAAATGATTCATAATGATACTTTAAAACAGCAATGTTTCCACATTTATAGTTACACTCTAAACACTGTAAAATTATTTATAATAGGGTAAACTTTAATATTTACCTAATCCTTCACAGGGTAATATTTAGCCATGATTTCAATTAAATCTTTAGTATTATCTTTAGATGTGATACACTCTGCTAAATATTTATTTCCTAAAGTATTGAGTGTATTAGTTTTACATCTTTTATCTAAGATTAAATCAAGGTCTAATTCTTTTTTATCTTTAACAAAATTTATAATCTGTTCTCTAAATTCTTCATTATTTATATATATATTGTTTAAAAACTTTCCTCCATTTCTATTCAAAATTCAGGTCTCTTCATTGACGAAGTCACAGTTACATTGATCAGTATAACTGCTTCGTGTTTCACCTTCCAACTCTTCTCTATATCCAACATTAACTAATGTATTTACTCTACTCAACATTTTGCTTGCTCCCATTGCTACAGTTCCAGCATTTCTTGATATTGAATTAGGATAAAAACAATTAAATATAAATAAACCTGTGCCTATAATTCCACCAATATTTGATAAAATTTTCATACCCTTTCCCTTAACTATTTCTCTAGTTAGAACATCATTCTGAATTTCAATATTATTTGAAGTAAGAAGTTTTTTAAAATAAAACTGATAATTATCATGATTAATAACATTTCTATCTGTTGCATTAATCATTGGTGTTTTCATATATGCTATTAGTTTATTTATATCTTCTCTTTCTAAATCATCTTCTAAACTAAGAGCTTTTAAATCAAGGAAACCAACTCTTGAATCATATATCATTGTTCTATTACTACTAATAATAATAAAAGTATTTTCCTTTTTATTATATTTAATTATACCATAACGAAGTTCATCTGACATTCCATCTGTATAATTATAATAGTTACTATTTAATTCACTAATTATTTTTTTGAAGTCATGTTCACATTTATATATCTCATTAAAGTTTTTAAATAGGTCAGGTCCATTATAAGTTGTTAAATAATTAGTATCACAACTCATTCTTGCTGTATTAATTATTTGAGCTGGTTTATGACACATTACAATCATTTGAAGATTATAGTGTCTACCTTCAGTAAAATAACAACCTATATCCTTATTTAACCTATCATCCATATCATCAAGTACTATTACACATTTTTGAATTTTATGCATATTATTTTTTGCGATCATATTTATATCACATTTATTAAACCCGGTATAAAACTTATTAGACTCAGGATCTATCCAGTCTCTGTCATCTTTACAAACTATAACTATGGACCTTTGGTCTTGATCTTGAACTTGACCGGTGTAACCGCTTCGCCGATCTTGATCTTGAACTTGATGTTGAACTTGATCCTGAACTTGATCTTGAACTTGATCTTGAACTTGATCTTGATCTTGAACTTGATGTTGAACTTGATCTTGAACTTGATCTTGAACTTGATCTTGATCTTGAACTTGATGTTGAACTTGATGTTGAACTTGATTTTGAACTTGATCTTGAACTTGATCATGGTCTAAGTATAACTTTAAATATTGTCTAATAAAATATGTTTTGCCTGTACCAGTTCCAACAAAAACAATAGTATGTAATGGTGACTTTTCATATTCAAATCTAACTAGACTCCTATTCATAAATCCACCAAAGCTTTCTTCTAGTTTTGTATATTTACTTGGTCTTGAATCATATATTATATAACAATTTCCAATAACAATAATAAAAATAAAAACTGCACTACCTGTTTCCATTTTTATATAATAAATATAGATTTGATTTAGATTTAGACTTAGACTTATAATTAGACTTAGATTTAATAAATTTATTATATAAAAATGCTCATCCTAACTTTTGAGGAATTCAATAATAAATTTAATATTGATAATAATGCTATGAGTGATATCAGAATAAAAGATATAGGTAAAGATATAAGTCTAACACCAATTGAGATTGTAATGAGAGATGAAAAACCAGAAATGGTAAGTGAACCGAACTCTAACATTATTGTAAATCTACATCCAACTGAAGGTACACATTGGGTTTTAGTTATAAGAAGAGAATGTGGTCCAACATATTACTTTGATAGTTTTGGTGTAGAAACTCCACCTTTATTTTTAGAAGTATATGTTGATCTAGACTCTAATGAAAGAATACAACAATATGATGAATCTTATTGTGGGGCTTATTGTTTTTATATGATCTATCTTATTGATAGAGGATTTAGAATTAAAAGTGCTTTGAATATTCTAGTTAATAAATGTAAATATCCGGGAATATATAATGAGTGTTCTTGTTTAGGTTGTAATGTTAATGATAATGCTGATGATAATGTTAATGATAAAGATAATATTAATGTTAATGATAAAGATAATGTTAATGATAAAGATAATGTTAATTTTAATGATAATGATAATTTTAATGATAAAGATAAAGTTAATGTTAATGATAATGATAATATCCTTGATAATGATAGTGATAATGATAATGCTAATGATAGTGGTAATGACATTGATATTGATAATGATAATGATAATGATAATGATAATGATAATGATAATTTTATATATCTATTGGATGAAAAACATGGTGAAACATGGGTGAAGCCTCATCAAAATTTTAAACCTAATAATCATAGTCCTACTAACAGTATCTCTATAAACATAAATGATGATGTATATTCATGGTTAAATGATGATGATATAATTACTGAAGCCGCATTCCCAGATAACTTTAGATGTATATTATCTGGTCCTAGTGAATGTGGTAAGACATTCTTATTGAAAAAACTAATTCTAGCTAGTATATACTTTGATAAGCTATACATCATTGGACCTACTGGTGATCAGTACCATGGTATAGAAAGAATAAACCCAAAAGCAGATGTTGAATTTATTAAAGATATAAAAGATTTACCATCTCCTGATAAACTACCCAAAGACTTAAAGAAACTAATGATATTTGATGATGTTAGAGCCAAAGAACCAGTTATTAATGAATACTTTTGTAGAGGTAGACATAATAACTGTAATATGATATATCTGAATCAAAACCTGTTCTCTCTGGATAGGCAGAGTGTTAGAGAGAACTGTAATCTATTCATTTTATTTGAACAGAGAGGTAAAGTCCTCATATCTATATATCAAGATTTCTTTAATAATGTTGAACTTAGTTATAATGATTTTGCTAACATATGTAATAAGGTATGGAAAGGGCCTTATAATTATATTGTCATTGATATTACTAAAAATAAAGATATTAATGGTAAACTAAGAATTAATTGGGATCGGAGAGTTTTGTAGTCTGGTTTAAGTATCAGGGAACTTGCTTCGCAGATAAGTCTAAGTCTAAGTACAAAAATAAGTCTAAATCAAATGTAAAGTAAAACTTAATACATCACCGTTAAAGTCTATAGGTCTTTCATGCTCATCTTTAATATGAAATTCTATATATTCTATTCTATCTTTAGTTACATTTTGATATAAGATCTTAGTTGGTATAATATTTATCAAGTAACCTGGTGGTTCAGTTAGATTAAAAATATATAGTATGGCAGTATCTTTACCATTTTCTTTAGCTCCAGATATAACATTACAATGAATGTTAATAGTACTAAAACCCATAATATCAATAATTTTCTGAGATTTTTAACTACCTTTTTTATAAATTATTTTTCTAAATCCTAGTAATGAGGCTAGTGAATTTTCTATATCAAAGCTGAGTGCTCCTTGTTTTATTTCCATTAAACATTTCATCGTATTCTTATCGGGTTCTATTATAACATTACCATCAGTTTCTTCTTTTATTAATTCTGCTATATCAGTTAACTCATATGCTCCCGGTGTAATAGCAATGGGATTCCTTTATAACTATGATTAAGTATAGATGTAATGTTTGGGCTTGAGGTAGAGATAGGGTTATGGTTAGGGTCAGAGCTAAGAGCCTGAGGTAAAGCTTCATCATCTTCTATAACAGTACTAGCATATAAGAATTGATTGTTTCTCCTATTCACATTAAACACCAAATTATAAACAGATAATCTAATTAAACCTAATTTTGTTATATTAAGTATAGGTTCACTAAAGTTAAACTTTTCTGTTGGTTTTATCATTCTAAAATTAAGTGTATGCTCTTCTTTAGTTTTAGTTAAAGCTTCATGTATCTTTTGTAGTTCATATAATATCAAGTTGTCTGTCATTTTTTATCTAATAAAAACGGATTTTAATTTGGATACAACTTATAGTTATAATAATGATATACAAAAAAGTAAGATTATAAAATATAAACCTAATAATCTGGCAATAATGAATACGGTTAATACAAATATTATTATCATACTCAATAGAGAAGAGAATCACTTAAATTTGCGTGATTCATATCTAGAGATAGAGTTTGTTGTATCAGATGATGCTGGTGGTGTATTTGCTAATGATGCTAATATTAGATTAGTTAATTATGGTATGATGGCATTGTTCAGTTCAATTAAGCTTGAAACTAGTGGTGGTAGGACTATTGAACATATAGATCATTGTCATCCTAATCTATTGATGTATAAGTTATTAACTAGTACTGGTGATGAATATGAGAGTGGTTTTGTTAGAAATCAGGGCAATAGAGATAGTCAACTTAAAGGTGACCATATTGCTGCACAACGAGGACATATGTATATGATGATTAAGATGAGTGATCTGTTTGGTTTCGTAAATGATTTAGAAATGATTATATATGGTTTAGGATTTAAACTAATATTAAAAAGGAATAATAAAGATAGAGCTCTATATAGAGTTAATGCTAATCCTGGTGCAGTTTCCAATGATGATAATATAGAAATTAGAGATATATCATGGTGTGTGCCTAGGGTTGATCCCAGTAATGATAATAGATTTATTGTGCAAAAGGGTTTAAATAAAAAGAATAATGTAGACTTTAGTTATTATGAAAGAAAGACATTTTATAAGAATGTACCCAATGCTACTAACTTCTTGTTTGATCTTGGTATGGAAAGTGGTATAGAAAGACCACAATATATAATAGTTGGTTTTGAAAATAATATTGTTAATGAACAAACTCACGATGCAAGTACATTTGATGTAATGAAGGTTACTGAATGTTATTGTAAGATTGGTAGTGGGTTTTATCCCGAGGATAGAATGAATATTAATTCTGGAACCAATAATTATAATGAGGCTTTTAAAGAGATTGTTAGCTGTAATAAAGATTATAATGGGCTACCACATAATATAAAACCATATATAAATCATAGAACATTCAAAAGTAATTATAGAATATATGTATTCGATACTAGACATCAAAGGGATCAAATAGGTCCACAACCAATACAACTTAAATTTATATTTAGTGCTGCAGTTGCAGATGTTATATGTCATGCATTAGTATTAACTAGAAAGGTTATTAGTGTTAATAGTGATGGTAATAAGATGGTTGATATAATATCATAGATATAATTTAAGTCATAGATATAATTTGAGTCATATATATAATTTAAGTCATAGATATAAATCTAGCGATAATTATAATTTTAGATATAACTCTAGCGATAATTATAATTTTAGATATAACTCTAGCGATATTTTATGATTATAGTATAATATAGTTTTTGTTATAATTATATACTTATACTTATACATAACCATATACTTATACTTATATTTATAGCTGGTCAGCTCTAGTTGTTACTCTTGTTAATACCTAACTATTTCCTATTAGTATTAACAAAACCTTTAGCATAAATAATGTCTAATTTCTTTTTATTCTCTAGAGCAAAGCCTCTAGCTTCAAGCTTAACCTTGGGCTTGGGCTTAACCTTAGGCTTAGGCTTGGGCTTAGGCTTAGGCTTAATAACAACAAAAGGATTATACATTTTAACTTCCATTATCTTTTATATATAGAAATGAGTCTTTTAAATAAGTTCAAAACTAATTCATACTGTGTTGGAGGTAGACATTATAGTGGTACAGTTAATATAAGAGGAGCTATTACTTCAAAAGGAACTAAGACGTTAAAAGGTAAATGTGTTTTATGTAGAAGGAATAAATCAATGACAGTATCTGATGCAACAAAAGAAGCAGAAGGACTTAAAGATTTCTTTAAAAGTGTTGGTAAAAGCTACGGTTAATTTTGGAAAGAAAGTGGCTAATAATCCAGTAAGAGCATTAGAAATAGCAAGCAAAATAGGAAGTGCAGCTGCATCTAGAAACCCTAAGGCAGCTCTAGCGGCTACACCTGATTTAATTAAATTTGCAACTACTGGTGAAGGTATAAAGGTAGTATAAAAAAGTAGGGGGTTATACATAGGTACAAAGAAAAGATAATTATTTGATTATGATTATGATTATGATTTTATTATGTTTATATTTATGTTTATGATTATGATTATGATTATAATATGATTATATCCATGATTATATCCTTGATTATATTATGTTTATGATTATGATTATAGCTGTGATTATGATTATATATTTATCGATAAATATTAACACTAATATTATTATTACTAAAAACATTGTTATTACTAAGCACTAATATCTTTAATCTAAAAAAATACTCAGCTTTTTTTTCTTGTTCTTCTTATAATCCTCATATAACTTAACAAATTCATTATACTCATCATTATCTATTTTATTATCAGTCATTGATTTAGTATATAGTTTATTAAACTTATCACTAAACTGTTTACTTAAAATATACATTTGTGATTACTTTATAATTTTATTTCTAATTTTAGTATGAATTGTTTTTGATAATGAACCACAAACAGTTGCTGTAGCAAAAGCTGTTGGTATAGAATAAGCTAATCCTATACCTGTTAATGAAACTGATGTTGTTGTTGCAGTTGTTGCTATTGTTGATAATACTATTTCTGTTATCTCAGCTATGTTAATATAATTCTTATGTCTACTTAACTTCTTATTATAGTTATTAGTTTCAAATTCATAATAATTTCTAATATCTTTAATAATGTTAATATTGTTGTTAAATTTATTATTAGCTTGAATCTTTTCGTTTATCAATCTTTCTGATACTGATGACAAATCTGGATATAGTAATCTCTCACTCGGTGCTGTTAGATTGGTCATTGCTTTGCTTATTTTCATTAGTAAAAATTCTTTCTATGTCTTTCGTTATATCTTCTTGATTAAAACTATAATGCATCTCAAGTCTGTCTTTCTCTTTATTATCAAGTAACTTACTTTGTAAAAATATAGCAATTATATATTGTACTATAACACCTCTAAGAGATTTATTGTATTCTTTCATTTCTCTCAGACCGTTAGTAAACATTTCATCTAAGTGTATGTTAGTTATATTCTGATTAAAGTTTTTATTATCAAATTCTTTCTTTAATGGATTATATTTAGAGATAGTATCTGCAGCAACTTTAACACAAAATTTAACAGTATTTCTGACTTCATTTGTTGATTCAAAAAACTCATTAATTAGTTCTTCATTAACTTGTGTCTCATTTAGTTGTAATGTTTTAGTTGTAAATTTATCAAATTCACCCTTTCTTAGTTCAGTTATGTTTCTACTTAAAATGTCTATTTTATTAGAAGAGGATAATAAGTTATTGTCACAATACTCTTTATTAACAACAACTTATTCATCTCTAGGAGGATGAACATTTGTAATTTTATAGGTATCCTTCATATCAATATCATCATTATCTTTTAGGAATAACCCACGAGCCTTACTTAGTGTTAAGTTGTTTCCATTCCCTATATGACGTTTCGCTTGGTTAAATCTATTTCTTGTCATTATTTATATTAAGAAATAAATCCGGCTTGCCGGCTTAGGACCGTAGGTCTATATTTAATGATTCCAAAACATTATTATTAGATTCAAAATCAAACTCGGATTTCAATAGTTCTTGTTCATAATATTTACCTTCTATTATCTCACCATTAATATCTCCTATTTTATAAGTTGGTGGATGTGTTTTTAGAACTTCATTCACTTTAAACAATTCTCTATTCCAATTAGAAGTGTAACCTTTAGAGAAGATATTACGTTTATCTACATTTCTAACATAATCAGCAACTTTAAATTTTGGTGTTGCTTTGGTAGAATTAATCTGAGAAGCAGTTTCACTGATATAGTATTTAACTTTATCAGGATTATTAGAAGCATCAACTGGTGTCATATTAATTGTTGAGTGGATGTTATTGTTATATGTTAAAACAGCATCATTTAATATATTTACCCCATTACCATCGCCATTGATGAACATAGGTTTATTTATTATGTGTAATAATGATCTATTAAATCTCTCTATAAATACAGCCTTTAAATCATAATAAGTAGAATATAGCTCTATCCCTGAAGCGGCTTTGCCGGTTCCATATTCTTTAAGTAAAGATTTAAATGTTTTATTGTAAAACTCACTACCTCTATCTACCCATAACTTTTCTGGTTTGCTAGGTTCAGAGCCACCTTGTGGATGTTCACTTAATACTATTTTAAAACCATTAGTTATAGATAAACCAGATTTATTCTTTAAAGGAATAGCCCATTTATATTTTGTGAATATATCTATAACTGTTAACATAAACTTATAATTATTATTGTATTTACTTAGAGATGACTTATCAATTAAATCAACTGACCATGTTTCATCTTTATATAATGGTATTATTTTTTCTCTTCTAAACTTTGTTATTCGAGGACTGAATACTTCTTTAGCTAGTTGTTGTTGTTATTGTTTTTCCACATTTTTTATGAACGTAGTCTTGGTTTCACCTATTTACCATAGTTAAAAACAAAATTATCTAGTTGGTCTTGATTAATAATATTCATAGATAATAGTTGCTTAGATATATCTTGCATTTCATCATATAACCCATCATGACCAGCTTTTGTTTCTAGTATTAATAATTCTAGTCTTTCTACTAAATTATTTGAGTTGCCATTTAATCCCCTGCCAAATATATCATCTCTTACCCCCCTTATACGTTTTATAGTTCTATATCTAGCGCTTTTTTTATCCCCTTTTCCTAAATCATATCTAATATCCTTTAAAAACCTTTTAATTTTGTTTTCATCTTCCTCAACCTTATCATCATATGTTACATTTGATTTAGTAAGAAAATCAGTAAATCCTTCTGAAAACTCATATACATTATCCCTAACTAAAAATGCACCCTGCTCTAGAGTGATATCAACACCATTCATTTTATATCTCCTACTAGGTAAATCTACAAGTTCTAATTTTAATTGAGGATTAGTTTGATCCCCCATGTCATGAAGAAGTTTGGCTGTTTTTGTATCAACATTAACTGGTGCTATATCTTGAGTTTGCTTTATGGTCCCCTTTAACGTTTCACCAATCTGCGAAGCAGTTTCACCCATCTTGGAAGCAGTTTCATTAAACTGGGAACCAGCTTGCACGATCTGCGAAGCAGTTTCACCAATCATCTTAGTTTGTTTATCTAACTCTTGATTTTGCCAATCTATTGCTCTTAATGTTTGTTCACTTAATGCTAGATTCGGTTAATTGTTTGCGTTTATCTGCGAAGCAGTTTCACTGATAGTTTTGGTTAGAGGATCAAATAACTCTTCTATTTCACCATAATATTCTTGTTGTTTTAATTTATCTTCTAATCTATTTCTTCTGTTTTGTTTTTCTAGACTGTTTACTTCTAGAAGTTTATCTAGTTCAGTCATTTTATATGTATTGAAAAGTTAAAAAAAGAGTAAGAAAATGGATAATGAAAACAGCTTCTCTCTTAATCTAAAAAGATGTTTAGCTTGTAAAAGACGTTGTAATACTATAAATGAGTTTATTGATCATATTAAGGAACCAAATCATGATGATTTAATAATTTCAACTTATTCTAAATAAGTAGATGGGGCTGAGAAGATAAAAAAATTTCTAGAATATAATAAAAATATAATAGCTGGAGCTACACTACATAAGAATACAATCATGGGAGACACTATGGAAAAATATATGGCTCAGATAATGATTTATAATATACTAACTACCAACCATATGGATGTAATGAATGAATTAGGTCTATAATTATTTGTTATAAAAATTAGCAAAGCTCGTTATATAATATAATAGCAACTTCAATTAACTTTCTATCATCATTAATGGTTAGTTCTGGAAAATTATTAACCAGTAGGTCTTTGTCTCCATCTAATCATGCTTGGTGGATCATTTTTATTAAATCTGTTTTGAATAGATATGGATTCTCATCATGCGGATAGCTTTGAATATTATTTACATAAAATCTTTTATCATCAAATGTGGTTAGACTTATCTTACTTGTTTTTGTTGTTGTCATGTTATCATCAACTTTTTGTATTCTACATTCATCTACTGTTCTCTGTGTATTATTCATTAATGCATCATAATAATCTATGTGCCTAGCATTATTATAATTCTTTATCCCTTTTTCTTTAGTGTTTTTAGAATAACTTTTGAAGCTATATGTTTTTGGGGACAATGCTATAAATTCCTCAATAATCCTACTTCCCAGCTCGTGCTTAAACTTTCCGGGGAGTTTATTATTAGTTTTTATAGGTATGTCTAGATTACTTAAGTCCATATGCTCATCACTAACTTTATCTTCACTATAATTTAATACGAAACTGTCCGTATCCATATAGTGAAGTGTTAGATCTTTGAGGGATGGTTGTAGAATATTATAGAATACATCATACATGTGTAATTTACTTAATTCTAAGATAGTAACACCTACATATACTGGAGAATCATATTCTATTTTTTTCTTTATATATTCTATTTGGCTATAATCTCTATATCTAGTTATATTCTTAAATGTTGGTTTACTTACACTTTTCATTATCTTTTCTTCATCATGCAAGAACTTGCTTTGAAAGAAGTGTAGAGGATTCATGCACATTCTTCCATATAATGAGTTATTCATTACTTTCCTTACATCCTTCTCTGCTTCAGTTTTAGCTGTTGCTCTTTTGTTAGTGTTGTTTTGTATATAATCTCTACAAATATAATCTTGTTTAAGTTTAATTACTCTATGTATATTTGTTACTTTTACTCCCTTCTTAACATAGAACTTTAACATCCTATAATGAACCATATATTCTGTTTTGTTGTTTTGGTCTAAGATTAATTTCTCTGCTCTGTGAAGCAGTTTCCCTGATCTTGCTTTACTTTCTTCTCTTTCTCTGCATCCCAATTCATTATCATTTATCTTTCTTTTATTAGGCATTAGTGCTAACTGTTCTGTTCTCTCTTTATATTCATTAGTATAATCAATATCACAAACTATTGTAACCATGATCACTATCATTTGGAGTATTCAATTCTACATCTAGAGTAGTAGTAGTAATAAACTCAAAATCCTTATAAGGTAGCTTTTGCATCATTGCATAACCATATAGGTTGTTTGCGTCTATGTACCATATGGTCTTACCATCACTGTTATTTATATATTTATCACCCATTATTCCACATATACCACCTCTCTTTGCTCCAACAAAATCATCTAGCATTTGTTTATCTTGCAACGTATCTAATGTAACACCACTTGACATTAACCAACAATCAAAACTATAACCTGGTAGACTAACGTAATGAAGTGGATTGAGCTTAAATTCTTTCATGCTTAGTTTAACATATTCATTCATGCAATAGTCTAATATTTCCACATCATTCTGTAAATACTCTATAGTTAGATCTTTTCCAGTTTTATGAATGTTTTCATTATTAAAGTTATCTACTTCTTCTTGTGTTGGTAATTTATTATGTAGTGAGGATTTGAAGTCTTCGATTTTTAGATTATCTATATTTTTTGTTGGTAGGTAGCTTTGCTACCATTGGCAGCTTCGCTGTCATAATCATCCAAACCAAAGTATTCATATGGGTATAATCTTTCAGTTTTACATCCGTATATCTTTGCCATTTGATCTAGAGGCATAGCTACGAAGTTATAACTGTCTAAGAATTTGAGACAACCAATGCTAAACATCTTAGATTTACCAGCAGCTAGGGGTATGTTATCTACTTTTCTTTTATCATTATTCTGTTTAAAGAATTCACTGTAAGTAGGTTGAAGTCATAGCCAGAGCCATTATGGAATATTACTGGAATGAAGTTTTGTTGTTTGTATCTTAGATTACATATTTTACATGCTGGTCCTCTATATTTACCAGTTTCATGACAATGATCTCTTACTTTTTTAATACATGTTTTGCTGCAGATATGACAAGTGTTATTAGTTTCATGATATATTTTATCTTCTTCTGTGAATATCATCGTTTCTTTATGTTTGAAATTATTCTCAGTTTCTATTTCTAACAGATCTCTAGCAAATCTTTTGATGCAGCCTAGACCGAAGTAGTGTGTGAAGTTACCTTGCCAGGTGTAACCACAGCTATTGGAATATGTTCAGCTATTACATATTTTAAATCATTAGTTGAGACATCGGTGAAACCGCTTCGCGGATCAACAATGCAACATTCTATATCGGCAGTTATAATTTTTTTTATATTCTGACGTTTGTGTTCATTTATAAAAGTAATATGTTTTTTCTTAGGACAAACAATCTCTGGTTTGAATGAGGTGCTGCATTCGTGTTTATCATATTAAATTTGTGAATTAAACCAATAGGTATACCTATCACAATAATAATATTTAATGTTGTTTTTATTTGGTCGTTCTAACAAGGTTTCTATATTTTTTATTAGGGCACAGTGTTCTATTTGACCATTACTCCAAACTAGTATTCTTACATCTTTTCTATCTTTATTAAAATCATCCACTTGTTTAAACAATTCTATTTTACCATTACCACAAGGTAAGTATACCCAAATATTAATATTATACAATTTCTGTATTCTTATTATAAAAGCAAAATCATCTTCATGTTGTTGTCTTGTTTCAGTTAGTTTATCTACATATTTACTTTCTCGGGTTGCATGGTGTGGGGCGGGATGTAGCCAAGCAGTTATAGTTAGTTAAAAGCAATTGTATTTATCACTGCGTATATTTAATATCTATTTAGAGTTTTTGAGATCTGGAGGTAAATTTGTATAACTACCAATAGATGCTTTAGTTGGTTCAATGTTTTACTGAATACTTCTTATTCCAAGAAACTCAAAATCATAACCATAACCTTCATATATTTCCTTTTCGAAATCTAACCACCGATTGAAGTCACCATATTCATATATTGCATTATTATTAATATAATCAGTATTGAAAAATATTTTAGTAGTTTTAACTTTTTCTTTGGTTCTCTTCTTATAATCACATTCAGCCGTGATCTTATATTTAAAACTCTTAACTTTACGAAACTGGTAACAGTTTTTATTTTCTTCTAAAGAGTAATTAGTTGCTTCATCTATATCTTCAATCTAATTCCCACCTTTATCAGTAATATAAAATTCTCTCATGTTCTGACTTGAGTTTATATCGAAGTCTTCTGTGTTTTCTAGATACATGCGATTGTGACTATATGAATGAGTAGTTAGAGCTACTTTACTTCTAAATTCTTTATGACATTCTTTACATTCATACTTAATTCTGGTGTAGATATCCTCTTCAGTTTTAGTTTTAGGTTTGGTGGCTGGTTTAGTTTTAATAATACAATCATCTTCATCCAAATTGTACACCCTCTCCGAGATTTCCTCTTCTTCAGACTCAAACATTTTCTCCAATAGTTCCTTATGTTTGAGATCGTATGATTGATGCCTGTATAAAGCCTTCTTTGATTCAAAGGATAAATTACAGACATCACAGTTAATGATACTAGTATTAGTTGATTGAGACATGATGTATTCTTTTAGGGAAACAATCAAAAAATAATTTTTCGAAAAATGAAAATGAAATGCGATAAGTGTATAAATGAACCTTGGAAAGAATGTTGTAATAATTGTAAAGAATTAGAATATTCTTGTTATGTATGTAAAAATATGGTTAAGGTTAAAGATTATATAGAACATTTGGGATATCATTATTCTGATCCTGATCAATATCTAACATGTAGTATGTGTAATGTTTATAAACATATATCATTATATAGATTTAGTAATATGAAATGTAGACTATGTATTTATCTTCATAGATATAGATATGGTCACACTAGAAATCAATTCAGAGAGCATGTTTATAAGTATAATATTCAAGAAGACATAGAAAAACACTAATCACTGTGTTTCCACCGATCTCAGTGTTTTTGACTGTATACCCATCACAGTGTGTCCCATATACAGTCTCACGGCAGGAATTATCCTTTTTAAGTACTGTGAATTTGGTTTTTTATCTCACTTAGTTTCATAGTATTTCATTAGAGTCGGGGGACGTTCACTGGAGTCAGTGAGGAAGGAACCCCAAATCTTCCGTTTGCTAAAGCAACTTAACTAGACTCGATGATTTAAACACTACACCAAGTGA
This sequence comes from Convolutriloba macropyga, assembly GCF_964194025.1. Lineage (NCBI taxonomy): Eukaryota > Metazoa > Xenacoelomorpha > Acoela > Convolutidae > Convolutriloba > Convolutriloba macropyga. Next base: position 54,164,902 of record NC_134478.1, read on the forward strand.
GACAGAAAGTTTTATTTTTAAATTGATTAAATATTGATTAGGGGATATATGAAAATTTTTATTATTTTAATATTTCTTTCAATTTTTGTTCAAGTTTTTTCGCAAATTGGTTTTACCTGCTTTTTACACGGTCTCACTAGTTTTATACTAGTATCTGGGATACGTTCACTGGAGTCAGTGAGGATAGAACCCGAACTATCGGTGAAACCGCTTCACGGATCCGTCTGATAATGGTTAATTACCAGCTTAACTCTGTACTAGTGGCTTGCACTAAGTGAGACAAGAAATGATAGATTTAAAATATAAAAGAAGTGAATATAGAGCTAATATATAGTAGTGGATAAAACAAGGGATTCAACAAACAGTAAAATTTGGCCCGATTCGACATGCGCGATTAGCGTTAGGAGAAAGGGACAAATTTTACTGGTGGTTGAATCCCTTGTTTTATCCACTACTCTAGATAACTCAAATTAAGCCACGAAATACAGACACGCATAAGAGAAATAGTTGAAATTGAAGCTTTTTCTAATTGATATCTAAATCTAAACCAACATCTGGATTCCTCGATTTTTCTCTTTTATTGATTTCAATCATTTGATCAGTTTTCGAAAATTTTGCTGACTATGACTTTTGCGAGCTGCAATCAGTTTCAATCATTTTAGGTTACATCATATCCGTTGCACTCATAAGCAAATATGGGGCTGTTCTCGCGCATAAATTTAAGCTCTGCTCACGAATTTATTTATTTTGTTTATTTATTTAATTTATTTATTTTATTTATTTAATTATTTGTTACATACACTAAATATGTATTTTATATATCATTTCAGGAATTAACGTGTTCCTTTTTTGAATTGAGAAAAATATGAATTTTCGTTTGTTTTCAGCTATTATTTTAATCACAATCAGCAAGAGAGATGTGTTCGTACGTGGATACTTCAAAGAGTCGTGGATGTTTCAGATGCCAGAAAATGGCACTGACAGAGGTCAAACTTGTGCTAACAGTAGGTGAGTGCTGAATGCAAAAATGCATGCTTTAAAATCAACTTGTGCTAAGCCCAACTTACGTGATTGAAGTTTGACCTGATAAAAGTTTGATCTCACAAAAATTTAAGATTATCTGATAAAAAGCATGATCATAGTTATTTTTGGCAACGACAGTCTGATCAGATGTCATTATTTCTGATTGATGCAAAACTTTTATAAAGATAGACTATCACTAAACGTTAAATGGCATGATTAATGGTCTTTTATGTCTGTACAAGTTTGATTAGCGCTCAATTTGTCATTTGCATTTCAATAATATTTTTCTACTCTGCGTAAGTTCTTTCTCTGGGAAAATCTTGGTTCACGACCGACCATTCTTATTAATATCAGTTCAGTGGTTTCGTTCATTGGAGCTGTTTCTCTTGTATTTGCGCCTGCGCCTAAATAATTCCTGCCACTGATTCACGATCCATACATAGGAAATGAAGTTTTGGGCTCCCCTCCAATGGGATGGGATGTCAAAAAGGCTGTCCCCTCTCATTGAGTGACACAAAACTTGACGAAGACTCTTCATTTAACAGTTGAGACAAGAAATCATAGATTTACTCGTGTATCATACGTGCCTATAATCTAGCGCCTCCTATATTAAGCATGATAGCGGACCCACGGATTTGTGTAACAGAGACTCATTGCGATAACCTACTAAAAGCTGCAGACAGCCCCGCAAGCTGCAAACTTCTGTTATCAGCAAAAGGTGATACGTTTGAGGGTCTTATGAATTGTTTCCGAAAATTCTCCAAATGACTCACAGACCTGAGGAATTAAATGAATTCCAACTTCGCTAAACTTATGGGCGTTCTGTTCGTAGTTTCGGTCCTCAGCAGCTGACAGTGCAAAACCACTCTTCACCACCGCATTTGCGATAAGGCTTGGTTACGAGGGAGAAGTTTCGGTAATATTCAAGGCTGCTAGCTCTTCCACATTCCTTAGAGTAAAGAATATATCGCCCAGTCTGGAGTTCATTCCGGATAGTAATTTTTAAATATAAAAATCGGGTTGTAATTTGTAATCTGGTCAGAGATGGTGAAGAGTTGGGCTCAAGAGAAGGCTGAAATAAATACGATTTTTTACGATCCTTGAGAGCAATATTATCACACCAACCTTGGCGTGACTTGGCTTGACTTTCTATTAGGTCAGTGGACCCAGATTTGTAGAACGGACATTTGCTCTCGTTTTTGAACAGCTGAGCACCCAGTCAGAGATTTAAGAGCAACCCGGAGCTCATTTGGACATAGGTACAAACCCAAAGCAGAAATGGTTGCGTCGCACAACCAGGCACCTGATTGTGGTAGAGGGAGACAGTAAACGAGCTTTCTCTCAAGAGGAGTGCTGTCTAGCAAGTTGTTGTGAGCGGAATTATGAATTTCTTCCTGCGTTTTTCTGAGAGGTTTTTGTGGTGAAAGTTTTACCTAATTCTTCAATTGTTTTAACAAATGAGGTGTCCACAATTGGATTATGGCCAGTCAGTTTTTCTAAAAGAAAAAAAACTGGAATACAGAGCCAATATACAGTATGAACTTGATCAGTTGATCTTCGTTTTCCAACAACTGTTTTGTTTTTGGAAGGTATACTTGATCTCATTAGGTATCTGACAAAAAGACATCCAAAATGCCTTCAAAACGTTTCCCGCTGAACCGAATCGAAGTTTCACACGATTTTGGTTGATTTTTATGAGGGATAAGTGCATCGCAAAGACTAGATCTTCTTGGGATCTTCGAGGCAATTAGGAAATCTACCATAAATTCATTGTAAATCGTTCACATATGGTAAGTTGTCTAGAAATTGCTCTATTTTCCTCAATTAACGCGTTTTTTAGACAAGAGGAAAGAAACGCATCAAAGATTATAGCACCTCCTTAAAACTTGAATTCATATCTAATCTGTTCCTCTGGATCAAACGATCAATTTTGTTCATGCTTTCAAGTGAAAACAACGGGTACTTATCATTCCTGAGTTCCAAACCACAATCCACTCCTGATACTTTTAGAGTTTCTAACGCTTTCAGCAGATTGTTCTCAGATTCTGCAAAAATTTCGTCACCAAGATAAAAACAGTGTTGCATGAGGTTTGCTTTTTCTTTTAATATCAGTAATAGGAGTCAAGATTGCAAGAGAAATCAAACGTGGACTCTAGGGATCTCCGTGTTGCACTCCAGACTGACTGTCAACTGTTCGGCTCTTGAAGGAGAAATCAGTATGTTAGGAGAATCAAAGGAGACAAACGAAAAAATAAGGCATCAAAAGTTTTGATGACCTGAGGACATTTCTACGCTTCAGTGAATTAAATGAGATCTGATAGATCTGATATCAATTTGGAGTATGCCCCATATCATGCACTATTTTTGCGGCTCCTCCTAACTGTTTTTCTCGAAACAACTGTACACTTTTGGAAGCTGCTTTTTTGCGATGCACTTGGCACAAAACTCCGCCAACAGCAATAGGTCTGACGCCAGCCTTTCATTTCTTCAAGGCTGATAGTGAGGCACTACAAAAACTTGGAGCTACGAAGCTTGTTATTAAGCTTCTGCTGGCCAGGTTCTTCATTTGGTTGAGGAAATTGTTCCCTGTTTACATTGATAAGAAAATTAACAATTGGTTGTGTGGACAAGACGCTTTCGATAAATTTTGGAGGTTCCAGTAGCTGTTAATTTGGAGAAATACTACAGCTGTAACAGCATTTTTTGTCAAATTGGAAAAATTTGGAAGATAAAGTCTCCTATAACATCATGTATTTCGTTTTCCTTTGGATGCAGTTTTTCGAGTTCAATGACGTTTTTTTTTTGTTGTCGCGTGCTATTCCCTCCAAATACATTATTTTTGCCGCACGTCTAAATTGTCCGAACAAAAAATGCTCTAGCTAGGCAAGAAAATGCTTCCTTTATTTTGTTGCTCTTGTATTTCGCTTGCTTAATCGAAAGTGATCCGTACCAAAGCGCAGCAAACTGACCGCTCTCCAACAATCAAATCTAATCAACATTGATGTTTCCTGTTGCTTATGTTTTTTCAAACGCTGTTAGAGGCACGCAAGAGTTGTTTGCTTATTGCAAAAAAAAACTAGCCATCGACACCGTCAGGTTTTAGATGCAACCCTCTAATGTTAACGTATTATTTTCGGGCAACCGCTGACAAACTTCTACGGCGATAAGGCACAGGGTTCCTATATATTTTGCTGCAAATTGTTTGTGGATGGGACAACTCGCATTGATTGCTACTTGAGCCTGATGAACCACTTCCCATTGTTGCAGATTGTATCATCTCATCAATGCGGTCAGATAAATCTTTTGGTATCTTTATCACTGTAGACAACAATTGAATAAATTATGAGCATTTCCAAATTGACATAGAGCACTCATTTATTGTAGTTTCAATCCAATTGCAAGTGTTTCACTTTAAATTGGACAAAGTTGTACTCCAAAACTGAGAACTTACAAAGATTATTGTTTTCATCGTTATCGAAAGTACGGTACCAACTGGGATCAAGAAACGAGACACTTCATCGTTATTGTCAAGTTGTCAGTTCAACCATCCGCTGCGTTAAACCAGTTGAGGAATAAGATAAAGGGCTTCTCCTTGAGCTGCTAGATCTTAGTTCTTATGCGGTACCTCTGTCAGGGGATTAAGAAACTGGCAACTTGTCGTTGATATTCAAAAAAAAGCGAAAAGGGTTTGAATTGTCCATTCTATCGTGGTCTTAATGAAACTGAAACAATCGATCCGAAGGTGATTTAGCTCCTAGGTTGTTTTTCATTGTCAAAAAGTGAGAAAGATTCAACAAGAAAACCGCTTTAAGAATAGTAAGCTTCGAAGATCCAAGTGGTAGGATTGGGAGCTGTGGCAAGGGGGCTGAAAGTTTAAGATCTAACCAGGTTTAACAATTTTATACAGCGCCAGTTCAATGATATTTCGCCTTGACTTATCCTCCCCAGAACATAACTTCGACGACAAGAACTAAAGGAGTTTTAAAATTGGTCTTGAAGATGAAAATTTTTAATGTCAGTTTTCAATGATGGTTGAATTGGTAAGATGCCAATGCCAAAACATTCTGAGCACGTGCAACTTTCTGTTGGTTTGAAAATTGCATTAAAACCTACTGATATTTGAAACAGGGTCTGGGCCAAGCATGGTGTGTTATGTAGCAGCAAAAAACTTACAAAATCTCATTAGTCTTCATTTAGGTGGGAAATGATTTTATAAGCGATTGCTGAGGTAACCATGAGTAAAGAATCTGTAAGCTATCAGAGAACAATCTCTAATTTATCAGTGAACAATCAGTAAACAGTAATTAATCAATCAGTAAACAATCTGTAAATAATCAGTAAACAATCACTAGACTATCAGTGAACAATCCGTAACCAATAGAAAAGTAATAAGTAAACAATGACTATACAATCAGTAAAAAATCACTTAATAATCAGAAAATCAGTCATTAAACGATCAGTAGACAATCAAATCTTGGCGCTAAAGTGTTCCGTTTCTGGTCATCTTGTTCTCTTGTCGTTTTTTATGGCAGATTATTTTTATGGCACAATTTTTGAAGGCTAATTTCCCTAAATTGCGTTTAAAGTTAATATTTGTTTACCCTATTGCATGACGAAAATGGTTATTCTCATAATAACTGACAATAATGTTGAAAGTCAGAATCACTCATGGCTAGATTATTAATTTCTGCCAATAGAAATACGTGCGTCAACTGGTTTAAGGAACGTTTGAGTTATTTCGCCCATTTTTTCAGCTGCTTTTTACTTTTGTTTCCTATTAAATTTTAAGAATGGAGTAAACTTACTCATACACAATCTTTTTGATAGGTCTTTTATTTGCGGGTATTTTCAATGAACGTAGATTCATTTCGGCACCGGGAAACGCTTGTAATGGATTAGGAGCAACAAAATCCCATAAAACGTAATTTTGCTTCTTCTATAACAGGGAAAATTAGTCCCTGCCGTGGATTGATAAACGGCCAAAAATATTCCCTTATAGTAGACAAGTGCATAATGCAGAATGCATCCATCAAAATCAATCTTTAATACGTTCAATTTAAATGATTAAAGTTTGACGTGATAAATGTTTGACTTGACAAAAGCATCATCAATATTATTTTTGGCAACGACAGTTTGATCGGAGATCATTTCTGATTGTGGCCAGAAATTTTTATTAGAGTTCAGTTTGTAGGAAATGAAGTTTGCTTTAAAACCTTCAAATTTCTGAATTCTGATTGTCTGGGAAAGAGGGCGAGGAGCAATTATCTGACAAAATCTGCTCAGTGATCATTTTGACCTGGACTGATCTGATCAGAGATGGCGCTGAGCCAACAATCAGTGAACAATCACTAAACAATCAGCAGACAATCAGTAAAAATTCAGCAAACAATCTGTAAACAATCAATTTTTGGCGCTTGAATGTCCCGTTACTGGTCATCTTGTTCTCATGCCTATATTTGGCAGGTTGCAAATTCATATTTTGTGGAGACTAATTTCTTTAAATTAAGTGGAAATTTACAATTTGGCTACCTTATCACTTGACTGTAATTATAATTCTCGAAATGACTTACAACAATCTTGAAATTCTTACTCAAATTTAATCACTTAAATTCATAATGCTGATGATTCAGTTTCGCTCATAAACATTACTTGCGTCAACTGATATACGAAGTTTTTTAATCAATTTTGCCCACATTTTCCAGTCGGTTTCCACTTTGTTTCTTATTATATTTTAAAGGTTGACTGTACTTACTCAAAGTTAATCTTTTGATTAGGTCTTTAAGTTGCAGGCAATTTCTGTGAAAGTAGAGTGATTTCGTTACCGTGCGCCATGACGTCATAAAATGGAATTTAATTTCTCTCGAGCCGGAAAGATCAGTTTCTGCCTTGAACTTTGATAGTTGACCAACAGAGTTTTTCTGTTCTAGTGATCATTTCTGTTTCATTCTATACTGGAAGATGGCAGATGGCCCTGGTTTAGAGCCACACGAGACAGACTCAGAGACTGCAAGAGAAGAATTCCAACAGCAGACCAAGTCTGTTTACAAACAACTGAATTGGTTCTCTCCATACATCGAAGAGTCGACAACAGGTAAACGTTTATAGACTAAACGCGCTCAGAGTAGGACACCATAAATTTCTCTTGTGTGAATCACACAAAAAATCGTTTCTTTTAAACCCGATATCTCATGTAAAACCGGACACATGATTTTAGGCCCATTTACGAGAAAACGTGTAAATTTGCATGATTTTTGGGGCTTAACATACGATTTTTTGCGTGAAGCACATGATAAATCATGTGAAAAACACAAGAAGTTCGCCTGTTTACATTACAGTTTCGTTGTAGACACTCCATTATTGGTATTTTAATGACCTTATAAAAATATTTGAAACTATGCTTTTTCCCAGAGCAGCATTAACCGCTGCGTTAATTTTCTTCATGCGCACCCGATTAAAGTGAAATGGAATTTTTGTTATTATTGCAAACCTTGTTGCTATGTGAATAGTAACACACTTTCGGAAATTGCATTTCCGTTTTCAATATGGCTTTCAATTGTCTGTTATTTGCCTTATTCCATACATCGCTCGGTCGTTTTTTACATAATTTTCAGATTGTCAGACTTTAAGCAGAAGACTGCCTGAACATAAAAAAGTGTTGTGAAGCCATGAACGTCTGAACATGAACGCACCAAAGTCTGGTGAAGCCAAGAACTTCTGAACATGAACGCACCAAAGTCTGGTGAAGCCAATAACTTCTGAACATGAATGTATGAAAGTCTGGTGGAGACACGAACGCCTGAACACGAACACAACAAAGTCTTTAAGTCACGAACGTCTGAACATGAAACCAGGAAGATATGGTGAAGCTACGAACATCTGAACATGAACGCATGAAAGTCAGGTGAAGCCACCATTGTCTGAACATGAACGCACAAAAGTCTTGCGCTGCCACAAACATCTGAACATAAACGCAAAAAAGTCTTGTTAAGCCACGAACGTCTGAACATGAACGCAAAATTGTATGTTGAAGTCACGACTGTCTGAACAAGAATGCAAGAATGTATGATGAAACCACGAACGTCTGAGCTTCAACGCACGAACTTATTTGTGAGGCAACTAAAATCTGAACATGAACGAACGAAAGTTTGGTGACGCCACGACCATCTTAACATGAACGAAAAATTGCATGTTGAAGTCAGGACTGTCTGAACTTGAATGCCAGAATGTATGTTGAAACCATGAATGTCGGGGAGCTTTAACTCACAAAATTCTTTGTGAGGCAACTAAAATCTGAACATGAACGCACGAAAATCTTGTGAAGCCACGAACGTCGGAACATGAACGCACGAAGGTCTGATGAGGCCACTTACGTCTGAACAAAAACGCACGAAATTCCATGTGAATCCACAAAAAAATCGAAACATTAAAAATGAAAGTCTGGTGAAGCCAAGAACGTCTGATTACGAACACAGGAAAGTCTCGCGAAGCCAAATATGTCTGAAAATGAACGCATGAATGTCTGGTGAAGCCACGAACATCTGAACATGAACGCATAAAAGTCAGGTGAAGCCACAAAAATCTGAACATGAATGCATGAAAGTCAGGTGAAGCCACCATTGTCTGAACATGAACGCACAAAAGTCTTGCGCTGCCACAAACATCTGAACATAAACGCAAGAAAGTCTGGTGAAGCCACTAGCGTCTGAATATGATTGCATGAAATTCTGGTCATGCCACGAACGTCTGAACCTGAAAGCACGAAATTATGGTGAAGCCACGAACCTCAGAACATGAACGCACGAAAATCTTCTGAAGCCACGAACCTCTGAACATGAACCCAAGAAATTCTGGTGAAACCACTAGCGTCTGAATATGATTGCATGAAATTCTGGTCGTGCCACGAACGTCTGAACATAAAAGCACGAAATTCAGGTGAAACCACGAATGTCTGAACATGAAAGCACAAAAGTCTTTTGAAGACACGAACGTCTGAACTTGAACGCACGAAAGTCTGGTGAAGCCACGAACGTCTGATTACGAACACAGGAAAGTCTCGCGAAGCCAAATATGTCTGAAAATGAACACATGAATGTCTGGTGAAGCCACGAACATCTGAACATGAACGCATGAAAGTCAGGTGAAGCCACGAAAATCTGAACATGAATGCATGAAAGTCAGGTGAAGCCACCATTGTCTGAACATGAACGCACAAAAGTCTTGCGCTGCCACAAACATCTGAACATAAACGCAAGAAAGTCTGGTGAAGCCACTAGCGTCTGAATATGATTGCATGAAATTCTGGTCATGCCACGAACGTCTGAACCTGAAAGCACGAAATTATCGTGAAGCCACGAACCTCAGAACATGAACGCACGAAAATCTTCTGAGGCCACGAACCTCTGAACATGAACGCAAGAATTTCTGGTGAAACCACTAGCGTCTGAATATGATTGCATGAAATTCTGGTCGTGCCACGAACGTCTGAACATAAAAGCACGAAATTCAGGTGAAACCACGAATGTCTGAACATGAAAGCACAAAAGTCTTTTGAAGACACGAACATCTGAACTTGAACGCACGAAAGTCTGGTGAAGCCATGAACGTCTGAACTTAAACGCAAAACTTTATGTTGATGTCAAGGCCATCTGAACTTGAATGCAAGAGTGTATGTTGAAATCACGAACGTCTAAGCTTTAACGCACGAAGTTCTTTGTGAGGCAACTGAAATCTGAACATGAACGCACGAAAGTCTGGTGAAGCCACGAACCTGTAAACATGAACGCCCAAAAATCATATGAAACCACGAGCGTCGGAACATGAACGCACGGCGGTCTGATGAAGCCACTTACGTCTTAACAAGAACGCACGAATTTCCTTGTGAATCCACAAAAATCTAAACATGAAAAATGAAAGTCTGGTGAAGCCATGAACCTCTGAACATGAACGCAAGAACGTCTGGTGAGGCCACAAACGTCTGAATATGATTGCGCGAAAGTCTGGAGATGCCACGAACGTCTGAACATGAAAGCACAAGATTATGGTGAAGCCACGAACCTCTGAACATGAACGCACGAAAATCTTGTGAAGCAACGAATGTCGGAACATGAGCGCACGACGGTCTGATGAAGCCACTCACGTCTTGGCAAGGACGCACGAAACTCCTTTTGAATCCACAAAAATCTAAACATGAAAAAAGAAAGTCTGGTGAAGCGAAGAACCTCTGAGCATGAACGCACGAAAATCTTGTGAAGCCACAAACGTCTAAATATGAAAGCACGAAATTATGGTGGAGCCACGAACCTCTGAACATGAACGTACGAAAATCTTGTGAAGCCACGAACGTCGGAACATGAATGCATGAAGGTCTGATGAAGCCACTTACGTCTGAACAAGAACACACAAAATTCCTTGTGAATCTATAAAAATCTAAACATGAAAATTGAAAGTCTGGTGAAGCCAAGAACCTCTGAGCATGAACGCAAGAAAGTCTGGTGAAGCCACTAGCGTCTGAATATGATTGCATGAAATTCTGGTCATGCCACGAACGTCTGAACCTGAAAGCACGAAATTATGGTGAAGTCACGAACCTCAGAACATGAACGCACGAAAATCTTGTGAAGCCACTTACGTCTGAACAAGAACGCACAAAATTCTCTCCTTGTGAGTCTACAAAATGTAAACATGTACGCAGTATAGTCTGGTGAAGCCACGAACGTCTAATTATGAACGCGCGAAAGTCTGGTGATGCCACGAACGTCTGAACATGAAAGTACAAAAGTTTTATGAAAACACGAACTTCTGAACATGAACGCACGAAAGTCTGGTGAAGGCACGAAAGTCTGGACACGAACGCACGAAAGTCTGTTTAAGGCACGATGGTCTGGACACGAACGCACGAAGCTGTGGTGAAGGCGCGAAACTCTGTTGAACGCACGAATGTCACAACATGAACGCACTTATATGGTCCAGACGTGAAAAAAGGTAAATTTTGCAAACAATCGAAAGTCTGGCCATAAGATCTTTCCGTATGGGACTCTCCGGAAATATCGGTTTCCATCTTTCAACCTCGGGATACATGTGAGTGGCATTGTTATTTCTTTTGTATGATAATAATTACATGAAGGCAAAAACGTAAACAACTTTTTTATTTGAATTGATTTTTCGCATGTATTGACATTTTACGGATAATTTCTATACAGCCCGTAACAACTCAATAAGAAGGAAGACGGTGCGTAGGATGTGGATAAACACATTTTACCTTATACTACGACTGGGCACAATGCAAACATATACGATATGACCTTCCAAATTTTAGTATTTACAAAAAAAAACGATACCGTTTTTTTGTTGGAACAGAGCATAAACTTTAATTTGAGAGTAAATTACAAAATTTTTTGACAAAAATTTTAGGTTTTATACAATTGTAGTTCACGGTGCTATTTTGATGAAACTAAATATTGCACTTTGTCGATTTTCTTTTTTTCTTTGTGGGATTGGTGCGTAGAATTCAGTAAGCATAAACGTATCTAATGTGCGAGTTTACCGAACTCACAATTTTACAAAAAAGTTACTGTTTGGAGTTAAATCTTCTTATTCATTGCTGCTTCAATGATTATAGATATTATTCAGAAACGTGAATAGCAGTTCAAAATGATAGCAACCTGATTAATGACATTCTTTTTGTTAAGACTCATTTTTACTGCAACTGGATGCAAAAAAAGCATGATTTTAGATTATATTGTTTACCATTCTTAGATGCGATGATAATGCGGGTTTAGTTTAGGCTGGGGGAAATTAGAAAGTCCAACGGATCTTTTTCGGAATTTTGTTAGGGATTTTGTTGACGTTAATAAAAATATCCTTCTCTTAAAGTTTACAAAATTTTAAAATTTTTGTTTCATGTTTTGCCAATGATTTTGTTGAATTTTTGGTTTCAACTTTTATCAGAGATGATTTTGTGTACCAGAAAGTCCTATAGTTTGATCACTGTTGATAGTTTTAAAACAGAGAATGTTTGGAAAATCTATTTTTCTTACCATACTTTATCTTTGTTCAAATTTAAAGAAAGTTTTTATTTCTGCATTCTGGTAGTTTCTGAAATGAACGCATTCTTTTTCTCTTCAGTTGAGAAATATTAACCATTTGTCTGCCACATTTATTTTTCATTAAAACACAAAATTGTGTGAGATTTTTCAAATCATTTGGTTATTACTCTAAAAAATGTGGGACCTTGACGGGTTATGATAGTTTTTGTCGTTTATGTACTTGATGAATTATTAGTCTGGCAGTTATGGAAAAAAACGGTACCATTTTTTTGAATTCATGAGAAATGCTCACATTTAGGTTATTGTTCCGACCCCACTTGTGGGGTGGAAGAACTATATACTCAAGTGGGTTTTTTTGTTCAGTCAATTTTGGCCGATGGATTTATTCATCGCAGAGAAATGTGAGTGGTATCATTAAAAAGCTGCTCCAGCGTAAAATTCAAAATTAAAATTTTTTTGACTTTTTTTTTTCGAGGAGTTATCGAGGATTGAAGTTTTGTGTGAACACGGGATATTTGTTCACTTTTAGTGTGATTTTTCTTCAAATTAAGATTTTTTCTATAAAAATAGTATAAAAATAGTATTTCAAACTTAAATTTCTTGCCCAAAATTGAACCATTTTTGTGTCCCTAATAGACTAAAGGCGATAAAAAAGACTAGTTGTGGTCTCATAGGGAGCTTCAATATCAAAAAAAAAATCGAAATTTATCTGAGAGCTCTTTTTTTATAAAAATTTTCTACTTTTTTTTGCTTTTAAGTCACCTAGAGACAAGTCACTTTTCATATCGAGGTTCTGTTAATGACAAAGCTCCTTTAAAGTCATATGAAGCCCAATGATCAAAAAACCGTTTTCAAAGAAGTGCTCTTGTTTTTTTTAAATTCGACTCTGAGTTTTCGTATTTTTAAATGAAATTTTGATTTTTTTTTCAGATTTTTGCTAATTTTCTGAAGTTTTATGACATGGACTCATTGACTAACCGTGCAATATAATCCGTAATCAGATTTAAGAGAGCATATATAGCGCTTTGAGTGGACAGCTGATGGCTGTTAAGACTTTAAAAATAGTTTTTCGAAAATTGTTTCGAACATTAAGCAATCATAAACTTATTTTCGTGAACTGTAAGTCAGTTTCTGTAATGACAGCACCCTCTTCTGTCCTACAGTAACCAAATTTGATCTAGTTGGCGGTTTTATCTATTAACTTTTAGTAATATGACTTCAATGACACAAGAATTCAAAAAGTTTAAATTTTTTTTGGATATTTCGTATTATTGGTTACATTTGCAAACTTATCACATTATCTTAAAATTGACAGCTCCTATTGGCTTAAAGAAGACGTTCAGTGGATCACAGATAAATTTTTCAGAGAAAAGTTAGGGTTTTAAATTGCTTCGACCTTTTCTTCTCGCACTTCTCTACTGAATTTTTGGTTTTTGCCTGATTTTGTTGTTGTTTTCATTGTCATAAGACTTGTTGTGATGTCTTATTGATCACCGATGCATGACAAACATCCCTATTTGTCAATTAAAGCATACTTGAGCGTATTTTTTAACTTTGGTTGAAGTTTATTGAGGTTATGGGCTGTTAAGAGTTTAAAAGTAATTTTTCGAAAATTTTTTAGAACATTAACCGATCCGAATCTTTTTTTCTTCGTGGACTGTTAGTCAGTCTTAGTTCTTACAGTATCCGTTTTTATTTCTAGTGCAGCCAAATGTATTATGGTTATTGTTTTCATATTCTACCTATTAGTTTTAAAACTTCAATGACACGAGTTTTCATATTTTTTATAAACATTTTTGGTTATTTTTTCTTATTTTTGGATCCTTTCGAAATCTTATCACATTATTTTGTTACCGATAATTCCCATTGGTTAAAGGAAGACGTTCAACGTATCATAGAGAAAGTTTTCAGAGAAGAGCTTATGATTTAAATGGCTTCGACACTTTCCTCTGGCCCTATTTTACTGCTTTTTTAAATTTCGACTGTTTTTGTTCTTGTTTTCATAGTCTTAAGACCTATTGTGATCTCCTATTGTTTATCTATGCATGACAAACATGTTTTTCCTGCCATAATGTTATTTCCTTGAGCGTAGTTGTTGACCTCCGTCAAAATCTCTTGATGTTAATGGCTGTTAAGACTTTAAAAGTAGTTTTTCGATTTTTTTGGAACATTAACCAATCCTAAATTTTTTTTTCGTGAACTTAGTACTTTTGGGATCTTTTTTTCTCCAATGCAGCCAAAAACAATCTGGTTAGCGGTTTTGTTTTCTACCTATTAGTTTTAAAACTTCATTGCCACTAGTTTTCATACTTTTTAAAAAAATGTTCGGGTACTTTTTCTTATTTTTGGATTCTTTTGAAATCCTATCACATTATCCTATTACTGATGGTTCCCATTGGTTCAGAGAAGACTTTAAACGGATCATATATAAAGTTTTTAGAGAAGAACTTTTGATTAAATTTGCTTCGACACTTTCTTTTGGCATTTTTCTACTGAATTTTTGGTTGTTGCCTGTCTTTGTTGTTGTTTCCATCGTCAATAACTTGTTGCAAGGTCCTATTGATGAAATATGAATGACAAAAAACAAATTTGTTGTCCCATGGAGACATAATTTAGCGTATTTAGTGGATTCCGTTGAAAGCTAATGAAATTAATGTCGTTGATACTACGAGTTTTCTCAAAAGTTTCGTAGTTCTTTTATGTGAAAAATTCATTTTTTGATGCCTTCAAAACTTTTCTCGCTCATTTTTTTCTTGAAATTGCTGTTTCTGCCTGTTTTTGTTCTTTGGGTAGTCGTAAAATGCTGACAAGTCTCTTAAGATTGTAATTGAGGTTTGAATTAATCATGTTACCCGAATCAGTTAGTCAGTTTATAGCCTTTAGTCTTAAAGTTTATGATATAGATTTTCACACCTGTTCAGTTTTTGTTGTCCTTTTCGTCAAATTGTAACTTATTTTCATCAATGAGAGGTCACATCACATCTAATTTCTTGTATTTGAAAAAATATCATATCTACTGATATTATTTGTGACCGATGCTTTGTTTGTTGGACAATATGCCTTTTTATAAACGTTTTTTGAGTGGTAATTTTTTGCTCTCCTTTTTCTCTTCTTTCAGAACAGTCTCGTAGTAACAGATCCCAATGGATTACAAATGTGGCACAAATAAACTTAATTAATCTCTCAGTATAATTCCTGCAGCTGAATTAGTAGCAATAAGAACTGAATTAAAAATACATAATATTCAGATAATGGCTAATGTTTTTAATGGTAGCAATAGTTTGTGTTTTTGCAAATCGTTTCTAATTTTTGAAGTTTTTCTTTTGTTCTTTTCTAAGTATAAATCTGCCCAAAGGCTTTTTTGTTTTGTAGATCCTTTTTAGTAATTTATCAAGGATTATTTACTTAAAAGCTACTGATTTTTAAGACTTTTGAAATTTCTTGGTTTGATAAATGTTGATTAATTTTTGAATTTCGCATCAATGATCGTTCTCTTTTTTGACTTGTAACATAGTCTCATTAAAAAACTTTCCATCCGCTGTATAGTTAGGAGAAACTAATTTTGAGTAGTTAAGGTTTTGTCTGACTGCATTTTGACGTTTTTTTTGCCTTTTTTTGGTTGTTTTTTTGTTTCGTATTCTTTTTCAGGTCAGATCTCATTGGCGCTGTAATAAGGCATGGCGTTACGTGTTTCAATTAGTAGATATGTTGTGTAACGATTGTTTTAAACTCAAACATCTATTTTTGTTATTTCTTCATTTGGTTGACAATTAAGTCAAAACTATAGATGATATATTCATCGATATATTCATTGCAGAGAAATGCTAGCGGTATCATTAAAAAGCAATTTTACAAAAAAAAATACTTTTTGGATTTGATTGTTCTTATTGATTGCTGCTTCAATGAGCATAGATAGCATTCAAAAACGTGAATAACAGTTCAAAATGATAGCAACCTGACATGGTTTTAGATTATATCGTTTACCAGTCTTAGATGCGATAATAATGCGGGTTTAGATTAGGCTGGGGTAAATTAGAAAGTCCAACGGATCTTTTTTGGAATTTTGATAGGGATTTTGTTGACGTTAATAAAAATACCATTCTCCTAAAGTTTACAAAATTTTAAAGTTTTTGTTTCATGTTTTGCCAAAGATTTTTGTTGAATTTTTGGTTTAATCTTTTATCAGAGATGATTTTGTGTACCAGAAAGTCTTATAGTTTGATCACCGTTGATAGTTTTAAAACCGATTAGCATATTAGAGAAAGTTAGGAAAATCTATTTTTTACCATACTTTATCTTTGTTAATATTTAAAGAAAGTTTCTGTTTCTGTGTTCGTGTAGTCTCTGAATTGAACTCATTTTTTTCTTTTCAGTTGAGAAATATTCATAATTTGTCTGCCACATTAATTTTTCATTAATACACAAAACTGTGTGAGATTTTTCATATCATTCGGTTATTACTCGAAAAAATGTGGGACCTTGACGGGTTATGATAGTTTTTGTCGTTTATGTACTTGATGAATTATTAGTCTGGCAGTTATGGAAAAAAGTGGAGGAACTATATACTCAAATGGGTTCTTTTGTTCAGTCAATTTTGGCCGATGGATAAATTCATCTCAGCGAAATGTGAGTGGTATCATTAAAAAGCTGGTTTAGCGTAGATTTCAAAATTTAAAGTTTTTTTTCATTTTTCGAGGAGTTATCCAGGATTGAAGTTTTGTGTTTACACGGGATGTTTGTTCACTTTTAGTGTGATTTTTCTTCAAATTAAGATATTTTCTATAGAAATAGTATTTCAAACTTAAATTTTGAGCCAGAAAAACTAATTTTGTGTTTCTAATAGACTAAAGGCTATAAAAAGACTAGTTCTGGTCTCATAGGCGGCTTCAATATAAAAAAAAATCGAAATCTATCTGAGAGCTCTTTTTTTGTAAATATTTTCTATTTTTTTTTGCTTTCAAGTCACCTAGAGGCAAGTCACTTTTCATATCGAGGTTCCGTTAATGACAAACCTCCTTTAAAGTCAAATGAAGCCCAATGATTAAAAAAACCATTTTCAAAGAAGTGCTCATATTTTTTTTTAAATTCGACTCTACCTTTTCGTATTTTTAAATGAAATTTTGATTTCTTTTTGAGATTTTACTAATTTTCTGAACTTTTATGACATGGACTCATTGACTAACCGTGCAATATAATCCGTAATGAGATTTAAGTGAGCATATATAGTGCTTTGAGTGGACAGCTAATGGCTGTAAATAGTTTTCCGAAAATTGTTTCGAACATTAAGCAATCATAAACTTATTTTCGTGAACCGTAAGTCAGTCTCTGTAATGACAGCACCCTCTTCTGTCCTACAGTAACCAAATTTGATCTAGTTGGCGGTTTTATCTATTAACGTTTAGTAATATGACTCCAATGACACAAGATTTCAAAAAGTTTAAAATTTTTTTTTGGATATTTCGTATTATTGGTTAGATTTGAAATCTTATCACATTATTCTAAAATTGACAGCTCCTATTGGCTTAAAGAAGACGTTCAGGGGATCACAGATAAGTTTTTCAGAGAAAAGTTTAGGGTTTCAAATTGCTTCGACCTTTTCTTTTCGCACTTCTCTACTGAATTTTTGGTTTTTGCCTGATTTTGTTGTTGTTTTCATTGTCATAAGACTTGCTGTGATGTCTTATTGATCACCTATGCTAACAAAAATCCCTATACTCCAGATGAAGCATACTTGAGCGAGCGTTTTTATTGACTTTCCGTGAAGTTTATTGAGGTTAAGGGCTGTTAAGAGTTTAAAAGTAATTTTTCGAAAAAATTTTAGAACATTAACCGATCCTAAAGTTTTTTTCGTGGACTGTTAGTCAGTCTTGGCTCTTACAGGATCCGTTTTTATTTCTAGTGCAGCCAAATTTAATATGGTTATTGTTTTCATATTCTACCTATTAGTTTTAAAACTTCAATGACACGAGTTTTCATATTTTTTATAAAATTTTTCGGTTACTTTTTCTTTTTATTGGATCCTTTCGAAATCTTATCACATTATTTTATTACTGGTAATTCCCATTGGTTAAGGGAAGACGTTCAACTTATCTTAGATAAAGAGTTCGGAGAGGAGCTTATGATTAAAAGGGCTTCGACACTTTCCTCTGGCCCTATTTTACGGAATTTTTGGATTTTGCCTGTTTTTGTTGTTGTTTTCATAGTCTTAAGACCTTTTCTGATCTCTTATTGAGTATCTATGCATGACAAACGTGTTTTTCCTGTCATCGTGTTATTTCTGAGCGTAGTTATTGACCTCCGTTAAAAGCTTTTGAGGTTCTTGTCTGTTAAGACTTTAAAAATAGTTTTGCGATTTTTTTTGGAACATTAACCAATTCTAAACTTTTTTTCGTGAACTTAGTACTTTCGGGATCCCCTTTTCTCCAATGCAGCCAAAAAAATCTGGTTAGCGGTTTTGTTTTCTACCTATTAGTTTTAAAACTTCATTGCCACTAGTTTTCATACTTTTTAAAAAAATGTTTGGGTACTTTTTGTTATTTTTGGATTCTTTTGAAATCTTATCACAATATCCTAATACTGATGGTCCCCATTGGTTTAGAGAAGACTTTAAACGGATCAAATATAAAGTTTTGAGAGAAGAACTTATGATTAAAATTGCTTCGACACTTTCTTTTGGCAATTTTCTACTGAATTTTTGGTTGTTGCCTGTCTTTGTTGTTGTTTCCATCGTCAATAACTTGTTGCAAGGTCCTATTGATGAAATATGAATGACAAAAAACAAATACAAATTTGTTGTCTCATGGAGTTATAATTTAGCGTATTTAGTGGATTCCGTTGAAAGCTAATGAAATTAATGTCGTTGATACTACGAGTTTTCTCAAAAGTTTCTTAGTTCTTTTATGTGAAAAATTCATTTTTTAATGCCTTCGAAACTTTTCTTGCTCATTTTTTTCTTGAAATTGCTGTTTCTGCCTGTTTTTGTTCTTTGGGTAGCCGTAAAATGCTGACAAGTCTCTTAAGATTGTAATTGAGGTTTGAATTAATGATGTTACCCGAATCAGTTAGTCAGTTTATAGCATTTAGTCTTAAAGTTTATGATATAGGTTTTCACACCTTTTCAGTTTTTGTTGTTCTTTTGGTCAAATTGTAACTTATTTTCATCAATGAGAGGTCACATCTAATCTCTTGTATTTGAAAAAATATCATATCTACTGATATTATTTGTGACCGATGCTTTGTTTGTTGGACAATATGCGTTTTTATAAACGTTTTTTGAGTGGTCATTTATTGCGCTCTTTTTTCTCTTCGTTCAGAACAGTCGCGTAGTATTTCGCAAATCGTTTCTATTTTTTTAAGTTTTTCTTTAATTCGTTTCTAAGTATTAAACTACCCAAAGACAAGGCCTTTTTGTTTTGCATTTCCTTTTTAGTAATTTATCAAGGATTTTTTAGGTAAAAGCTAATGATTTTTAAGACTTTTGAAATCTCTTGGTTTAATAAATGTTGATTAATTTTTGAATTACGCCTCAATGATCGTTCTCTTTGTTGGGTTGTGACATAGTCTCATTAAGAAAACTTTCCATCCGCTGTATAGTTAGAAATTAATTTTGAGTAGTTAAGGTTTTGTCTGACTGCATTTTGACGTTGTTACTATGTGCTTTTCAATTTAGATATTCAGTTTATGCCGTGAAATTTTTGATTTTTGTTTTTGCTTATTGTTTTGGTTATTTTTTTGTCTCGTAGTCTCCTTCAAGTCAGATCTCATTGGCGCTGTAATAAAGCATGGCATTATGTATTTCAATTAGTAGATAGGTTGTGTAACGATTGTTTTAAACTCAAACATCTATTTTTGTTATTTCTTCATTTGGTTGACAATTAAGTCAAAAGTATAGATGAGCTCGGGTCGGAACATCATGTGCGAACGCAAATTAACGAGCCGCCTTGTTGTCATTTATATTACTATTATGAGAATTATTATCAGAAGCAACTTCCGTAAAAATTAGTTGCCAAAATGACACTTAAGCATATACTAAAATTATTTCTAAGCATTGTCTGTTAAAAAGTAAATGGCTACCTGATAACATTTGCGAATTCAATTCTCGATACAAAAAAAATATACCTCAATTTGGAGAAAAGAAATTTGGAGAGTTTTAAAATTTTTCCATGGTTATCGTATATCGTAGTAGAATAATTGTAAATAGTTCTTATTATGTTCCTATTTATAAAGTTGTACTCTAGTAATTGTGTAACTAAGTAAAAAAATGTTTTTGTTTGTTTGATTTTTTTTTCAGGTTGTTGTTCTTTTCAAGCAGACCAGTACATTCGGAATGGGTGGGTGAAAGGACTGTCTCCTTCGTCATACTTGGAAAGGGCTACCAACATGACGTCACAAGGCAAAACACTCATGACCATAAATGTAATGGTTATTATATATTTACAAAATAGAAACAGATTTTCAACTGAAATTTGAAATGAAAGTTTTGCATGAAATGTAAAGTAGTAATCGGCCAACAGGATTGTTTCAATTTTTTAATGAATGTTACCGTAAATACCTCATAATTTTGCTGTAAATTTGCGAGGGGTGTGGCTATAATGCGAAAAACCCAACTTTTCTCACTCTCTTTCATCTCGGAACCCTTTTATCTCTACATTTGAATGTTTATTATCCCTAATATAGCAAGTGTGAATAACTCATTGGGGCTGAAAACCGGGTCAAAGTTTTTTCAAGAAAATAAAAAAACGATTTGCCGTTTTTAGTCTTGAAAATTTTTTCACCGCATTCTGATTGTAACGGTTGTGATTTTTTAACCGCAATCCCTCCTTTTTGAAATTTTTGCCCTTGACACTTCGACCCGGGAAAAGTGTGATACCCTTTTAAGCCTAGCTCTCACAACCCTCTAAAATTCATCCCCTTTTAGTCGCGTTACGACCCCGAACTGTGTTCACACATAATAACTGTACTCGCATTTGGCACTGGTCGAGGTCCTCCATATCATCACCAGAAGCTGATAAATGGCAACTTCATTTTGAAATATGGAACAGAGGTCAAGAAGTTCAAGTATAAAAGGATAGAGAAAGAGTTAACATTTGATTGGTTCAAACATAACATTCTCTGCAAAGATCAACAGTGGATGTGTGCTGAAGAATAGTTGACTAGTTATACTGAAACTAATTTTGATTTGATCTTTTTCAGAAAATTATCTTTGCATACCCGACCCCCCCCCCCCACCACCACCACCCACCCACCCACTCACCCACCCACCCACTCACCCACCCACCCACTCACCCACCCACCCACCCACTCACCCACCCACCCACTCTCCCACCCACCCACCCACTCACCCACCCAACCACTCACCAACCCACCCAGATACAAACTTTCGAATAAATTGGTGTTGTTAAACTTGAAAATCTTTTTGTTGAATCTTCGTTTCATCTACTCAGGTTTTAAATTAAATTTTTAAAGTCTCAATGAATTTTTAAAGTCTCAAAGTTTCAACCATAAAAAATTTGAAAGGTTTTTTAACTATGGTGTTAATATTGAGTTGAGCAAAACCCTTGTATCAGCTTTGGTCGAGGGTCGGATTTTGCGAACAAGACCCTAGTTGAGACATCTTCGGTTAGAAAATGTAAGAAACCGTCCGTATCGTCAATTTTTTCTAGCCAAAAACGACGAAAGTCCTTACGATTTTTTTCGACGGTATCGTCATTTTTGTTCGGTATTGAAGACTTGGTATCGTCCTTTTTCATAGCAACATTTTTTTCATTTTCATTTTTTCATGGGTACTGAGTGCCTATCGGTTTTTACAATTAGGAAGAGAACAACAAACTTATTAATCTAAGTAAATCCTCTATTTTTTAAACTTAAAATAATATAAACGAATGCCTGGATGATTCATAGAAAAAACTGTTTTTTGATTTTCTTCATCCCTTTGTTTAAAATCTAGTTTATTTGTTTCCGAAAAAACTATTTCAAAAATTTTAACATCCAGTAGACCAAAGAAATGCGTTTGTTAGAAATTTTCGGGCTTTCCGATATGTCGAAACTTAGTCTTCGCTTTAGATATAAGTATTATAGTTCTGATTGAAATAAATTTTAATATAAATTCTTTGAGTAGCTTCCAATTTAACCTAAAGAATTAAAGTGAAAAAAATATTTTTGGTCTTCATATGCGCACCTTTAATAACAGGTCTCTTTGATTTTCAAAAAAGCCAAGAACAATCTATAGATTTTTAAAGTTAAGGAATAACTGAATTAAAATAAATAGTAATTTAAATAACGATATGTAACATTCATTCATTTAACCGATAATGATTTTAATGGATTAAATACTTTCCTTCAATACAGTTCTTTATTTTTTCCGCCTCTATTGATATTTTGTGTTCCTGTTATATCTGTTCTTTTGTGTTCCTGTCATCTATTGCTATTTTGTGTTCCCGTTCAATCTCACCCAAAGATTGGCCCTATTGGCCTCTTGAAGATTTATATGCAAACATATATAGTATTCTTTAGTTAAAAACTAATGTTTATTATGACTTTTAAAACTATTTTGTTCCAAGAAATCTCAATGGAATCTTCAACTTCGCCCTCTTTTTGTGGTTTCGGTTGGCTCGATACATAGTCCCATTACAGTTCTAGGTCACATCTGTTTCTACAGGTGATTTCGTATATATTAGGTATTGTATCATTCTCTTTGACTTCCTCAGTGTGTGTTTTATAATATTAGATATTGAGGTTTGGCTTTTACTAATGTTTACTGTTTCTGATTAATTCGTGTTTCTTATTTATCTCGTAGTCCTGGTTATGACAGGTTCCATTGGAAATCTAATGCAGCATATTATTATTTTATTCGTTTAGTAAATTGGGTTTATGACAATTTTTACTCAATATTTGTTTTCGAACATTTCTTAATTTGGTAGACAACTAAGTGAGAAGTATGGATGAACGGGGTCGAAATATTATGTGCAAACGCACATCATTGAACCTCCTTGTTTTCTATCGTTTAAAGTATCTCCATTTTGACAACTAATACCATCAGTTTTTAATTCTGTTGCATTTGCCCCTGTTAGATTTGATAAAGATTTGGTGCCTGCAAGTCTATTTTTTGTAGGACTCTGTTAGACTTCTGTTTTTTTAATAAAAATCTCAGTGAAAAACTGTTGCATGGTTGTCCATATTTCCATCGCCTATGCTAGCTTGTAGAAACTAATAGTTTTTGAACTGCCTTTTAAATCTGTTCGACAAGTTTGTTGCATTTTTAATTAGTTCCATTCTACAAACTAAAAAAGCAGATGCAATATTTTACTTTTACGAAAAAATTGGAGCAACACATAATAAATGACGAGATTTGAAGTTTCTTAGATTCTTTTTTTGTTCTTCGTTGTTTTTGCTTTGTTTTTAACTTCTCTTTTGTTACGTTTGGTGAAAGAATTACTTTTCCCCACAAATTCCGTCTAATAGTTTGACGTCTTTTTTGCTGCTAATTGGTCATTTCACATTCTTTTTGGGTTCGAAATTTATCAACGGCCAAGATCATTTTAATTATCTGTTTTTGTTTCGATGATCTATTCGACTGTAAAGTGTTCACATCAGCATCAAAGATGGGGCCAAAAAAGTACTTTTCAGTTTGTAGTTTGTTTTCTTGGTAGTTTTTTTGACAGTTGTGAATAACTTAGGTGTTGCAAACATTTTATATCGCATAATTTTGTTCCAGGAAAAACTCTTTTGTTTCTTTGTCTATTGGGATTTGAGGAACTATTTAATAGAGTTTTTTTGGCAGATTTCAGTCACTGGGAAGCTAACTCGCAAACTATTAAAATTTTGAACAAGCGTAATTTTAACGTTTTGCTATATTCTTTGGCAGGCTTTCGTCTGCTATTTTACTGTAGGCTGCCGTCTATATTTATGTTAATTTAAGGCGTGTATGGCGGCTGTCAATCAGTTGGCTCTTAGAGGTTCTTCATGTTTTGCCGGGTTTGGTTTACAGTTCATGGGTATTTCTTTTAACTGCCAAGAACTTGTATGCTAGCGAAAAACAGTAAGCTTTAAATTCGGCTGTATGCTTGGTAAATTACTGTTGATATGCAAAAATTTTACACGTTGTTACTGAGTAAATGAATTTGCTCTTTTTGATGAACACATCCCGCGAGAAACTTCTAAAAGGTGTCTAAACCTTTGCAAAAGCATTCTAATGACCTAATTTTTGTTGAGCCTTCCAATAAACTTTGAGAACTTTAGGCTTTGAGAACGAACCGGTGACCGATCTGAGCCAAATTTCGTCCGCTCGTTCGTCCGCTCGTTAAACTTGCCTCGATCCTCTCAACATCTTCTTCCGGGCCGGAGGATGTTACCGAGTAGATGAAATTCCTATTTCTGAAAAATACATCCAGCGAGAAATTCCTAAAATGCGTCTCAATCTTCGCAAAACACCAAAAACGTTCAAATGACCTAAATTTTGATGAGGATTCTAGTAAACCAAATCGATTGAGCTCTTTTTAGTCTGATGCTCATTATTTCTAGGCTTTAAGAGCGTATCGATGGCTTATCTGAGCTGAAAATCTCCTCAGACATATACAACCTGCTAAACCAGATCAAGCTAGATTTGCGGTTCTTACGCCGGGTGCTTTTTTGCCTGGACGATTCTGAGAGTGATTGGTTTACGATCAAGACATATATCAACAGATTATGAACAATGATCCGATAGACTGAATTTTTTCCGTTGCTATACGCTTCTTAGACTTATTTCTCGCTCACAATTCATTTGATTCTCTTTTAAAATCATTTTCTGATTGTCAGATATTTGAAATTTCTTCAGATAAATTTTGGCACCTCTGTCTTGACCGTCAATATCACTGGGCATTTACACTAAGAGTGCTTTATTTCTCATGTAGGCTGATAAAATGCAAGTGTCATAAAATCCATTAAATTTTTTTGATGTAATCACAAGAGCTTTGTTACTTTGAACTCATAACGCATTGGTATTTTTAGGGGTTCTAAATTTATCAGATCACCAATACGTATGAAGCTTTCGACACTTGGATCTTTTCCTTTTGTGCCCCTCCCCCCCCCCCCCCCCCCCCCCCTCCAAGTACGTTATGCGCCCCAGTTACAGAGCACGTGTCATTACATAGTA
Organism: Convolutriloba macropyga; assembly: GCF_964194025.1. Lineage (NCBI taxonomy): Eukaryota > Metazoa > Xenacoelomorpha > Acoela > Convolutidae > Convolutriloba > Convolutriloba macropyga. Next base: position 54,190,102 of record NC_134478.1, read on the forward strand.
AATCATCATGTAAAAATATGGCACGTGCTCCTGAGGGGTGCAAATAATATGCGCCCACTAAGCTGAGGGAAGCACAAACGGAAAAAGATCCCGACACTTTAAGACCCTTCGCTTTACTAACTCCTTTTTCTCAACCTAAGTCTTGGCCCGACATAATAAGAAACCCATCTAAAGTGAGATCTGCGAACTGGACTTACCATTACTACAACTCCCCCCCCCCCCCTGCAACATACCTACACCTCCACGTATCACCAGCTTCCCCAATTCCGTACCATATACTAAATGATGACAATTTATCTGTAAAGGGGGCATGGCGTATTTTCGGTCAATAACAAAAAAATCCTCAAAATCATTATGTTTTTATGATTTTTATTTAACACATGTTTTGATGCGTTGGTATTGAAAAGTGAGAAATGTTTTTTTCTGCTTTTCGCAAAAATTACTCGAGTACTATTAGGTGTTAAACTCTTGCTTTGTGCTTATTTCTTGCTCCTGTTGAATGGCATCCGACTGTTTTTAGCTGGTTATAGGATTGGGAGTTTAAATTGCAGTCGTTTCTGGCATTCTGTCAGTTCATTTGATGATTTAAATATCGAAGTTTGATAATTTTTTTGGGCTGAGCCAATTTTGCGACCGGAGCCAAATATTACCGATCTAGACGTCACCCCATTCAGGCACTTTTCTTCACTGCACCCAAAATTTCTAATTCAACTTTAGCACTACCCAGTTTGAGGTCCAGACACAAATTGAGCTATGTCCAGACCAAAGTGACCTCTGATAAAATTTTCCAGACCAAAATGACCTCTGATAAGACTTTCCAGAACAAAATGACCTCTGATAAGACCGTACCCAGACCAAAGGTCCAGAATAAAGTGCGCTTATGATCAGACTCAAATTCAGACTATTATCCAGGCTACAAACAGACTGTGATCAGACTTTCAAGACGGAACCAACCTTTGATTAAATTCAGTCTAAACCAATGTACCCCAAATTGACAAAACTGCCCAAGAATTGTAAAATATTTATAGAAAATGACCGTTCTGACCTTTTTCAGAGAAAGTTACCGTTTTTGACAGTTTTTGACGGTTTTTCTAGACAAACGTAATTGAGATTTAGACTCATGAAAACACTCTCCTCAACAAAATTGCCTATGAAAAGGCCAACTCGACCGAAATAAGCTAAAAAAAAATCTAGACAATGTTTTGACGATTAAAGAATGTCTCGATCAAGTATTGATGTAAAAAAGAAAAAGCTATCAGAAAAAAAGCAAGTATCATCTTATTCCGCATTGAGAGTTTGGATTTTCAAATTGGTCTATTAGTTGTTCAAATGAACTTGACGTACAAATCCTACAATGTAAGTTGATTGTAAAACATCAACAGCTTAACCATCAGTTGAAATAGCTGGACGGCCCAGGAAAAAATGTTGATTATTCATACGTCCATCTCTAGGTATAAATAGAACATAGATTCCTTTTGTCAAGATCCACAGTCTTATCTATGCCAACTTTTCCACCGTAAAGTGCTACCCTCGTGTTCAGTCTTGTGTAATTTTTGTCACCTTAGCTCAAAGAGTACGCACCTGCTCTGAACTTTAGTTCTAACTGGCAGACGCCTGTCGAGCCGCACCTCATGATCTGTGATTTTGTTTGGATGAGTGATGAAATCAACCTTAGGGGGTCACTAGCCCACTGCTCCGATTGAAGAACTCTCATAGGGTTCCGACAGCGTCACCCGCCTACTGTCGTGCGTGCGTTGTCCGGATTGCTCGTCCGCCCACTCGTTAAACGCGTTCTGATCTTGCCGACATAATTTTCCGGACCGGAGGATGTTACCGAGTAAATGAAGTTCCTATTTTTAAGAAATACATTCACCGAGAAGGCTCTGAAATGCGTCTAAATCCTTAAAATGAGTGCAAAGTGCCAAAAACATTCAAATAACTTATTTTTGTTGAGCATTCTAGTATACCAAATCGTTCGAGGTACTTTCAGACTATTATTTGGAGGTTCTGAGGGCGTATGGATGACTCATTTTTAGCCGAAAAACGGCTCAGACATACGATCTGCTAAAAAGATCAAGATATATTTGCGGCTCTTGCGCTGGGTACTTTTTTGCCTGATTTCCGACCAAAACTTAATGTCAACAGATTATGAACAATGCTCCGATAGATAGATTTTTTTTCCGTTATCAGCTATGCGCTTCTTTGACTTATTGCCCGCTAAAACTTCATTTGTTTCTTTTTTAGAATCATTTTCTATTTGTCAAATGTTTGAAATTGCTTCAGATGGCGATGTCCAATTTGAATTTGTTAGCCGGCTAGCTCACGTTCTGAATTGCAAATTTTGGCACTTCTGTCTTGACTGTCAAAACCTCTGGGCAATGAGACTAAGAGCGCTTTATTTCTCAGGTAGGCTGATAAAATGCCAGTGTCATAAAATCAAATAAAGTTTTTTGATGTATATAATAGAAAACGCATCTAAAGTGAGATTTGAGAACTGGACTTACCATTAATACCACCAATTTCCCCCTTGCAACATACCTACACCTCCACGTAAATTAGCTTCACCAATTCCGTATCATATACTAAATGATGACAATTTATCTGCAAAGGGGGCATGGCGTATTTTCGGTCAAAAACAAAAAAATCCTCACAATCATTATGTTTTTATGATTTTTATTTAACACATGTTTTGATGCGTTGGTATTGAAAAGTGAGAAATGTTTTTTTTCTGCTTTTCGCAAAAATCACTCGAGTACTATTAGGTATTAAACTCTTGCTTGTGCTTTTTTCTTGATCTTTTTGATTGGCATCCGACTGTTTTAGCTGGTTATAGGATTGCGAGTTTAAATTGCAGGCGTTTCTGGCATTCTGTCACCTCATTTGATAAAATAAATATCGAATTTTGACAATTTTATTGCAGCTGTGCCAATTTTGCGACCGAAGGCAAATATTACCAATCTAGACGTCACCCTTTCCTTCACTGCACTTTAAATCTCTAATTCAACTTGGCTTTACCCAGTTTGAGGTCCAGACTCAAATTGAGCTATGATAAGACTATCCAGACCAGAATGACCTCTGATAAGACTTTCCAGACCAATTGACCTCTTATAAGACTTTCCAGACCCAAATCACCTCTGATAAGACTACCAGACTAAATTGAACTCTGATAAGACTTTCCAGACCAAAATGACCTCTGATAAGACTTTTGAGACCAGAATGACCTCTGATAAGACTTTTGAGACCAGAATGACCTCTGATAAGACTTTCCAGACCAAAGTGACCTCTTATAAGACTTTCCAGACCAAAATGACCTCTGATAAAAATTTCCAGAACAAAGTTACCTCTGATAAAACTTTCCAGACTAAAATGACCTCTGTTAAGACTTTCCAGACCAAAATGACCTCTGATAAAACTTTCCAGACCAAAATGACCTCTTATAAGACTTTCCAGACCGAAATGACCTTTGATAAGGCTTTCCAGACTAAAATGAACTCTGATAAGACTTTCTAGACCAAAATGACCTCTGATAAGGCTTTGCAGACCAGAATGACCTCTGATAACATTTTCCAGACCAAAATGACCTTTTATAAGACTTTCCAGACCAAAATGACCTCTGATAAGACTTTCCAGACTAAAATCAACTCTGATAAGACTTTCTAGACCAAAATGACCTCTGATAAGACTTTCCAGACCAAAATGACCTCTTATGAGACGTTCAAGTTCAAAATGAACTCTGATAAGACTTCCCAGACCAACATGACTTCTGATAAGACGTTCCAGAAGAAAATGACCTCTGTTAAGACTTTCCAGACTGAAATGACTTCTAATGAGACTTTTCAGACCAAAGTGTCATCTGATAAGACTTTTCAGACCAAAATTGCCTCTGATATGACCGTACCTAAATCATGGTCCAGACTAAAGTGCGCTTATGATCAGACTCAAATTGAGGCTATTATTGAGGCTAGAAACAGACTATGATAAAAATTTCAAGGTGAAAGCAACCTCTGATCATATTAAATCTAACCCAATGTAAACCAAATCGACAGAACGGCCCAAGAAAGGTAAAATATTTATAAGAAATTACCGTTTTTGACCGGTTTTTTTTTTCAAGAGAAATTTACCGTTATTGATAGTTTTTGACGGTTTTTTTTTAGAAAAACGTAATTGAGATTTGTGAAAACACTGTCCTCGGCAAAAATTGTCCATGAAAAGATCATGCTCAACCAAAATAAGCTTTTAAAAAATTTTGTGTTGATTTTGGCGATGGACTCGGTTGCATATAGACCCGAAAAACGTCGACCTAGAGAGTAAATTGATCGCAAAAAATTCTAGACAATGTTTTGACGTTTAATGAATGTCTCGACTAAGTTTTGATATTAAAATGAAAACCTATTAGAAACAAAATAAAAGTCATCTTATTCCTCATTGAGAGTTTGGTTTATATATATATATATATATATATATATATATATATATATATATATATATATATATATATACGTGTAGCGTTTGCGTTTAATGAAGAATTCAACTTGAAAGTTGTCCAATGATTCGGATTTGGATATGATCGGGGATCGAGCCATAAGATCTGTCTCTGAGATTTTTTTGATTTGGTGTTTTTTGGGATTCGTGCTCCATTGAGATTGTATTTCGGAATATTATTTCTGCGTACCAATTATGCACTTGACTCGCTATCTGAAATTACTGCCAAACCTGGGTCAAGTATGAAATCTGGTGAATTTTAATCGAACTTGACATTTTAAGCGGAGCCGAATTGTTTCATAGTCAATTTATTTTGCGCATGGTATCTTTATAGTTGAAATCTTAAACTGAGAAGATGGTTGTTGAGGTTTATTTAGGTTAAAAACTTCACTTGTATCTAGTGGTCACAAAAACGAAAAAAGAGGTCGACAGCTGGTTTAATAGTGAGCTGTTGGTGGAAAGATAATGAAAGTCCCTAAAAAGAAGGTCCACTGTCTGGCTGTTGTCCCAAAAAAATACACAATACCAAAATAAGCTAAAGTTGTTTGCTCCTTTTCTGTAAGAAATAGGTAACTGTTATAGCAAAACCAAATAACCCAAATGACCCTCTCGCTAATAAACCAAATAACCCAAATAACCATCTCGCTAGGCTCAAATTTAATTTTCATTTTCTGCTTTTGTGTATAACAGTTTGAGATTGCGACATAAAAAAAAGAAGAAAATGAGAATCGGCATTTTATTTGTAGCATTTGTTTTGATAATTTATTCAGCTGATTGTGCAAGAACCGGCGGGTATCCTTTTCAGAAACGTAACACTGAATCAGGCCATCCCGAAGAGAAGAGAACTGGCATGTTTCAAATCAACGGAGATAGTAATCCTGGATCTAACAATCCGATAGTGGATGGACGTTAAACAACGTTGACCGAAACACTTCCTAATATTCCTGAAAACAAACAACAAAACAACTACGCTACGAGGAAAACTTTGCAGCGGATAAGGATTTGTTTTCACTTGGTTTTGAGGGCTTCATTGGTGATTGGCTGTCTGAATTATAAATAATTAAATGAATCAATAAATTATTTCTTTAGTCTAAGTGAGACTAGGCTCAAATTATGATAAACTTGTGAGGGAATGTACTCAAGTTTTGTTCTATCTTTTGCGCAATCACGTATTATCCGTGAGAACAAACTCTTGATGAATTTCGGTTTTTTAGATTTTTTCAGTTTCACTCCACGATTCATATATAGTTTCAATGATAGAAATTAGTTACGGAAAACGTGGAAATTAGTTACCTTTATCGTGAAAAGGGGTTACATTTTGTCACGAGTATTCGCGGATAAATATCCACTATTTTGAGCATTTAGTTGTCCTAAAACTTTATTGCTAATTTTTGTTAGTATTAACTGAGACCAAATTCAAAGAGTATGGCTTTGAAACAAGTGACAAGAAAGCCCCAGGTTTTCAAGATAGCGCTTTCGGAGAAATGGGGCACGTACAAACAACTTTAAAGTAAATTTCAACTAAATTAGCCTAGTGTCACTTGTTTCCGCGCAGGCTTAGAATTCTATTCTTAAACCATTTGACTTGAACCCCCCCCCCCGACAAAATCGGGTATGTAGACCTGATTTTTCGGACATTGGACAGATTATGCTCAGTATAGTGGTCTTTTAAACGTTCACCTTTTTAACGATTATGAAACACACTAAATCAACTTGCTCCAACTACTCTCTGCATTTTAGGAACACGCATCCCTTCTTTTGCTTCTTCTTTCATGTCTTTTCGCTGTTTGCGTCATGAGAGATGTTGCTTTCATTTCTGTTTTTTTAATGTTGTCTGTTAATGTTGTCTCACACAACGCTATTTGATTGCTTTTTTAATAGCCTGTGCATACCTTTTACTAATAATATAAATCAACTTTTAAAGGCAGCTTGACAAAATGAAGCCAACGCTTTACTGGCGATACTATTTTTTTTATTATTATCTTTCCAAATTATCTTATTTATGAAACCAATTGATTTTGTTTTTGCGTATTTGCAGCCGAGCAGTATTAGGCTTTTAGTCGCCAGTGCATTATTACTAGCCTGTTCTCACCTGTCTTTCTCTCTTATTTACCATATTTCAGACTGTTCATTTTGTGAGTATGAATGCCCATTTTTGGTGACTTTAACCTCGTACTATCATTGCGGCCAAGGGTGGTCATACTACGATCAACCGGAGCTATGGTTATTTGAGAGCTCATCCTCACACGGAGAGCTTCATGGATGCAGCAGATTGAACTATCGATCTTAAAGGTAAGAACCAAATTTTTGTACGTAAGTGTCAATTTTTTGCAAAGAGCCTGAAGAACACAACGGGTGCGGACAAAAACGCTTCAAGAGGAAAACTTTTGAAATTTTTTTATGATAGGATTTAGATTTGCTAGTGGATCAATCCGTAAAATCTATCTCTGGGTTTTTTTACGAGGGGTGTTTTCTGGACATCATAATCTAATGAAAATGCCCGTTTCGGAATTTCTTGTTCCAAGTGAGATAATTTTGTAGATTTATTCGATGATTTTGTTTTAATTTGATGGCAGGCCTAATTCTAAGTTAGATTTGAAAAGTAGCCCTATGACGTCATTCTGTTTCAATCCTTTGCTAAAGTTGTTTACAAAGCAGAAAAATATTTTCAGTGACTAATTTGTTAGTATTGTGTTCTATGTTAATGCGGCTTTCCCTGATTACATTTTTGCTTAGTACAAAAGAAACTTTTTGAATTGGCCATTCTCACTTTTTTCAACAGTATCAGATAAAATTAGACAAAAACAAGCGCCATTTTATTTCACTGTAATAGGAACGTATAATTAAACTTTTCTGATATTCAATTGAACTTCTTATGTGAATCAAACCAGGTTCCCAGATGCCATTGTCAGACGTTTATGTTCTTTCTCGTATTTCCATGCTGTCTAACTTCAGCTTGCACAGTTTGATTTTCTCATTGCAAGTGAAATAAATTTTGAGAAAAGTTAGACTTTTTGTTGTATTCAAATAGAACAGTTGAGCATTTTCCTAGCTCTGTGATTTATACTTACTAACTTTCGTACCATTTTGTAATTCTCTGATCTCTGATAAACATCAGAGATCAGAGATCTCTGATAAACATTCGTGGTATGTTTTTTTCTAATGCGAACACATTTTTTTATTTGGGATATTTTCAGGACATCATACTCTAATAAAAATGCCTGTTTCAGATTTTGTTGTTCCCAGTGATGAGATGAACTTGTAGATTTGTTTCATGTTTTTTGTTTTAGTTCTCAGATCAAAGAGAACGGTTATTTATCTTTTATAGGGAAGCAATTTCTATGAATTTAGAATCCCCACGCGAAGAGAACCCTCGTGTATCATGCTCGCGGAACTCTCGATCAGTTTGGGAATGAGCGTTAAACAACGTTGACCAAAAAAGCTCCCTAATATTCCTTAAAACAAACAACAAAACAACTACAATACGAGGAGAACCTTGCAGTGATTAAGGAATTGCTCTAAATTGGTATTGGAGACTGGTTGCTTGAATTATTAATAATTAAATGATTAAATGAGTCGACTAATTATTTCTTTACTCCAAACAAGTCTAAACCCAAAATTTGCAAAATTCGTTAGCGAATTTTTTGACGCTTTTTAAATTGCGAGCAACAAGATTTTATCCGTTAGAAGAAATGGCTGATGAGTTTAGTTTTTTCCCGGATTTATAACTTTTAACCCAGAGGAATCAACAAGTTTTTCCCTCTCATGAAGTTGAAATAATTAAGTGTCAAAAAACGTCATAAAACTCCAAATTTTGCGATTGATTATCAATGTGGTAATCTTAATCCGAATGGTTATACCTCTGCTCCCTTACATCTATTTTTTCATATTTTTGAAATTGAACTTCTAAATTTTAAAAAACAATTTTTCCTTGAAATTTGAGCTCTGAACTCTGTAAAGTGGTGTTTGAAACGTTTGCCTATTTCATTTTTATGAGACCGGTTGAATAGCATTGGTCCAACAACAATCTGCACTTTACAAACCCATATTATTGTTTATGTTTGTTGTACGTCATGAGAATTGCCGCTTTTTCTGTTTTCGATGTTGAAACTAACTGTTGTAACAAACAAAATCTTTATTCCATTTTATGGTTTTGGCATCATTTTTGCTGATAATGTAGTTCAACTTTTGTGCGCAATTTGGAAAAGTGGAGCCAAGATATTACAGGCAATGATTATTAAATTTTATTACAAATAAACTTATATGTATTAAAAATTTTTTCCAACGTAATCGCAGCGGAGCAGCATTAAGCTTTCCTTCTGCAGTGCATAACAGTAGGTTGTTCTCCGCTGTCCTTTTTTATTACGTCTTATGTCCTTTTTGTCTAATTTTCGGCAGTTGATTGCAAAATTGGTGGCATATTCCCAGTCAGTTAAACATCCAATATTTCAAACACTCATTGTGATACTGCGATGTGTCGGATGCTTTAAGTTGTTATTGAAAACAAAAAAAACTGAAACCCAGAGCTTCTCTTGATTAATAGCTGGGTCACCGTCGTCATTCAACGCAAAAAAATATGCAAGATGAGCGGTGATTTTTGTTTATGTTGACTCTGTTGTTTTGTGAATTTGTACCGCAATTTACTCAGATAATAATTTCGCTTGATGTTGCGGAAGATGAGCCATCAAAACAAATGAATTACAATTGGAAAAATAAATACAATATGTTTTTGAGCACAGTCGAAATTTCTCACTGTCTTGATTGTTCAACCATAGTGTTCTAAAATTGTAAAATCTTGTCAAAAATTTTATGTGAGCACCTCTGACCCTGTCTGATTTACGTCAAGATCAAACGGCTCATTACACCACCATCTCAACTGTTTTTCTTTCATCATAGTCGCAAGGACTCTTATCGATGCTTTTTTGAGTCGTGTTTGCAATCTCCCAAAAAATAGTCCCGTAAAATTCAAACATGAATGCGTCTTGTCATTTTTTTGCAATAGTTTCCTTTTTTTAAAATCCAGAAATTTTTAAATTTATTTTCTTCTAATTAGTCTGCCAATCAGTTTGCTCTAGTTAGACAAGTTTGAAAAATGGCAATTTTTTCACTACATTGCCTGAACATTATTGTCTGGATTACAAGGATCACTCCAGAAAACGTTCTAACTCTGCTGGGGGTAAAATAATAGCAATTAGTGCTCGCAAATAACCGCTCATTCTCGACGAAGTCTTGGTATAGACTAAGAAATAAAAAAATACGAAATTCAATCTCCTTTTTTGGACATGCTGAGTTTTTTTTTGGTTTCCAGATGAATTTTCTGCCTGCTATCAAACAAGACCATAGAAAAAATCCAAAATTGACAACTTCTTATGAACTAATTACTTTAAATGGTTAACCTCGACAACTTCAATTGATGCAATTTTCTCATTTTGTTGTTTTATTTGTTTTACCTTACTCGACCAAATAAACACTCACAAACAATTTCCAGTTGTCGTTAAACACAAAATGTCAGCTAAGGTCATTCAATAGCTATACTTACGTCTATTTTGTTCGAACTTTAACAGTAACTGGTGAAAACTTTTGGATATTTTTTACTAACTCTGAAATTATTCACAAGCAATAAGGAATATGAACTTCCTGTTGCTTCACCTTTTTATGCCATCGTGTAAGTAAAATTGAATTTGTTTGTGCAACACAGGTTTAGGCGTCGACTTACGAAAAGGCCATGTTCGAACTGGGTTGAAACCCCCCAAGGGCTGGGTTCCTAACGCAAGTCTTCTTAGTCTGGCCAAAATTTCTATCAGACTTTGTTTGCCTCTTCCCGTATCGTTTCAATTGAAATTCGGCCTCCACTGGTCTGTTAGGAAAAATCCTCGGCTGACCGACCAAAACAACAAAAATATGGAAAAAACAAAAAAGTATTTCATGATCAACAGTTTGGACATACTAGTTTCCGTCTGGGACACCTCAACCTGGGCTATTTTCCATTTTAGGCACGTATCCCCTACCCACATGTAGATTTTTTGAGTAAACTGCAGCTCAATGATGACACAAATCAGCGAATCTGTTCTGTTCCCCCCATTGTTTTTTATGACCCTCAGTTACAAATTATATGTTGTTATATAGCACGTTTCTATGTAGGAAAATAGCAGGGGTTGTGAAACAGAACAGATATCCAAATTAGCGATAATGCCCATGGAAATTGTGTGATCCCTATGTTGGTTTTCATTCGACTTTATGAATCACTTTTTGAGCACTTTGCATGGATAATTCTTGCACAGTTTAGTAATATATTTATATTAAAATAACCTACTAGCCTCGGAAAAATTACTCTCGAACAACAATTTGGAGCTCAAATCTATTGCAGACTGCTTCAATCCCGGTGGGGGGGGGGTGACGGGGGCTTCAAATGACCTCATTAGAGGTTATTACACTATAACGTCTAAAAAAAGTTAAAGTGAAAAAAATTTCACCAATTTCGGCGAACCTTTAGCAATGAACTGCAGTCATTTCACTTCGAGCATTCAGTCTTTTCACAAGTCGACGCCTAAATCTGGGAATCTATTAGGCTGCGTGAGGGGCTAAATTTTTGATTTGATTTTGTTTTTTTGTTGCAGTGTTGTGCAGACCAAGTGCTGAAGCTTTTTTCGAGGAAGAGGATTACCAAAGTCTTCATTTTCAACTGCCAGATAGCGGCGACAATCTGGGCCAGAAATGTCTGCAATACAGGCCAGTTCATAATCATAAACCCCTCCCCCCCTCCTAAGAGACAAAACACGGCCTTAATTTTGACTTCTTGGACCCACTACTCAAATGAGTGTGCTTAAAACATTTATTACGCCCCCAAGATTTGGAGCTGAAATTTACATAGTAACTTGCTGTATAACAAAAAGCATTATTAGGTTATGATTTCAGCCAATTTTTTTGTCTAACTGGTACCTGGTTCACAAGACAGCAGAGCAACAGACCATCAAGGAACCAAGACTTCTATGTCTTTTTGAGACTAGTTCGGGAGAACTACCGAAAATACAACTGGTTCTCATTCGACGAAAGAGATCAAGGTAGGTTCAACTGAAGTTTTCTGTTTGTGCCCCCCCCCCCCAGCTTAGTGGGTGCATATTATTTGCGCCCCCCTGACGTGCCATATTTTTACATAATGATTTACTATGTAATGACACGTGCTCTGTAATTGGCGTGCATAACGTGCTGCGGGGGGCAAAAACGAAAAAGATCCGGTTCAACATGGGTTCGAAGGATCAATATTTCCAACCATTCTCTTCCTCGGTGAGCGTAAAATTGTTTCCAACTCTGGTTAAAATGACAGAATTTCCTTTATACTTGGCTAGAAGTTTGCTTCCATCAACTTTCGTCATTTTAAAACGTGTGCATTTCGCGTATTAAGTAATGGTTACGTGACGCTGCTCGAAATCACTGAGAACTTCTGGTTTTTATTGAGAACCGCAAAGCGGTTAGAGGTATTGAGTCAGCATTCCGAATGACTTCTGCAGAGTAACTTATCCATGCTTAAAACATGAAACACGCACGTTTAAAAATAACGAAAGTTAGCGAAGTCACTTCTGGCATTTTTACTTCTAGCACTGTAGACTATCGGCTTTTTAAAATGTGCACCTGGGTGTTTTAAGCATAGTTACGTGACGCTGTAGTAGTCCCTCCGCAAGTCTGACTTAAAATCTCGAACTGCTACGTGGTTCCTGATAAACGCCAGAAGGTCTCAGTGCCTTCAAGCAGAGTCAAATAACCATTTCGTCATAAAAAGCAATGGGGATCCAAAAATGTGCTAATTTAGTAACGTTCTATGTGTCAACGCACATTTTTCGGATCTCCTCTGTCATCTCCCATCTGAGTGGTCATATTATGCTGCCAATCCTAAAAATTCAGAGGAGTCCGCGTTTGTGGACACGAGTGACAACATTTTATCACCCATTCTCGCGTGGGAGAAAAATGGTTAAATTGTGGACTACAGCGGCAAAAAAAATTGCAGACAATCCTTACAAAATTCCGCCACTGATCTGGTTAAAATCCCGTTTTCTGTCATACTTATCCGCAATTTGTACATTATAATTTTATAATTACCCCACACTTCATTTTGATAATAAGTACTAATTATACCCCACTTTTTCTCCTTTAATCAATTTCAGAAGCCTTGACAGGTTCAGTAAGTGTCACTCACTTTAATTTTAACCCAGTTTTAATTAAGTTTTGAACCGCTAATTGATGTTCAAAACTTTGCAGGATTAAAATTATAATTACCCTCACTGCACTTTGATAAGAAGTACCAATTATATCCCCCTTGTCTCTTTTAATCAGTTTTAGAAGCTTTTCGCGGAAAATAATTACCTTAGAGCTGATGTTATTGACGCAAATTTCCAAAAAGAGTGACACAAATTTGCCCGCCTTTCTGGCGTCTCATCAAATTCTTAAATCACGGACATCAGTGCAAATATTCCCAATTTTTAGGTAACTTGCAATGTATTACCTCACTGTCACTGTGGTCTGCGAACGCCTATAACGCTGAATCTTAAAACATTAGGGGGCGGAAAGTGCTGTCATTAGCAAGCAAATTTGCTTGCTCAAACTGTAGGATTGGCAACGTAATGCATATATAATTAACGGTCCCAGGTGCTACTGCTGAAGGAGTGTCATACAGAATTCGTTACTGTATTCAGAGTGAATTTAGCGATGCCAAATTACAGATTTTATTGTCCGGAATTATTGGCTATTTCGTGGAGCGAATTCGCTACTAATTTTGTATTCTCAAAATTAGAATTTCGGAGTGCTAAATATTCGTGCAATTGGCGACGCGGATTTAGCTTTAGTTTACAGACTTGTATTTCGTTTAGCGAATTGAAGCTTATACTAGTTTTGATACAATTGGGTGATTAGCGGAGCGAATTCAGATTAAAAGAGAGGCAACTAAACGTGAATTAAAATTAGAGAGGAATGATGAAATCAAAATTAACTGAATTTGATCAACAATTTGATCACATCTAAATGTTTCCAAATGTGGCAACTCAAATCTCATGACTACATGACCAGACAATGATTTCCGTTTCAAATAAGTAAACAAATTGAATAAACGTGAAATATGAAGATTTGATCTTCAAACAGGAAATTGACAATGAAAGTAGATCTAAAGTTAAAACAAAATGAACTAAATTAAAATAACTAAAATTAAGTGGATTTGTTATTTCCAAATTGATAGCCCCGTCTATACTAGGTCATACTATACCACATTTCCCCCTCTGCAAAATAAACAACGAAGTGGTTTATCAAGAAATTAATAACATATTTACTGTTTACTATAATTAATACTATAATGTTTGTAAGAGTTTTAATCTGAATCACTTTCATAAAGTCTTTCTGCTTCTCCGAATGTCATGGAAATTTCTCACCCCTCATAGTTAGGTGAAATATAGTACTGAGTTGGGTACGTTTGTACTGGAGAACATGGGCCCACTGTATAGTCCGTTTCTACATTCTGGCTTGTGGCTGCAGCTTTCTCGATTGAGGAAACGATCGATTTGTTTTAGATTTGGGTTTATTTGATTAATTGCCTTCTTTTGCTTCGCAAAGGTGCCGAAAATGATGAAGTTGTCGGCGGGCATGTTTGAACAGACGCTAAGGTCTCGTCTGATTCCGTAATGGATGGAGAGGATCGTTTCCTTTTTGTTGATGGTTGTAGACCTGCAGTTGCTTTGGTTGCGGCTTTCCTTTTTGGCCGTGAGGGTGGCTCCGCAATTACGGTCGAAGTTAATGGTAGCTCCATTGGCGGCGCGAAATCACTCAATTTTTCAGAAGGTGGTTGTGGCGATGCGGGTACTACTGTTTTCTTAGGTTTGGTCGGCATTCGAACTTTTAGCGCTCTTGTTACGTTGGAATGGATGGATGAAATGGCACTGGCATCGTTTGCACTCTTTCTTTGTTTCATTTTCTTGTTCCCTTCCAACTTCTTCCTCGCCTCTTTTGCATGTTGATTGATCAGGTCCTCAGTTATCTTCCCTGACGGTGTTTTCAGCCTCCTATTTGCGTAAATTTGAATAACTATTTGGCGCTCTGCTTTTGTCCCAAAATTTGCCAAATCAGAGTTGCGGATTGTGACTTCTCGCTGCCCTGGTTCTTTTATGACGGGAGTATAAGCGTCTGTCTTTACTACTGAAGAACCAGGCGCCAGAACCTCGTAAAGCCCATCAGGCTTTTTCTTTGACATTTTGGTCTTTGGTTTTTTCTTGGCCAGTTTTACTGAATGAGAAGTCTCCGTCCGCGGCACTGCCAGACCAACATCAGGGTGAGGGATTACTTTTGATTCTTTTTCTGGATCTGCATTCTTCCTTCTGGCCGCATCTTTGCTCAGTTTATCCTTATTTTGTTCTAACTTTGTGTCGCTTCTGGTCTCTAGATCCCAATTCTCCTCCGAAATTGGCTCCTCCCATCGGACTGTCTCCATGTCTAAATATTTATTCGAAATTCGTTTATACGGGAGACTACTAGGATCAGGTTCCGTTGAATTATTGCTTAAAGGAGTATTTGCTTTTCTGCCAAAATGTGCTTCAAATGGTGATATAGTTATAGTCTTTTGACGGCATATACGTAGTTGATAAATAATATAGTTTGTCGATGCTTTCAAATTAAATCGATTTTGCGCCACCGTTTTATTATAAGCTAAACGGTTCTTGATTGTTTGAATAAGCTTTTCAACAAGTCGGATTGCTCTGTGTTCGTGTATTGGGGCTTCAATTAATTGTATATTATTTTGATTACAAGATGCTTTAATTTGTTGACCAGTTTGGCATCGCGCTTGGTCTAGTCTAAGAGAACGAGATATTCCGTGTAGCAAAACATATTTTTGAAAGAAATTCAAAATATTATCTGCATTAGCTCTATCAAATACCTCCGCTGTCGGAAATTTAGAAAATCGGTCTATACATGCAAGGAAAAAAACTTCTTGATTTTTTGCATTATAAATTGGTCCACCAAAGTCAATTTGAATTTCTTCAATTGGTACTTTGCATAATTTTAAAAACGCCCATTTGCTAGCGGGAATAATAGACTTTAAATTTTTACCAATTTTGACACAGGGGTTGCACTTTGCCGTTTTTTTTATTATATCACGATGCATGTACGGCCACCATGCAGGTGTCGCCATATCTGTCATTCCCCAGCTTTTTTTGTGTGTTGCGTGAATTGCCTCCACGTAAGCATCCTTGATTGAGTTTGGTATTGCAATTCTGTCGTCGATGCATACACATCCATCTTAACGTGCAAGTTTTTCCAAAAACTATGGGTGTATGGTGAAATTTGCATACATCTGTCCTCGTTTTCTATCAGAACGCAGTCTCTGATCCCTTTGAGGATCGCGTCATTTGAAGTCAGGCTGGCCATCAAGGTACTGGAAAATATTTCGAACAACGCGAAATTGAATGCGTCCGTATTTAAGTCATCTGTGGATCGCGAGGTGACCGTTGTAGTATCTGTGTTGGGCGTTGAGGGTGTTGCTGGCACTGCGGGGGCAATCGATGGGACTGCCTCGTCTGCAAATCTGACTTTCGATGGCATTGGGTGCTTTACTTGTATTAGGGTTTCGTCGTCGGCGTTGGACATCATGAGTACACTTTGGAATTTGCTGGCGATTCTTTGAAAGTTATTTAAAAAATTGGGCGACTGTTTTGTTGATTGATTTAAGGCAAAAAGCGACTGTGGAATGTTTGATGTCTCAATTTGGGTATTAGAATTTGAGTTATTTGGTGCTAATTCGCTAATTGTATTATCATTTTCCGTATTTACAGAATATTCTGGATTTCGCGGTGCGGATTCACTGCAAAATTTGTTAGTAGAATGTGGGGTATTTGAGGCTTGTTTTGGAAGCGGATTTTGCGCTGCGAAATCGATTTAGTTCTCTGCACTTAATAAGAAGCGTTTCGCGCTGCGTTTTTTCACAATGCATTTTTCCAATTTAGCAACTATAAACTGCGCGTCGTATGCAGATATATTAACGGCTTTTTGTTGTGGGTCGCGAGAGAAGTAGTCAACAAGTCCCATTTTTGAACCAGGAAGATGATCGATCGTAAAATCAAAAGGTAGTAGTCTATCAAACCAACGTGTTAGTTGACTATTATAGATCTTGTTAGCTCTATTTTCTCTCATGATCGAAAGCTAAGCCCTATGATCAGTTACTACAGTGAAGGGCTTGTCATATAAATAATACTTGAAATGTTCAATAGACCAAACAACACCCAATAAATCGAGCTCATTGATGCTATATCGATCTTCTACAGAATTCAAAAATCGCGATGCGAAAACTACGGTGTGCCAACTGTTTGGAGTTCGTAGCTCTAATGCACAACCCAAACCTTTACGTGAAGCATCACATTTTATACGTGTTTCCAGGCCAGGATTATAATGCTTATTTTCTGTTGTTTCAGCTATCTTATCTTTCATCAGATTGAATTGTTCTTTATTTTCATCCGTCCAAATGATTTTTGTATTTTTCTTAAATAGAGGTCTAAGTGGATAACACAATTGTGACAGATTAGGAATAAATTTGCCCAAAAGGTGAACTGATCCCATAAAGGATCGGAGTTTTTTGATATTTGAGGGTGATGATAATTTTTCGATTGCATCCGTTTTATTCGATAACGGTTTTATATCCGTTTGAGTGATGCTATGTCCAAGTCATTCAATTTTATCTTTTGCAATATGACATTTTGCAAGATTGATTTGAAGGTTTTCTTGATCTAATTTTATCAAACATTTCCGTATAAGATCGATTCCGCCTCTACTTACTATCAGTATATCATCTAGGAAACAGAATGTTTAGGCCGGCGAATGTACAATCAATTGCTTTTTGGAATTCTGCTGGCATGTCTGTTAGACTGTAAAATCCCGTTTTGAAATGATAAGTGCCCGTCATATCTCCGCTTACAATATTAAAGTTACAATGGCGTGCCGTATCACTATGTAAATTTAATTGACTATAAGCATATTGCAAATTGAGTGTTGTAAAATAAGCTGTTTCTTGCGGTGCGGTTGACAGTTTTTGTGAAAACATTTGGATTAGCGAATCGATATTTGCGTTCTGGTATTTGTTTTGTGGATAGCTTTATTCAAGATTTCGGAATCTAAGGCCATTTTGATTGAATGATCCTTTTTTACTGTTATAATGATCGGAGATATGAAAAACTGATCACAGCAGTTTGTTAACTTTTCAATATGTTCTTCATTTAACAATTTTTCGAGTTCGATTTTTGCTTTTGGTTGAAGGTGAATTGGTACTTTTCTACCTTTTTGATGCGTGACACGATAGTTTCTGTGAAATTTTGATTTGAGCGTATGATGTTTCGACTTTCCTATTCGTGAGATTAGTTCACGAAATTCTTTTGCCAGAGATTTTTTTTATTTTACAAGGTGTTTCTATGTTGTTGATTTCTATGTTCGGGCAAGGCTTTTGTGAGATTGTTATCCCCCATTTGTTAAAAAACGATCACGTCCAAGAATGGCTCTAAATCCGTCTGCTACTACCGTGATTTTTGCTTTTTTTTATTTCCAATCAATACAACGAACTGGCGTTTTTAGGGTTCCTAATGTTTCAACGATATCATTCGAAAAAGACTTGATTTCATGTGGTTTTTTCTCTGACCATTTAGATTGCGCACAACTGAGCATTATTTCCCTGGTTAGTGACATTTTGATAATTGTACAACCACTACTGGAATCGAGGAGCAACTCACAATCTGTATTTCCAATTGTTATCGTCATATTTTGCGGTGCAATAGGCGTTGTGCTTATGTTTTCTACCATTGCAACGTAATTATCGTCCGAAGAATCGTAGTCTGAGTTGAATTGTTCATTTTAGTTTATATAATTAACGTTTTGGTTCTCAGAATGTGTATTTTGATCTGTAGATTCAGCAGTTTCTACACTATTGATGCTATTATCTTAACAAGAATTTCGTGTGTTATTTAATTTTTTCCGACATATCCTGGCGAAATGGTTGAGCAAACCACAATGATTGCTTTTCTTACCCAGATTTATTTATTTATTGTACTGCCAGCATTTATTGTAGCATTTATTGTACTGCCAGATGCGCTGTTATTGTTGTTTGACGAAATTCGTTGTTGATTTTGATGGCCCACCTTCATATTTACAGCTATACTGAGTGCTCTTTCTGGGTCAATTGTGTCACGCAGAAGTTCACGTTGTATGTCATCGTCCAACATGTTTGTTATGAAGATGTCTCTGATTATTACCTCTTCTCGATTTTCGAAATCACAATTTTTCGCCAATTCTTTGTCGAAAAATACTGTAGAATTGTTCTACTGTTTCGCCTTTTTTCTGCTTTCTTGAGAAAAACACATAGCGATCGAAGGTGATATTTTTTGGACGAATGAACGCTATCTCCATCATCTCCCAGAGCTTAAGGGTAGTGAGATCGTAGATGTTGTCATGCGGGAATTTTTTCTGTTAGGAGACGTCTTCCCTCTGTTCCGATGCTAAGGTACAAGAGTGAAACACATTTTTGGTCACACATATTCCATGGCCGTTCTCCAAAAAGAACGCCTGCCTCCGTTTTTTGGCATTTCAAATCCCATTGAAGTTTCAATTGACTGTTCCTTATTTGTCGATCTCTTTCTGTGTCTTCCGTTGCACAATCAATTGCCGTTTCATACTTCGGTTCAGCTGGTAGTCGTACAATTGTTGGTTTTGGTTGAAGAAGCGTATCTAGTGTGATGTTTTCTCGTTCGAGAATAGCAAGTTTTACTTGAATGTGCCACTTTTCCCATCTTATTGCAGGATCCGAAGTAGGCCGTTCCCAAAATGGTTCTATCGACAGCGTTTTTTTTTTTCGAGATTCACGAGCTGGCTGCGCCATGTCATACAGAATTCGTTACTGTATTCAGAGTGAATTTAGCGATGCCAAATTACAGATTTTATTGTCCGGAATTATTGGCTATTTCGTGGAGCGAATTCGCTACTAATTTTGTATTCTCAAAATTAGAATTTCGGAGTGCTAAATATTCGTGCAATTGGCGACGCGGATTTAGCTTTAGTTTACAGACTTGTATTTCGTTTAGCGAATTGAAGCTTATATTTGTTTTGGTACAATTGGGTGATTAGCGGAGCGAATTCAGATTAAAAGAGAGGCAACTAAACTTGAATTAAAATTAGAGAGGAATGATGAAAATAAAAATAACTGAATTTGATCGACAATTTGATCACATCTAAATGTTTCCAAATGCGGCAACTCAAATCACAAGACTACATGAACAGACAATTATTTCCGTTTCAAATATGTAAACAAATTGAATAAACGTGAAATATGAAGATTCGATCTTCAAACAGGAAATTGACAATGAAAGTAGAACTAAAGATAAAACAAAATGAACTAAATTAAAATAACTAAAATTAAGTTGATTTGGTATTTCCAAATTGATGGCCCCGTCCATACTAGGTCATACTATACCGCAAGGAGTTTTGAGTTTTAGGTTACAGAAACTTTTTTTGAAAAATGTGAAATTTTATTTCTTTTCAGGCCAGTGTTGCAGATTTCAGACAGAGGTTTACATGCAACACGGGCAGCCGAAAGGTCTCTCGCCTTCTCAGTACTTTAACTCAACTGTCGACTTTGCTCCTTCTCAGCCTAAGAGTCTAAACTTTATTGGGGTAAGTTTCACAAATTAGTTTTTGGATCTTTTCTTTTTTGAGCCCCCCCCCCCCCCAGCTAAGCACGTGTCATAAGTTTACTAATATTGAGTTACTATGTAATGGCTCGTGCTAATAAGGATACTAATAAGAACGATAAAAGCCAACTTTCAGCTCCTTACTGGACAACGGAAATTTGACGTAGTTTAAAAGATTTTTCAGTTCTCCTGATGGGCTCGGGATCAAAATAAGTTCAAAACATGAAGGACGACTATTCATCTTACATGTCAGTAAAAATCTTCAATGCTGCTAGGGCTCAAAGTAGGAAAAAAGATGGATAACCAATGGAGCCATTACACTTTAATTAGGCTCTTGAATTGCTTACCGCACTTGAGCAAGGTCACCTTAACTTAAACCTTAACTGTTCCATGAATCTAACTGCTTCTTTTCACAGAAACATTGTTCAGAGTTCGGTTGTTAATCTTAAATGGTTCTGGCTGTTTTTGTGTTTTGAAAACTTATTAAAAAGAGCAATTGACCAAGATTTGATTCCATGCGTCCACCTTAGAAAATGCAGAATTGATTTGACTTGACGGCTTTGTCGGGACAAATTAAATGATTGTGATACGAGGTCACAAGTTGCCACAAGTTTACGATTGTCAAAATGTTGCTTCCAAATTTAATTTTTCATCAAATTGTATAAAATTGAAAATCGACGTTTCGAAATCCAGACAAACCTTCTCACAGTTGGCATAGAATATTTTTTTCTATCTTATTTCCAACTTCCGAGTAGAAAAAAAGCTAGAAAATGAGAGAGATTTATAAATATTAAATTATCATCTTTGACAACTCCAGGCGAGATTCGAACCATCGATGTGTGCTAATATCATCTCAAGAGTCGGTTTCGGAAGGGGTAGGATACAAATAAACGGAGTTCACCCAGGATACATCTACTTATTCCCAGTTATTGACAGTCACACCGTGCATTTCTTCACATATCGTCACGTGACCGAAGAGCTCACTTTCGATTGGTTCAAACGGAACATTGTTTGTCGTGATCAACCGTGGATTTGTCAAACACAAACATGAATCCGCATAACTGGTACAAAATCAATTAATTATTGAAACTGTCAATTTTTCTTGGATGGAGTTTTCGGATGGAAATTTTTTGAAGTTACTTTCCTAGGAAACGGTACTGATTTGTATACCTTTTAAAAAAATTGAATTTAAAAAAACGGTTTTAAGAGAACCAGAAGAGTTGACAAAGTTTTGATATAATTTTTTTGCTCACAAGTTTCCGAATATGAAGTCAAAATAGAAAATTATCCAAGTTTTGCATATAAGCCATTCATTCGCCAAACTCGCAATCAGCCATTGAAAAAATTGTATTTGAAAATTTACAAGTCCCGGTTGTTGTCATAAATGTTGGTGATTTTTTGCTTGCTATTGATATGTTGTCAATGTTTTTAAATCTGTTTTAAATCGAATTGTACCAGTTATGTTCTGTAAAACGAGGATGATATCGGAGCCTAGTTTAGAAGAAGAATGAATTTCTATGGCCACAACTTACTGACAGCTGAAATCTCAATTCCTCAAAAAATTCAAAAAACAACTGGAGTTAATCAGCCACGGGTTGTACATCGGATTCTAGATGCTGTTAAATTCTCGCCCGCAAATTTATTATCACAAACTGATCAAAATAAGTCTTTAATCCTTCTGAGTTTAAGTTTATAGTTTTAATTTCTATAATAAAATTATGGTAGTAAATTTAATCGTTCAGACAAATCTGAGACGGTTGAGCAGGTGGAACTTTAAACTCAAAAGGCAATTTTGCCATCAGTTAATTTTGGCCAATCAAGTTAAATTACGTAGAAAGAAACGAGAGGATTTAATTGAAAAATCCGTCGAGCGTAGACGAATTGTACATACACTATGTTACCAAAAAGCTACGTACAGCATGATTTCTGCTTTTAAAGCATGATTCGTGCTTCATAAGCATGATTTGCGACAAGGCGTGAAAAAAGGTGTGAAATTTAGAAGTTTTAAGAGATATTTCAATCTCATTTTCTCCGCTTAAACAGAAAAGATGGTTAAACCGCTTTGTTCTTATACCGTTTGCCAAGTTGTTACGCTAAGAGATGTCGGATTTTCATGGTCTAAAATACAAAAGCAACTCAAATTAAAATCAAGATCCAGTGCACAGTATGCATACAACCGTTACCTGAAAAACAACAGTTTCGAGGCCCAAAAATCGAGCGGAAGACCCCCCAAATTGTCAAAAAAATCAGAAAAAAAGTTAGTTGCCGATGTTTTGAAAGATCCCAAAACCTCACTGGAGCGAATTCGTGCGGCTCATAACGCTTTCTCTTGCTAGGATACAATTTCCAGAGATACAGTTAGAAGAATTCTCAAAAAAATGGCGTTTTTTCAAGAAATGCTGCAAAAAAAGTCAGTTTGAAGAATAAAAGCAAGTGTTTTCGTTCAAAATGGTGTATCAATATGCTCAAGAAGCCGTTCTCTTTCTGGCAGAATGTGGTTTTTACTGATGAAACAAGAGTGCGCATCTCTAGCGACTGAATCGTTAGAGTTTTTCGAAGAAATCGAACGAGATTTCTTGAAAAAAACACAAAAAATTTGACAAACGGACAAACGATCACGTATGTTTTGGGGTGCAATACGATCAGATGGACGGAAATTGCTTGCTAAGTTTCCAAACAAGCTAAACGCTGTCGGTTATTTGGAAATGCTGAAAACTTACAAAGAAAAAATGCATTTCCTGGACCTTATTTTTCAGCAAGATAATGCTCCTGTGCATAAATTGAAAAATATCGGCAATTTCTTCCAAGAAAACGAATGGGAGGTACTGGAATGGCCAGCATACAGTCCAGAACTGAATCCTATTGAAACTTTATGGGCGATTTTGAAGCAGCGATTACGAAAAAAGACAGTTTTTTTGGGAAAATTTAGAGGAAAAAGTGTATGAAATTTGGAATGAAATTGACGCAGACGTCGTGAGAATTCTGCATGAAAACTATACAAACCGTCTACTAGACGTTAAAAAAGCTAAAGGTGTAATGACGCGTTATTAGAGAACTAATTTGAACTCAAAATGTTATATTATTTGTTGTTTCTATTGCTTTTTTAAAAATCTTTATGTGTACGCAGCTTTTTGGTACCATAGTGTATTTCAATTGTATGACTATCTATAATTAATACAACTTAATAATTGTATACATAGAATAAAGGTAAGAATTCTTTTTATAGTTTTCAGAAGTCTTTGTTTATCAACTCAGAAAATTACTTTTACCGCAAAGCGCTGATATCTTTTAAGAGTGAATGCGGTGAAAACAATACGTTGGAAAACTCACAATTTTTAATGGTGATTTTCTGAAGGCTAAAGAATTTTTTATTTTTGTCGTTAGGAGGCTTATAGTCAGGATAAGGACTTTTGGAAATAGATCTATTTATGAGAGTTTCAAACAGACTAACACTATTTGGTCTGAAATAGGAGTCCATCATGAATATTGTGCTATGATAAGACTCTTATCTCGATTTGTTTGATAATGGGCATTTATAAACAGAAAGCTTTTGAAATTCTTTCATTATACGAATTTGAGTCAGCATCTTGATTCACAAATCAACACTCTTATCTAGACCTCTAATTTTTTGGCAAAAATTAGAGATATAGAGAATACAATTGATTTGTAGTTCACGATGCTGACTTGATTTCAAGAAATGAAAAAATTTTTTTAAAAAATCTTTATTTACACCCATTATCGAAAAAAAAAATCGAGGCAGGAATCATCACCGCGCCCTATTTATGATGGGAGCACTTTAATTTCGTTAATTACTCATGTTTGAGAAATTTACTTTTTAAAACTCATTTAAAAACTCTTGTTCCACCTGGGAAAATTCATGACCCAGCAGGTTATGAGCCCTGCAATTGAGTTGCAAAATTTATTTGCGAATTAAAATTAATTTAATTTTTGACAGACATAAGCACTTTCCACTTAGTTTCCTGCTATTCGCAGCCGATTTTCGCGCCCAGATTGCAATGGATCACAAAACAGTGAAAATGTTGTCCCGGAGAAGAAAAGCACAAGAGTTCCCATAATGAATCACAATGCTTGTAACAATGATGCAGCTCAAGTTCTCTGGCACGAACTTTAGATGCAACAACCCTCATGCTTTTGAGACATTACTGTGTGAGTGATGGAGATTTGGTAAACTTTGGCGACAAAAATTTAGAGTGGGGTGACCTCAACATTGATGTCTTGGTGATATATCTGGCTCGACCGTTATATGAGAAATCTGAATATTTGCAAAACTTATTCATCAGAAGACGAAATTTTGTCACATGGCTACAACAATAAATGAAGTACTTTTATAGACGTTATTCGACGCTTTGGTCATCAGTGGTCTGCCAACCAGGTATGAACGCTACGTCATACAGAAAAGCTTCAACCTCGCAGCAAATTGCATATTGTTACGGAAAAGACTGTACAACATCCAAGAGAGCGCAGCGCAGATACTCAAGAGAGACAGAGAGCGGGAGAGAGAGAGAGAGAGAGAGACAGAGAGAGAGAGAGAGCGAGAGAGAGAGAGAGAGAGAGAGAGAGAGCGAGAGAAAGAGAGAGAGAGAGAGAGAGAGAGAGAGAGAGAGAGAGAGAGAGAGAGAGAGAGAGAGAGAGAGAGAGAGAGAGAGAGAGAGGTTCAGTGTCACTAGCGGAGAAAATTGACCTTGAGACGGGACCCGACTTCTATTTAAGTTGGAACTCTAGAGTTTTTTCAAAGGACTCTCAGAAAGAAGGAGACAGCATCATTCGGCAAATGTGCAACAAAAAAACCAAGGTACAGCATGCAAAAGACATATAGAACAAGACAAAAGAGGCTCAGTGTTAATGGATCCAGCATTGACTACACCAAACAAAGAGTTCCTGGCCACTCTCACCCATTGAAGATGGCAAGATTGCTAACGGACAAGGACTGCCTAGATCATTCAATCAATGGTCTTAAACGCAATCGATGAGTCATTTAAAGTATCTGCGAATTCTGTGTGTGGACCAGCTAACAATTTATAAGAACTTCCAATTTAATCCTAAGAATTTTTACTTGAGATTTCCTGTTGTTGGATTACTCTGTCTGTTGGAAGGTGCGTGGAGTGAGCCATATTTGGCAGACGACACAGCTGAACCACACGATGAAATCTTTTTTCATCACGATGAAATCTTTGAGAAGACAAACACTTTTTTTGTTTGTACTGCATCGTTCTAAAATTTAGGACAAGTTCCAACAACGTTGAATTAGACAATGTAAAGAAGCAGGCCGCACATTCTGGTCCGCATTGTGTTGATTCTCAACTACTTAATGTTTCAAATTTGACGAAAGCACTGGAATGAACTGGTGACCATTTAAAAGGTAACCAATGATTTAGATTGATGAAAGCACTGGAGTGACTAAGCGGCCAGTTTAATGGTTTGTTCTCAGTGTGTGGACGCCCACGAAGTTGTTGAGAAATGGCAACGCAAGGCTTTTTCTAAAATCTTAGAGCCGTTCGAGTCGTACTATTTAGATGCAGGCATTCCACAGGCAACGAAAACACCAGAGAAGCCACAACACAATGGTTTAGCTGATAGGTGCAAGAGGACATTGCTGAAGGCTACAAGATGCTAGCTTGTTGACTCAGGACTTCTCAATATGATACGGCAAAAACTTTTATTAATTCAGCAATGATCGGAGTTTTGATTTTGAGAAGAGGATAAAAAAGACAATAAAAAGTCAAAAAAACCAAAAAAACTCAATAGTTTCTGTATAATTTTTAGATTGCAAGCTCTTCTTGAAGAACAAAGATTGGTAGTCAGCGACCTAAGTTTCAGGGTATTGGAAGGTAATGTTATGGGTGACCAAACTGGGGTCTTGGGATACCTGGTGTATTCACCCAACTTTCACAAACTGATTGATATGTGATCTTTGAGGAATCTAAAGCGTGCTCAATCCATGTTAACAGAAAGAAAACTGATACGCTAGAAGACATCAGTGAATCCGTAACCAAGCAATCTGAAGAAAGATTTTCTGAAAATTTTTTTAAAAGGCGTTTCAATGAACTTAGAATAGACTTGCACGCAACTGTTGCAAAAAAATTTTACTGAAACCTTCCGAAAAGATAACTGTCAGACTGAGGAGTTTTAAGAATTTGCTCAAGCCTAGGCAAGCGCGAAAATTCATCTTACGCATTCTCATTTTCTGAGTGATCATAACCGTTTCAAGATCATAACCGAAACAATTGTCATTTTAATTTATTAAAGATGAAGGTTTTTCCTCTATGTGGTAAAAATTATAATGAAAATTTGCTTTTAAGACCTCAATGCCAACAAAAATTAACTACTAATTAATATTAATAACATAGAATCATGTGGAGACATAGAATAATAACATGGAATAATAACATACAACCACTGGAGAAAAACTCTTGAAATCAATACTCAACCTTTATGTCATCATTAAAATTGCACTCAATCGAGAATACATGTTAAGCAGAAAATTGGCTCGGCAAGTTTCGATAAGAAATAATTTGATAGGAAATAATTCGGTAAGAAAAAATTGCTGTAGAAAAAGTTGTTACAGGCAAACTATTTACTGTCATTAATTTTGCATTGCTAAACTAATTGCCAGTTTGATCCCCTATGAATGCGAAACAATGATTTGAACTTTAAACTGTCCAGCATTTTATATCGAGTTTCAACTTTGGTGCTAATAAAAGTCAGACAGTTTGAAACGTTAAATTTTAACCATATACACTCATTAAAAAACTTTTGAGCACAGATTTTTCTTGCAAAAATTTTCAAACTGACCTTTTTTTAATCAGCGGTTCTTTTCTTAATTTAAAGTGCTTTTGACATTAGTGTGACGCTAGAAATGGACAAGGGAAAGTTTTAAAAACAATCCAGCAAATTTCATTATTTCCTGGGGTGAGCTAAGTCTGAAAATATGAAAGTTCTTCATTTTATAAAGCTATTTTTAAAAAGAAACTCTAAATTTCTGAGAGCACTCTATTAAATTTTTGAAAAACGAAATGCAAAAGTCAGTACGCGAATAAATTCAAACCATGAGTTTTTGCGTTTCTTCATTGTTCCGACCCCTCTTGAGGGGGGGGAGGAACTATATACTCAACTGAGTTTCTTCTGTTCAGACAGTTTTGAACGATCGATATAAACATCGTAGAGTTGTGAGTGGTATCATTAAAAAACCCGTCCAGAGTAACACATGAAATTAAAAAGATATTTTTAAATTCCGTTTTCTAGAGCGAGTTATCGTGGTGTTTTGCAAATATTAGAACGATTTGCATTGTTTTTATTCACATTTTCCGGAATTTCTGCATAAACCTTCTTCAAATTTGCTAAATTATATAAAAGTTGTTAACAATAGTACTGTTGATCTAATTTTAAAGACAAAAAAGTACTAATGACTATTTTGATTCAATTTTTTGGCTAATATTTTGGCTAAATATTTCAAAATTCAGCCTTTTTCATCAAAAAATGCCCGAAATAAGCTGCTTTAGTCCACTCAAATTAAATTTGCCCAAATTACACACCCAAAAACAACTAGAACAATCTTTGTAAACTACAAAGGGAGCTAGTCCTACTTCCACTTTCATTGAGAGTATTCTGGAACTAAACTTTTGCCGTGTTTTGCTAACTTTATGATTATCAAACACGCAGCATTTAATTTTGATCTTTTAACTAACAAATTGTCGTGGTTTATAACATCCAAAACAATTGAATGTATTTAATGGACGAAAATTAATAGCAAGGCTTGTTTTGCTCCAATATTGGTCTGCTATAATCCAAATATATTTCCGATTAAAATCAGTCGATCGTTTTTATAAAAAAAGATTTCAAAGATTTTTATTTTAATTATAAAAAGAACAAATCAAGTCAAAGCACAGGTTTGATAGGTCCAACTGGCTTTATAAAGATTTCCCAATTAAGGTACCTATTTGCTTCATTTTGAATACATTGGCCATTTTAATTTCCAAAAATCTTTGATTTTCAAAAAAAGAATGGCTTATTGAACGTTGCCACTATTTTTCACTTAATTTGGTCAACTTGTAACTTAGTGTCAGCAAAGAAAGAATGCTTCTTCTTCCTCTTTTTCTACTGAATTAAAATTTAATCTTTTTTTGTGTGTTCAGTTATGGTTTTCTGGCTACTACTAGATTTTGACCATACTAGATTTCACATTTTAAGGCAATGGCTCATTTTTCACGTTTTTTCTCGTTTCACATTACCACATCATTGAAAATGAACATATTACATTATTCGCGTATAAAATAGGGCGCAATTAAATATACAAAATCTTTAAAGTCATGGATTTTGGCTTTAACGGCTTCGATACCCCTTTCTCGAAGAATTTAATTGGATTTTTTACATTTGTCTTTAACTGTCGTTTTTACTTTGTCTTTTAAGTCGTATGAAAATTCCTGTAAAATGACATGTTTTATTTGTTTTTTTGGAGGAATAAATAAGCCTATTTTCTGTTTTGAGTAGATAGAATTGATATTATTGTCGTCGGTGGAAGGTGGAAGCGTACACAATCTAGCGTCCAGAATTTGTTGTGAATGTACTGGCTTCCATACAGATCATTCGCAAAAGAAAGGTAAACTAATTTTTGATTTTTGTCTAAATTTGACTCCCTCTTTGTAGACGTAAGACATATTCTGAATAATTACAGGTCTCAAGCGCTTTCTTTGGAAGAATAAACGAAACTATTTATTTATTTCGTTTGTAGTTAATTGCATTATGACTTTAGAAATAATTACTTTCGAAAAATTCATAAGTATTACTTAATTTTGCCCTTTTTTCTATTTTTTGTTTACTTATTACCTTTTCATTAAAGAGAGCTCGCATAACACACTATTGGTTTTCAAGGAAGTCTCAATTGAAAAAATTTTGGGGGCAAAATATGCCCTTACGGCTTCGACAGCGTTTTGTCGCAAGTTTCAAATGAGTTTTTGTTTGTTGTCTCTTTGTTGTTCTTTTCGTAACTGCTTAAAAGATGAAGACAGACATAAAAAAATGACTGGAGACAGGTCCTACTTCCCTCATATAGAGTAGTTTGTGATCATAAACATGTTGGATGTTTTCAATTGCTATCTAATGGTTTTCATTACTTTGAAATAAAGGCAGTTTATTTAATCCAATTTTTTAATTTAGCTGTTTTTTGTTCTTTTTGTCTAATTGTTACCGCTCCTTACTAAGGAGTCGTCCCATGTCTCTTCTAGTGAAATACTACTTGTTTTGTTTAGTTTCAGTTTTATCTGACGCTATTTTAACCTTGTTAATAAGTTTTTTTTGTTTAAAAAATGGAAATAAAGTTTTGGATGTAATCAATTTTTGTTGTTATCATTATTTGATTTTGTTGTTCGCCTTGACTTGCTTTCTTAGTTATAGCTGATCTCATCAATCTAATGCGGCATTTTTTTCTCAACTGAGTTTTCGGCGTTCGAGGCGATCTTTTGTTTTCATACAGTTTTTTCTTGAAAAGTACTTGGGAGTTTTGGGTGTTATCTATCTATTCCTCATTTGTTAGGCATTTATGCCAAAAAAGCGTGTGAACGGGGACGGAACTTTATGTGCAAACGCACATTACGAAGCTTCCTTATCTATATCTACTGCCTTACTTAATTTACAATGTTTTACTCGAATACCATTCATCAGAAAAAAATATCCGCCCCGCAAATGTTGTGCTCATGTTTAAATATTACCTGTTTTTCAATTTATCTCCTATTTAAGTTTTCGTCCAAAAATTTTTAAAATTAATTTAATTTAATGCTCCTTCTAAACTTTTCATTTGTCGATCAAAAGCTTGATCCGAGCTTTGACTTACAGTAACCAAGTCGAGATAGAATTCATTCTGCGATAATAACTTCTAATCGGCAGCTTGATTTCGTAAATTACACACAATTTCACAAATTAAGCAAAGCATCCACTCCGCAATAACAAACTTCAATTTGTACACCGGAAAAATTCCCACTGAGCATGGAACCTTTTTTGAAAAGAACGGACAAGGTGGCTCCATTCTCAATAGATACATTACTCTTAGAATTCCACATATGAAAAGATGCTAACGACAGTGAATTTACCCCCCCTTCCCCCACTAATCCCTATATGTGGAAGAAATAGCAAAATCCAAAGCAACTTATGTACGAAAAAGACAACTGCAAATTTCTCAATGGAAGGTTGCTTAGAAAAACAAGTGTCATAAGTCTGAATCCTTTGTTGTAATTTGCTACCAAAAAATTGCAAATCAGTTTTATGTTGGTCATTATTGGTTGGAGTTGACAAGAAATCAACAAAAGGTGAATCAATTTTAGTAAATGAAAAAAACCTAATGCTATTTGGCATTTTCATTAATTGAGGTATTTATTTCCTGCAGATTTTAAGAGATCTGGCCAAAAATTGAAATACTGAATGCAATTTTTCTCACTTCAAATTGGTCTCATTTTTCAAAAATTTAAGTTTTTTTGATCTTACTATAACTTGCTTATTGTTTTGTGAGGATGTTACAGTCTTCATTAATTGAAGTGAATATTTTTTATGTACGTGTACTTATAATAAAGGAAAGTGTAATCAAATTTTACAAAGTTTTATAGATTCAAATACTTTCAAGATTTTTTTTCATTATTTTATTGACAATTGTTATTTTTCTCGGCATTGATGCGTTCATGCTCCGGAATTATTTCATGCTGCTAGCCAAAGTTCAAAGGCAGAGAGGAGGGAGAAAGAGAGTAATTTAAAGTGGTTTCGACTCGTGCATTAATTTGATAGCGAGCAAGAAAAGAGGCCGTGGAAAAAAATTTGCTAGGTGAGCCAGTTTTTGTAAGTTCTTGTCATTTTGATCTATTTTAGGTAGTCCAAAAGGTTGTCAACGCGGGAGCGAAAAATTGAAGGCATTATAATGGCATGTGAAAGGCTTGTGGTCATTAAGGAGAGTTTTGCGCTAAACTGTTGAATGTTTTAATCTGTTATGTGGATTTTCACCTTTTTAAACCATTTTTTACTGCTTTTAATGGTAAATGAATGAAGGTCAACACTTGCCCACATTTTACCTTAAGAATTGAACTTTTCTATACACCTATTTTTTCAAAGCTTGACAAACTTTGAGACATTTGTTACAATTCTTAAAATTAATTTAGTTTTTTTTTCCCAAAATTTTTAGATATTTTGGAGTTTTATATGTCTTGCTAAAAATTTTGTGTTAAGAGTGAAAGAAAAATTGTTCGAGGGAGGCATTTTCGCAAATTTTAAATCGATTTCTTTTTCGGTGAATGATTGTTTTTTTTTTACATTTTTCAACAAGCTTTGATATCTTTGGGAGTGGTTTTAGCATGGTTTAGACTTCAAGACTTCAACAACTTCTACTATCAGTTGGCCCTTTTGGACTTTTTATAGAAGCGTTAACTTTTATGTCTTATATGTCTTTTATGTCTAACTTTTATCGTTATAGTCTGAAGTGACTGTTTTTGGTTGCCGTTTTTATTATCAATGATTCACCACATTTTCTTAAAAATTCAGTTTACTTTTTGTTTTTTGGCAGGTAAAGACAGCTAATTTCAAATATATCCTTTCTTGCTTATTGTAATGAAAATAAAGCACCAGTGAATATTCCAGAAAATTTGAACTGGTTTTATTTTTGTTTTTAAACCAGTGTGAGGTATTGTTTTCTGAGTATTTAACCACAAAGCCTATGCAAAGGCACCACAATGAAAAATGGTAAAGAGAATTATAAATAGGTTTTGAATTTTGTTCGTGTAATTTTCCACCGTTAATCCACTCCAATCATCTCATTGATCCTAAAAATTAGCTTTTATTGCATTCAGATTCAGAACAGTTTTCGAGTTGAAATTTTTTTCTGAAAACCAATATTTGCTCGTAATTTTTTTCTCATTCTAATGAGTAGCATAGTAGAACGAGACTTTTTTAGCAAACAGTTCTCAACGTTTTGAGTTCATTGTAGCTTCTAATTTCTGTGGATTTCTTTGGCTATGTTTTTAATCAATTATATTGGACTGAATTTGGAGCAGAAAATGCAACGCGTAGATATTTGTTTAGAATTTTATCAAATTGTCGTTCAAAAGATGAACAAAGTGTGAGAGCAAGAGAACCATTTTCATCCAGACAGAGCAAAAACAAATGTCTTATGAAAGCTTAAGTTTTGATAGTGGCTTTTGATGGTCTACGTAAGCTTTGATGGTTGGTTGAAGCAATTTTTTCGCAATGACTTCGTTCCTTGCATTGAACGGGCAACAAAATTATGTCTTTTTGCCTGCTATATCTTGCCTATTGTTAATTAACAATAGCTTGCCTATTGTCAATTTACAATTTGGATGTTTCCAGATTTGGATGTTTTCAGATGCAGAAATTATGTTGTTGTTAGATATTCCTATATATTATTAAGAACTAATAATAATTTTTGCTACCTTTTTTGTTTCAATTGTTCATTAGGGAAAAAGTTTCATTATATGATTTTCAATTAATTATTTTTTTATAGTTTGATGAGCTGTTTTGATAGGTACCAGTTCATTGAAAGGCTAGTTTTTTGTACCAAGACGACGCCCTGTGTCTTTTCCGTGATTTTCTGTCATTTTTTATGATCTGCTCACACTGTTTTGAATTCAATTTAGAAATGTTAAAATAGTTTCTTTTGTTTTATTACTAAGTCCTGTTGAAGAAAGGTCTCAATGGCTCGGTTTAATTGTTAGCAGATAAAAATGGCTTTGAATACAAAATATCAAAAAGTAGATCAATTTGGCTAAGATTACTGCTACTTTCCTTAAAGTTCAATTTATAAAAAAATTTCTTTCTTTAAGCTAGATTCCTGCATAAAATTTTGCTTTATGTTGTGTTCTGAAACCAAAAGTTTTTAAAAGTTTTTGGCAAAACCTTATCAATTTCCAATATTTTGATTTTATGGAATTCCTTTTTTTTTACTTCTAAGCCCCGTTGACGAAAATTCTCAATGGCTCCCAATAATTGTTTTTTATTACAAAACATCAAATTAAATCATTTTCGCTAGAATTTGTGCATCTTTTAGCGCTCAAGTGACCAAAAACAGTTCCTTGCTTTTATTCAGACTTCTATTTAGGTTTTGGCTTTAAGTATTGGGAAAATATCATTGTTTTCAATAGCTTGAATTTTTAAATTTTCTTGATGTTTTTGCCTGCTCTTTGTCTCCTATTTATTGAGTAGGGCGTCTCTTGGATACCAAGTCTTCTGTTTCTGCTCCGTTTCGGTGATAATTTAGTGCTATGAATTTCATTAATTTAAAATCATTGATATCTCTAATTTATATTTTCTGATTATTGCTGTGAAATTAATATTGCTGTGAAATTTTTTGTCATTGAAAATGTAAACGTTTTTTCTTTTATTTGGAGCAAAAATTTCGACAACATTTTGAACAAATTTTTCTGTCGCGTACCAATTCCTCAGAGCCTACACCCTAGCACATACCACAAACCAACTCCTATCTAGCCCCCGATTAACCCAACTGTACACAGGCACACCCACACTTAGACACGCACAACACCTACCCCAAGGATCTAACTTAGAACTCTGAAGTCCTGCAAAAATCCCCTATGACGTTTTATTTACTTTTCAAAATTCTTGCAGGTTTTTAAAAATGAGTTTAAAGTTAGCTTGCTGTTTAGTATCGTTTTCGTAGTGCTTCGGCTACATGTTTTGCAGCATGTTTTATTCAAGGTCTTTTTAGTTTTGAGTTATTAAAACAAAAAATGCAGAAAAAGCTCAGAAAGGGTTGAGTTTTATTATAAGCCTTAAACTGGTTATTATAGTCGTTCAAGTGCTGAGAGAACGTTTTTTGCGAATTTTATTTTTGTTTTTTTTTATAGTTTTTTTGGTAAATACCTAATTGTTTGTTGTTTGTAACAGTTCCTAAATGTTTGATGTTTTGTGCAAATTGCATTCTCATATCTGTCTTTTAAACTTATATGTTGTGGTGAAAACAAAAAAAATACAAAATACAGCTACGGCTTTTTTTGAAATTGATCCTTAATAGGGGCCATTTATTTTCGTCAAAACTTTTGGCTGTTGATGAGCTAATTTCTTAAAGATCTTTAGAAACTTTTCTTGAGGTTCTAAAACTGTTGCTCTTTTCCCGAAACTTTACACATTTTTTGCCACTGTTATCTCCAGCTAAATTTCTGAAAAACTGAGAATGAAGTATTTGGGATCTTTTCCGTTTGTGCTCCCGCAGTACGTTACGCATACCCAATAGTTACAGAGCACGTGCGATATCATAGTAATTAGTTATGTAAAAAGACAGCACGTGCGTCTGGGGTGCAAATTATAGGCACCCAGTAAGCTGGGGAAGGGCACAAACGGAAAAGATCAAATATTTTATAGCTCATGACCTATATCGGTTAGTTTTAAGAACACAAACTATAAAGTAAAACAAATAAGCTATAGATTCTGCAATTTTAATAGTTTTAGTGATTAAAAAAGTTTTTTCTTTGATTATTGTTTTTCATTGGTGTTTTGTAGCCGATAAAGTTTTGAAAAATCTTCAAAAGTTTTAAACAAATGGAATTTTTGCAATCTTCATGTAGCTCTTGCCTGCCAAAACTTCTCTCTTAGCAAGCTTTATGTTCCTGTTTAGTTGGGTTAGTGATATGAAGCAAAGGTTTTCAATTTTGGTTCAGTTTCTATACTTCTGACATACTCACATCACTCAGGGCTAGCGCTCAATCCCATACCAACAAACTAACCCCTATTTAGAACTCACAAACCCACCCCCGCCACACAAACACGCACACACCCACGCATGCAGACCTACCTCCGAACTGTTTTCAAGATATGCCTAAAACTCCCATGTCTTTTTGCAGGTTTGTTTAAAGAAACGTTATTGTAATTTCAATTCCCAGTATCAATTATTAAGTGTATGATAAGTTGAGTTAGTACGAAACTTATGATGGTGTCCGCCAAACTCTAGCTATATATATTTTTTGTAAGATGTGTCATGCATTTCTTTGGTTTTGATTATTTTGAAAAAAATTGCAGGCAATTCTTAGACAACGTCAAGTTTCCTTGGAAACCCTTAGCTGGTTTTAGCCGCTCTTTAAGTGCTGAGTGTACAGATATTAGTATGGAGGCCTAAAATCAAGAAGAGAAGTTCCATCATTTCCGTTTGTCCCTGATTTTCGAGTATTTGTTCAACACCTGGTAATTTGTTGCTGTTAACAGTTCCAAGTGTTTTTTGCTTTTCAGCTCAATCATTTCCGTTTGTCCCTGATTTTCGAGTATTTGTTCAACACCTGGTAATTTGTTGCTGTTAACAGTTCCAACTGTTTTTCAGCTCATTTGTTTGGGTATAGCCAAATTAAGTATAATGTAAAGTGAAGACATCTGCAATTTTTTCACGTTTTTGGAAAATAGTTTTCATTTATTTATTTATTTTTGAGATAAATTATAAACAATTTGCTCATGAGTCAACGGCAGATTTGGGCGACAGACAAGTATTTTATTAAGGCTTCATCTTCAAAAAATTAGCAACGTTTGAAAAAATTTTAGCCAAAAAATGTGTAACTACTTTTGCAGCTCTTATGTCCTGCAAAGCTTATTATGGTCTGAGGGTGAGTTTTTGTTATTTTGTAGCTCCGGTGAGAAACTAATTAGTTTTTTTGATGCCAATATATCAAAGCATAAAACAAATGGGTCGTGAATTTCCCGACTGATTTTTTGTATGTTTAGATAATTTGTATAACAAAATTCTATAACAACTGTTTTACTTTTTCACATTTTGATATCACAAAAATAGTTTCATTTTTTCTAGTTCAAATGATCGTTAATTTTATAGCGTTTTAGCATTTAGCAGATTCGTTCGTTGATTTTTGCATTATAACAAAGGTTTTGAAAACAAAACATTTTTATCAGGAATCCTTCCGAAATATTCAGTACTGCAGAAAATTTAATTTCTGACATTACTTGTTGTTTTCAGGTTCTTGTTTCCTATTTGTTGAAAAAAAATTTCCTCAAATGTAGTGTTTTTGTGTTACGGTTTTTTTGATTTTTGTTCCGACCCCACTTGTGGGGGAAGGAACTATATACTCAAATGGGTTTTTTTTTTTTGTTCAGTGAATTTTGGCCGATCGATATATTCGTCGTAGAGAAATGTGAGTGGTATCATTAAAAAGCTGGTCCAGCGTAGAATTCAAAAGTAAAAAGATTTTTTTGAATTTCGTTTTTTTCGAGGAGTTATCGAGGATTGAAGTTTTGTGTGAACAATGGGATCTTTAGCATGATTGTTCACTTTTAGTACAATTTTCTTCAAACTAAGATCTTTTTTACGAAAACATTAATTCAAATTTCTATAAAAAGAATAAATTTTGAGTTCGTAAAAGTTGAATGCAAGGCGATAGAAAGACTAGTTCTGGTCTCATAGGGAAGTTCACTATCAAAAAAAAATCGAACTCTAATTGAGAGCCCTTTTTTTAATAAAACTTTTCTCTTTTTTGCTTTTTTAAGTCACCTAGAGACAAGTCACATTTTATATCGACGTTCTATTAATGACAAAACTCCTTTATAGTCGAATGAAGCGCAATGAACAAAAAACGTCGTTTTCAAGGAATTGCTCATGTTTTTTTTGGCTTCGATTCTGAGTTTTCGTAATTTTGAATGAAATTTTGAATTTCTTTTTGAAGTTTTACTATTTTTTTTGGAGTCCTATGGTAGGGATTCATTGACTAACAGTGCAATATGTTCCATAATGAGCATTAAGTGAACATGTCTATTTCATTGAGGGGGCGGCTAATGGCTGTTAAGACTTAAAAAATAATTTTTCGAATTTTTTTTTGAATATTAAAGAATCATAATCTTATTATAGTGAATTGTAAGTCAGTCCAGGGGTGAGAGCACCCTCTTCCTTCCTACTGCAACCAAAATTAAACTGGTTAGCGGTTTTATCTTCTATCTATTGGTTATATGACTTCAATGACAAAAAATTTCAATTTTTTAAAATTTTTTTTGGATTTTTACGTATTATTGGTTACTTTTGAAATCTTATCACATTATCCAAATATTGACAGTTCCCATTAGCTTAAAAACGATGTTCTGTGGATGACCAATAAAAATTTTAAACAAAAATTTATGGTTTAAATGGCTTCGACACGTTCTTCTTGCACTTTTCTACTGATTTTTTGGTTTTCTCCTGTTTTTTTTGTTGTTTTAATAGTCATTATACTTACTGTGATCTCATAATGAATACCTATGCATGACAAACATAAATGTACTGCCACCGGGGCATCTTTGAGCGTTTTTATTGACTTCCGTTGAAAGCTATTGAATTTAATGTCTGTTAAAATAAAAATCATTTTTCGAAAATTTTATTTGAACAATAACAATTCCTAAATTTTTCTTGAACTGTTAGTGAGTTTCAGTATTGAGTGGACCCACTTGCTTTTTACTGCGACTAAAAATATTCTGTTTAGCTGTTTTATCTTCTAGCTATTGGTTATATGACTTCAATGACAAAGATTTCAATTTTTTTAAATTTTTTTTTTGGATTTTTTGAATTATTGGTCACTTTTGAACTCTTTATCACATTATCCAAAGATTATTGTAATCCAATTGGCTTAGAGAGGACGTTCAGTGGATCACAGAGAAAGTTTTCAGAGAATAGCTAATGGTTTAATTGTCTTCGACACTTTCTTCTCGCATTTTTCTACTGAATTTTAGTTTTTGCTGTTTTTGTTATTGTTTTCTGTCATAAGACTTATTGTGATGTCTTTTTAACTATCTATGCATGACAGACATCATTTTCCTCCCTATGGGTTATATCTGAGCATCGTCATTGAGCTCCGATGAAAGATTGAGTTTACTGGCTGTTAAGGGTTTAAAAATAATTTTTCGAAACTTTTTTGAAATTCAACCATTCCTAATTTTTTTTCGTGAATACTCTTGGTCATTGTTGGTTCTAACAGAATCCATTTCCGTTCTACTATAGCCAAAATTAATCTGGTTAGCGGTTTTATCTTCTACCTATTAGTTTTAAAACATCAATGCCACGAGAATTCATATTTTTTTTGGGTACTTTATTTTGTTTTTCGATCCTTTTGAAATCTTATCACATCATCTTACTGCTGAGAGTCCCTATTGGTTTAGGGAAGAAGTTCAACGGATCATAAATAAAGTTTTCAGGGAAGAGCTTATGATTTGAGTTGCTTCGACATTTTCTTCAGGCACTTTTCTACTGAATTTGTGGTTTTTGCCTCTCTCTGTTGTTGTTTTCATAGTCATTAACTTGTTGTAAGGTCTTATTGATGAAATACGATTGGCAAAAAAACTTATTGTCCCCTCGAGGCATCATTTATTGTATATACTGGCTTCCGTTGAAGGCTAATGAATTTAATGGCGTTGATAATACGTGTTTTCCCGCAATTTTCGTGCGTCTAATGTATTTGTTTATATTTGTTGATTTTTTGAAATTATATTGATAAAAAAGGTTTTCCCATTGCTCCTGAAAAATTAATTTAAAATTGAAGAGTGTTTAGTGAAAAGTTCATTTTTTTAATGCCTTCGACCCTTTTGTCGCTCAATTTTTTTTCCTGAATTCGCTGTTTTTGTTCTTTAGGTAGCCGTAAATTGCTCACAGATCTCATAGGCTTGTAATTGAGGACTGAATGAATGATGTTGCTCGAAACATTCAGTATATAGCGAATAGGTTCCTTTCGTCAAATTTAACTTCTATTCATCAATCAGATGTCCCATCGAATTTCGTGTATTTCAAGAAATAACATATATATTGATATTATGTGCCACTGTTGTTTCGTTTTTCTGAACGTTTATTGAATGGCCATTTTTTGCGTTTCTTTTTCTCTTCCTTCAGAACAATCGCGTAATAACAGATCCCAATGGTTTTTAAATGTGGCCCAAGTAAACTTATTTAATCTTTCAGTATAAATCCTTCAACTGAAATAGCAGAAATAACAACTGAATTAAAAATACATATTCAGATGATAGGTATTGATTTTAATGGTAGCAAAGGTTTGTGTTTTCGCAAATCGTTTGTAATTTTTTGAGTTTCTCTTTAGTTTGTTTCTATGGCATAGTCTGACCACAGACGGGTGCTTTTGGTTTTGTAATGACTTTTTAGTAATTTATCAAGGATTTTTTTATTAAAAACCAATGTTTTTTAAGATTTTTGAATTTTCTTGGTGCAAAAAATGTTGATTAATTTTTAAGTTTCGCCTCACTGTTCGTTCTTTTTGTCGGCTTGTTACCTAGTCTCGTTAAGAAAACTTTTCATCTGCTGTATAGTTAGTAAAAGGTAAACTTGTGTAGTTAAGGTTTTATCTGACTGCATTTTGACGTTGTTACCAGGTGCTTTTAAATTTAGATATTCATTTTTTGCCGCCAAAATTTTGTTGGTGCTATTTTTTTTCTAGTCTCTTCAATGTCAGGTCACGTTGGTGCTGTAATGAAGCATGGCATTAGTAATTCAATTAGTAGATAGAATGTGTAACGATTGTTTTAAACTCAAACATCTATTTTTGTTATCTCTTGATTTGGTTGACATTTTAGTCAAAAATGTAGATGAGCTCGGGTCGGAACATCATGTGCGAACGCACATTAACGAGCCGCCTTGTTGGATTTGAAGCGTTAGTTTTAAATTTTTTCCCCCATAGGAAGTATCGTATTTTTTTTTCATTTTTTTTCGTGTTCTTTAGACATTTTTTCTTTGTTTGGCCTGTAATGCCGACAGCCAAAGCAATGACTTTTAATTTTTTTCTCGGATTATTGTACAGGAGCTGTTTTGAGACATTTTACTTTGTAGAACGTTTTCTCATTATTTTGGATAAATTTGAGCTCTCAAAACGAGATGAGCTTGTAAAATGATCGGAAATTGACTTCTTAAGCAATTTTATGTAGTTTCTGAATTACAACAATCTGGCTAATATAATAAATTTTCTGCTCGATCATCTTCGTCTGTGTCTATCTTTGTCGATTTGTGTAAACGAGAATATTGAATTTATTTCGAGCATAAGTGCGTCAATGTTTATTTTTT
Source organism: Convolutriloba macropyga (assembly GCF_964194025.1). NCBI lineage: Eukaryota > Metazoa > Xenacoelomorpha > Acoela > Convolutidae > Convolutriloba > Convolutriloba macropyga. The sequence continues at coordinate 54,230,317 of NC_134478.1, forward strand.
TTACTATTTTTAGTTTTACCTTTTGTTTTGTTCGCGGTGCAATAATCATATTTTGGAGTCGATACCTCCGTCGCCCGTTAAATACAACCCCGACATTGCAATTTCTGGAACTCAAGTACAGCCATGAAAGAGATCATTCACCGCGACGACTTGACTTTAGTTCAAAACGTTTTGAAATTAGGTTGTTTCCAAGGAATGCTAAACGTAATTAAGTATGTTAGAACACAATTCCCAGTCGGTCGAGGGACTTATTGCCTTGAAACGATGTCTTTTGTACCCGAGTGATGAGCACACGTCACATGGGGGACTGGGATTTATTTTTTAACGTATTTACAGAAACTAAGGGTGAAAAATTAGCGGTTTTTGACACTTAGTGCCAGAAGTGAAGATTTGCTAGGGCGAAATCGTGACTAACCAGGGCATTTAAGTAGAGCAAAAACTGAGACAAATACCAATATTTCTGATGCGTACATATTCTCAACCAGTTTTTCTGACACCTAATTACACACTAATAAACTACGTTGAGCTGCCTCCAGGTTTTTCAATTTTACCCGGGTTGACTCCATAATTCAAAAAGTTATAAAATTACAACTTCATATTATGGCGTCTATGAAAAGTTGTAGTCATAGAACTTTCATAAAAGGGAGTTCTATGGAATTAAATTTTTATGCAAAATTTTTTTATATCATGAAAAGGAGGGAAAAAGTATGTTTCAAAAAACTAACTTGAAAAAAAATTGAAAAATTGAGTCTTAAGCGAACAGAGAATTATGGAAAAGTTGTAGCCATAGAACTTCATAGAAAAAGAAAAAAATTTGGAGAAAAGTGAAAAACGTTTTTTCAAGTTAAAAAACACCTCGCATGCCTTGAGTTATTCGGTGAAAAGCCGTCGCATCAGGTGAGATCGCAACTAGCAATCAACAATGAAAAAGTTGTAGTCATAGAACTTCATAGAACAGTTTTGCTTCAATTTTTTCCGTAAAAGAGCTAATTTCTTCCTTAAAAAGTAATGTTATCTTGCCATTCAAAATTTTGGTGCAAAACAGACCACTTTTCCAGCGTATCTTGTGTTTTTGAACTGATAACAAGCAAAAAGTCACATCATAGCGAACTGAAAGCAATAAATCATAGTTTTGTCTTTCGATGTTACTCCTTCTCATATTATCAATATCTGGCACCATATAAAACGTTTTATCTATGGATCGCGTTTGATTTTCATGTGCACTGGTGTTAAGTTAGCGTATGGCACCAAAAAAGAGTGGGACAATGAAAATTCGATAGAACATGGTTTCAGTGTTCTTCCAAAAAAAATTGGGGTAAATCGGACACCCATATTTTTGGTTAATGTAGCTAATTTTTTTTTGAAAAGACCAATTGATATTGCCAATGAGTTGTTTCGAGGAACCAAACTTCTTTGAAGCACATTTTGTGTTTTTCAGCTGATATCAAGCAAAGTTTCACCTCATCGAGAATTGAACCACCCCATCTCAATGTTTTGGCCTACAAAATTTATCCATATAAGAACATTTATTTTTGTCACCATCAAAAACGCTTTACTTGTGATCCTCCACTAAGTTTCATCTCCAGGAGTGTACAATTAGCTCATAGCACAAAAGATTTCTGGGAAAATGAAAACTCGATAGAATAAAGAATAAGTTATCTCCCAAAAAGTATTTTTGGGTTAAATCGGACACCCCAAATTTTGGTTAATGTAGCTAATTCCTTTTTTGAAATGACCAATTGATATTGCCAATGGGTTGTTTCGAGGAACCAAACTTCTTTGAAGCACATTTTGTGTTTTTCAGCTGATATCAAGCAAAGTTTCACCTCATCGAGAATTGAACCACCCCATCTCAATGTTTTGGCCTACAAAATTTATCCATATAAGAACATTTATTTTTGTCACCATCAAAAACGCTTTACTTGTGATCCTCCACTAAGTTTCATCTCCAGGATTGTACAATTAGCTCATAGCACAAAAGAATTATGGGAAAAGGAAAACTCGAGAGAATATAGAAAAAGTTTCCTCCCAAAAAAAATTTTTGGGGTAAATCGGACACCAAAATTTTCAGTTAATGTAGCAAATTCCTACTTGAAAAGACTGATTGCTCTTCAACTTACATTTTGTCAAGATATGAGACGTTTTTGAAGCATATTCTTGGTTTTAAGTTGATATCAATTTCAATCGACTTCACAATTGCAAAAAAAATATTTCAGGCAAGTTTTGTTGAAGTTTTTGTTTTAATCAATTCTGAGCGTCTCGCGCAAATAAATAACCATCAAGAGTGATAGTACCCCACTCCACAATCTGCGTTTTAGTTCAAAAGTGGGCTTTTGGATCAAATTTTACCACGAGGAACTTTGGAACTTTTTATTTGTTTTTTTTTGCGTTGGACTGCAAGTGGTCTGACAGGTTTGTCGATGTAAGAAAAGCACACCCATTCAATTTAATAACATTGTTGTCTGCCTCGCTTCAAATAACAGCAAATAAAAATCAGGAATACATCTGAAAGTTTTTTTGGAATCCATTTCAATTGAATTTGTACGAGAACGCGTCCCAAACAATTGAAAAAAGATCTCTTTTTAGTGCTGTAATGATTTTTTTTCAACTATGGATTCATGATCTCCATGTCATGATCTCCATGTAAAACAACCTAAGAGCACTAGTTTAGAAAAAATTAGGAAAAACGGAATTTTGTCTATAAGGCTGAGGAAGAAACTTTATTCGACTTAAAAATGCAAAAAAAATGTTTCGAATATTTTTTGTAGATAATTTGATTTTTCTTTGTTTCTGAGAGTTTCGGGGAAGTAAAAAAATCTTTATGGAGTTAATCACAAAGCTCACTAAATATTCTAAATATTTTTTTCTATTTTCTTTCCATAATGTGGATTTTCATCACTTTTCTCATTATGAAATTCGGAATTTTTATGTTAAATTTTTTTCCTTTCAAATAGTCTGACACTTCTGTCGATGTCAAAAGTGGCCATCCAATTCATTTTAAACATTGGTATATCTACCTCGTCAAACAATGCATCTAATTAACCGTTAAAAACAAGTGTGAAGATCTTTACAGAAGCAATTTCAGATTAATTTGTTTGAGCAAAAGTTCAGAGTAATGAAAATTTTAGGAGTCTGTTTCTCATTTTTGATAGTTTTCTCTCAACTTTGTCACCAAAATGGTTTAAAAAGGTTGTGTTTTAAAACTAGGTAGCTGGACCAGCTTGTCTAATTGGTTTGCGTTACTTTTTGCGCCGACAAAATGCTTAGTTTGACTTTTAGCTTTCAAAAAATTTCATCCGAGATTTTGAAGCATATCTGATGTTTTACTAATTCAGGGTGCTATAGATGCATACAAATCCTGCTATTCAGTCTCCCCTGAAGAAACTTGAAGAAACCTTTGATGCTATTTGAACTAACAGTTTCAAGCAATTCTACATTTTTCTTTTTTCGTCAATTTAATAATTTCTTGTGTTGATTTTGTTTATGAACTTTGCGTTATCCTGAATAGATGTTATTTCTATTGCCTTCAGTGTTATTGTGACTTGCATTGTGTAGTATATACCTTTCTGTTTCGTCCATGAAGCTATTTGAGCCAATGGTTCATAGTAATTTTTCAATTTTTTTGAATTCAGGCATTTCTTGTTGGTGTTGCTTTTTTGTTAATTTTGTGTTCACCAAATATGCGTACCCCAAAATAAAATAGTATCCCTACATATATGGGTTGGTTGGTTTTTAATTGTTTTGAGGAGTGTGCACAGACATATTTTGTATCTGGTTTTTTGGATTGGAATGGGTCATTTTTTGCTCTGTAGGCGCCGAACCTCGATTTTCGGCCGATTTCGGCCAATTCGGCGGTGACTTAATGTTGAAGTTTTCTGTGTCAAGATTAAAAATTTTAGTGTTTTAGATTGGTCAGTTGATGGTTAGTATCACTATGTAAAGATTGTACCATCTCTTCACAAGTATTGATGGTTTATTTTAGCGAAACTTGAAATTTGGTAGTCAAAATAGGTCATTTGACCAAATGAATGAGTGAAGTGGTGTTTTTTGCAATTGAACAAGTTTTTGGGCTTGCGTTTTGTGTTTTCCCACCTCACCATGAAGGTTTGCCGTGACCTAGAAGGTGGAAGTGGACCAGAATTACACCCACAAATACGCCGGGCACGCGTTTTCACGTTGTTTTACGTCGGTTCCGGAGATCTTGGGCTTCGATTTTAGCCCAAAAAATGGGGTACAGAACAGTATTTTGTTAATATCTGCTAAAGTACTGGACCAAATTTAACGGGAGTGGTCGCATTGTGTTAGCACTGAACTCCTCTTGCTTGCAGTGTTTAGTTGGTTTCCCAAATTGGCCTAATCAAAAAGTTATCAATGTTCAAAGTTGAAATAGGTCGAATTTTCGGGCTATTCGGGATGACCCAAATTTCGGTACAACAAAGCACGCGAATTACCCTACAAATGTTAGTGTTTCAGAATCCTCAGTTGGTGGGGAGTATCCCCATATATATTTTCTAGAGCATTTTACGGAATTGAGATAGTCAAATTTGGCTCTGAAGTCAGGTCACCGCGCTTTTTTGGACATTTGTCAGGGTACCTAATTTTTGCTATAACTTCTTCTAGAGTGCACCGATTGGGCTCATTTTTTAATATGATGCGTATCTCAAGCGGTGCTACAAACTGTGTTAAGGGGTTTATTTTTGTTCCGCCGTTTTAGAGAAATTAGTCAGTAAACTTGCCCTCGTTTTTAGCCCCAGAAGCACTTGACACCATCCGAGACCACCTTGAAGCTTTGAATTTTGTTACTTTTGGTTACAAAATTAGTGTTTTGAATAGCCCGTCTAACGTAGATTCCGAATATGTATACTTTATATAGCGTTTTCGCAGGTTTAGATCTTCAATTTTGGCTCTGCAGCCGCACTACTCTGCTTTTTTGGACATTTGGTACGGTACCTTTACTTTGCAATAACTCGTTGTAGAGTGAACCGATTTTGATGAAACTTTTTTTGTTAAACCCAGCTTGAGCTAAGCTTTGTTTTGATATAGGTGTCGTTTCGTTTCGATCAGCCGTTTTCGAGAAATTGGCCAGGACAGGTACCCAATTTTTTACCTGCTGAAGCAGGGTACCGGTACATACAGAGCTCTGTCATATCACCTATAAGGCGATTTAAAGCTTGTTTATTGGCGCGTTAGATTCGCCTGATAATGTGAATCGTTACGATATATATTTTACATGTCGTTTTGTGCAGTTCAGAAGGTCAATTTTAGCTCTGAATGTGCTGTATCTCTCCTCTGGGGTTATTTGGTACGGTACCTTATTTTTGCTATAACTCCTTGAAGAGTGCACCGATTGGGCTCATTTTTTAATATGATGCGTATCTCAAGCAGTGCTACAGACGGCAGTAAGGGCGTTTGTTTTTGTTCAGCCATTTTTGAGAAATTGACCGGGAAACTTGACCCCAGATTGACCTCCTGAGGAGAGAAACACTACATTGATGACCATTTTAATCTTTCATATGCCAGCATTCGACAGTTAATTGTAGTGTTTCAGATTGCCCAGTTAGTGGGGAGTATCCCCATATATATTTGTTGCATAGTTCAGTTGCACTAGTAGTAGATATAGTAGTATTAGTCAGTCGTACTAGGTCAATTTCAGTCATTGGTACGGTACCTTATTTTGAAATATCTCCTCGTAGAGGGAACCGATTTTGGATCTGTTTGTTGATTTGAACTCAAACTGAGCCGTACTTTCATCCCTGTGAATTTGGTGTTGTTCCTTTCAAGCGTTATTGAGAAATAAGTGTGTATTTTAGCGAAACGTCAGTCGGCGTAGGTCAATTTTGGACTTTGGTACCGTACTTAGTTTTGATAATAACTGGTCGTATAAGTAACCAATTTTGGATCTGTTTGTTGATTTGAACTCAGCATGAGCTGTACTTTAATCCTTGTAAACGGCGTTTTGTTTCTTTCAGTCGTTTTCGAGAAATTGGCCTCGAAACATACGGTCATTTTGACGTTTTTGTGACCGGCACGTTTCGCGTTTCTAGTTGTAAAATGATGAAAATTGCTGATTTTGAGTGCCTTATTAGGCGTGTTGAACTCCTTTTGTAATGGTAAAGCTCCCCATGTATAGTTTATATAGAGTTTTTAGGTTTTCACGGGGTCTATTTTGGGTCTGCAGATGACCCCCCAATGATGTTTTATGTACCGTTGATGTATGTTTTATTTATAAATTTTTAGAGCTTAGCAAGGTCCCAGCCACACGGGTCGTGGTGGCGTCTTCGGGCTCTAAATTAGGTAGGCTAGAACTTTTTAAGATAAAACTTTTTCTTTAAGATGTCGAAAGTGATTGTTATTGGAGATTCACACCTAAGGCGAATGGAGGACGTTTTCGTATTTCCCCCAAACTTCACCATTCTGGCGCAAGGTGGCGCGCATGTACGAGTGTGGACTGAAAGAAAGGAGGATATCAAAAAGCATGACATCTGCATGGTAATCTTGCGGGGGAACAATCTGTTGCCCAAGCCTGGTGACCCCATTGCGTACAAAGAGGAGATCAAAAATGTCTTAGGCCAGATTACACAGTTGAGGAATTTCTGTAACCAGCATTCGATACGCCTAATTGTCTGGCAAGTCATTAACCGTGTTGCCTCAGTAGATGCTGGTTTTGATGTTATCCGAGCTCTAAACAACCGTCTTGCTGACAATAAACTCAAACTGCATTTTCGGACATTCTCTTATAGTGAAGATTTTATTAGTGATGGTGTGCATATGAAAGAATGGTGGTACCAAGAAGCTTCAATCGACCTTGTAAATAATTACGATACTGCTCCAGTTGCTAGACCTGATCTGGTTAAATTTGATTTGCAAAATGTTAATTAATTCAACTCCTATGATTGAAATTAATTCATTTTGAAGTTTTTCTTTTGTGACCCTTTTCTTATTTACTGTTTTCAATCAAGATGTTTTCTTTAACAAGTAGTTTAGATCAGTCGACTAACGGTCTCTTCCGGTATTTGATGAGACATTTGTGCAAAAAAATCCTGTTTCGCTGCGTTCATCGATAAATTTGTGACTGGCTTTTAAAATGGCTCTCAATTAAAATTATCCAAAGGTTGAATTTAATTCTTTATTTGTTCCATCCGATAGTTCTGAATTAAAATCAGTAGAAATAATGTCTCATCCGATAGCCAGAGAGCCGTATGTACAAACAAAAGCTTGTTTCGCTCCATTCATAGATAATGTTCCGACAGAATTTTAGAAATAACAATCCGATTTAAAATTCTCCAAAGGTTAAGTTTGACACTATTTGTTCCATCCGATAGTTGGAGGTTCAAATCATTATTAATACTGTCTCATCCGATAGCTGGAGAGAAGAGTAAACAAACAAAAACTTGTATTGCTTCGTACGTAGGTAATATTGCGACTGACTTTACAAATGACATTCGATTTAAAATTCTTCCAAAGGTTAAGTTTAACACTCTATTTGTTCATCCGGTAGTTGGAGGTTCAAATCATTAGTAATACTGTCTCATTCGATAGCTGAAGAGAAGTGTAAACACACAAAAATTTGTATCGCTCCGTCCGTATCGCTCCGTTCATAGACAATATTGCGACTAACTTTAGAAATGACACCAATTTAAAATTATCCGAAGGTTAAGTTTAATTCTTTATTTGTTCCATCCGATAGTTGGAGGTTCAAATCATTAGTAATACTGTCTTATCCGATAGCTGGAGAGAAGAATAAACAAACAAAAACTTGTATTGCTCCTTCCATAGATAATATTGCGACTGACTTTAGAAATGACACCAATATAAAATTATCCGAAGGTTAAGTTTAATTCTTTATTTGTTCCATCCGATAGTTGGAGGTTCAAATCATAATTAATACTTTTTCATCCGATAGCTGGAGAAAAGTAGAAACAAACAAAAACTTGAAAACTTGTATTTCTCCGTCCATAGATAATATTGCGACTGACTTTATAAATGACATTCGATTTAAAATTCTTCTAAAGGTAAAGTTTAACACTCTATTTGTCCATCCGATAGTTGGAGGTTCAAATCATTAGTAATACTGTCTCATCCGATAGCTGGAGAGAAGTATAAACAAACAGAAACTTGTATCGCTCCGTCCGTATCGCTCCGTTCATAGACAATATTGCGACTAACTTTAGAAATGACACCAATTTAAAATTATCCGAAGGTTAAGTTTAATTCTTTATTTGTTCCATCCGATAGTTGGAGGTTCAAATCATTATTAATACTGTCTTATCCGATAGCTGGAGAGAAGAATAAACAAACAAAAACTTGTATTGCTCCTTCCATAGATAATATTGCGACTGACTTTAGAAATGACACCAATATAAAATTATCCGAAGGTTAAGTTTAATTCTTTATTTGTTCCATCCGATAGTTGGAGGTTCAAATCATAATTAATACTTTTTCATCCGATAGCTGGAGAAAAGTAGAAACAAACAAAAACTTGAAAACTTGTATTTCTCCGTCCATAGATAATATTGCGACTGACTTTATAAATGACATTCGATTTAAAATTCTTCTAAAGGTAAAGTTTAACACTCTATTTGTCCATCCGATAGTTGGAGGTTCAAATCCTTAGTAATACTGTCTCATCCGATAGCTGGAGAGAAGTATAAACAAACAGAAACTTGTATCGCTCCGTCCGTATCGCTCCGTTCATAGACAATATTGCGACTAACTTTAGAAATGACACCAATTTAAAATTATCCGTAGGTTAAGTTTAATTCTTTAATTGTTCCTTCCGATAGTTGGAGGTTCAAATCATTGTTAATACTGTCTCATCCGATAGCTGGAGAGAAGTATAAACAAACAAAAATTTGTATTGCTCCTTCCATAGATAATATTGCGACTGACTTTATAAATGACACCAATATAAAATTATCCGAAGGTTAAGTTTAATTCTTTATGTGTTCCATCCGATAGTTGGAGGTTCGATTCATAAGTAATACTGTCTCATCCGATAGCTGGAGAGAAGTATAAACAAACAAAAACTTGAAAACTTGTATTTCTCCGTCCATAGATAATATTGCGACTGACTTTATAAATGACATTCGATTTAAAATTCTCCCAAAGGTAAAGTTTAACACCCTATTTGGTCCATCCGATAGTTGGAGGTTCAAATCATTAGTAATACTGTCTCATCCGATAGCTGGAGAGAAGTATAAAAAAACAAAAATTTGTATTGCTCCTTCCATAGATAATATTGCGACTGACTTTATAAATGACACCAATATAAAATTATCCGAAGGTTAAGTTTAATTCTTTATGTGTTCCATCCGATAGTTAGAGGTTCAAATCATAAGTAATACTGTCTCATCCGATAGCTGGGGAGAAGTATAAACCAACAAAAACTTGAAAACTTGTATTTCTCCGTCCATAGATAATATTGCGACTGACTTTATAAATGACATTCGATTTAAAATTCTCCCAAAGGTAAAGTTTAACACCCTATTTGTTCCATCCGATAGTTGGAGGTTCAAATCATTAGTAAAACTGTCTCATCCGATAGCTGGAGAGAAGTATAAACAAACAGAAATTTGTATCGCCCCGTCCGTATAGTATAACTTTAGAAATGACACCAATTTAAAATTATCCGAAAGTTAAGTTCAATTCTCTGTTTGTCCATCCGATAGTTGGAGGTTCAAATCACTAGTTTGACTCTATAATCCATAGCAGTGTTTTCTAATTAATTGCAAGCGATTTCAATTTGACTCTTCGAGGAAGTCTTATCCGATTGTCATTCAACCGGCTTACAACTTTGGCTAAACGGTTATTGGCTATTTCGATTTGATTCCTCGGGTTAGTCTTATCTGATTGATATTCAACGTGTTGAGAGTTTTATGATAAACAGTTGCTGGTCTGAGAGTTGACTAATAAATAAAAAAAGTGATGTACTTGAAGGGTTAATCGTTCGTCAAAGTGACAGTATTTATGTTTTTGGAGTTGGCATCTGTCTCCACCGACAGGTAAAACTTACATGAAAAAGTATCATCTGAAGCTAGATAAATTGTCGATAGTCTCGATAGTCACATTTTCAATCAGATGTACTTCGCTTCATCAAGTTTCGTTTTTAGAGGAATAATGTCTCTTTCTAAGACCAACGCCGATCTAATTGTTGAGGGACCGCGCTCAAAAAAGGGCTGCAGGCCCATCAGAAATTTTATAGAATCGCCGAGTGCTTTAAAGAAAGCACAGGGTCTGCGGTGGATCTTCTATCACAAATATGACCCGAATTCCTTCGTGCTTGCTCATAATAGTTCATACTATCCTTGGAGAGAGATTTCTATTGCCGACAAGCTGTCGATGATCAAAGGCCATAAAATTAATTTCAAATCGACCGACACAGGAATGTTCAGGGCTTCTTTCGTCAAGATGGTGCCCGCAGCAGAAGTTCAACAGTTTGTTGCAGATGTCTCTTGGAAAATCGCCAATTCAAACAAGAGCCTGTCAGACATTAGCTCAATAGCGTTAGTCCACAAATTCTCCATCAAATTGATCTGTAGCATTAGGGATAAACTTATTCTCTGATTGCCTGTTTCTACCTTTATTTTGCTTCCATTTTATCTATTATGAAGCAAAAAAATAAGCTGTAGCATTAGGGCCGAAGTTATTTTCTGATTGCCTGTTTGTACCTTTAATTTGCTTCCAAGTGGAAGCCAACTTATCAGTATGTAATGTCAATCTTAGGGAGGGTTTCAAATGTTTAACGGTCTTAGACTGAATTACAGCAGGTCTGTTTTCTCTTTAGTGAAACAAGATCTAACAACGTGGAACTCGAAGACGTCCAAAATGCGCCAAAGCTGGCATCCAAATCTGCTGTGTGAGTTGTTAAAAACATTTTTTCTAAAAAAATTAAAATGCAGGTTTTTAAATTGTTCCGAGTCTTTTTTGCACATGTGTACTTTAAATTTGTTTGCTAAAAATAAAAATAAACCGACAAAATTGCATTGGTTTCGATGACGATTTTTTCACAGGGACAAAGAGAACGAGGATCCAACTGCCCAAACAAAACAACGGGTAGGCCAAAAGGCTGCAAAGAGGAAGATCCAGTTCGCCAATGATATCGGGTTGGCCGGAGATGACTACCAAAGCCCACATATCGACCTCGCAAAGTCACGATGCTCAACACCGCGCAATGTTATCAAAACAACAGCCAATGAGAACAAAGGCATTGAGACCTACACGATAACGGACGTTATGGACCTGGTAACCAGCAAATTCAACGAAGTGCTGGACGCTCAAGAGGATAACATGCGGAAAATAATGAAAGAAAATACGATGTTGAGAAAAAGGCTGTTGGTGGTTCTGGGCGACGGTGATAAGCCGGAATCATTGAAAAAATTGAAGAAAGCCATAAAGGCGAATCGCGCGGACACCGAACCACTTATGTTTAATGGGAAGGATTTGATGCGTTTCATACCGACGGATGAAGGACCATCTGTTTTCGGAAGGACCATAGCTGCAGAGGTTTTCGGCAGTGAGAAGGAATGCAAACTTATCAATCAACGTCTTGCACCAAAAATTCATAGAAAAAACACCCGGGGTGCATGCGACAGCGAACTTGAAGACATCTTCATACAGTGCGTGAGCAGAAACTATATCAATGACACAGACGAAGCTTTGAGTCGCGCGATAGCTGGGGCCAACCAGTTTGGCACTGAAATGAAACAAAAGCATTTTCCTGACGCTGTTTGAACTTGCTGTTCTCCATATGCTGTCTCCTTTAGTGTTAAATCTATTCCCTGTCAGACACTTGAAGTTGCGTTCACTTAATCTGTTTCCTCTAATGCCATTGTTCAATATTGTTTTCTTGTTTTTCCTTCTGTGTTTCAGCTCATAAATTTTTTGCTTCTTATCCTAATGCATCTCTTTATGTTCTAATAATTACTTCTGCGTTTCATCCGTGAGCGTTTTGATGTCTTAAGTTGAATACTAATTGTATCTAGCGCTCAAATAGTTCTTCTTTGAAAATTTAGCACGCAGGCGTTTGAGCAGCAAGACCTTAGTTTGTGATTTATTTTCTCAAAATCCTATTTCTATTCGTAATTGGCCTTTTTTATGTAAGCAATGTCTGCTAATACGAGTATTTCTTCCTCGGATGGTGACGAAGAAATTGTCTGCAAAAGAAGTGGGTCCCAAAAATTTAACAATTGGCCCTCCGACAGTAAGACAGAATCGGAAGTTCAGTCAGATTCAAGCTGCGAAGCTGAATGCACTCTTGTGCCCTCTTCATCAAGTTCGTCTGTTCAGACGGCATGCCGTTTGGGAAAGAGTAGCTTTGAAGCCTTTGAAAAGAAGTTATCAGGAATGGTTGCTGAACATAAGTCATGCCTCAAGAAGTTAAGACAAGAGGAGAGAGCGAACAACGAGGAGTTCTTTGCTCTGGTTACTTATCAGAAGACAGGGGAGCTGCCTTCTGCTGACAACACCACAGTTTATCTGCCCGTAATTCACGAGGGAATCAATCTGATGCAGATACCTGCAGGACACAGTGCGGCTAAATTTGGGCGACATCTTGGTTGCGCTATGTATGGGAAAGGTGACCAGTGCATGCTGCAAAATTTGATGATTGGTTCGCATCGTCGGCGTAAGGATACCCGGACTCCAGTGCCCGAAGAGGAAAGAGCTAAATTTGAGTTGGTAGTTCGGCGGAAGTACCCTAAATTCCCGGAAGCTGCGTACAAAGATTCACGGCATGCCGCGAATCAGATGGGCCTTGATATAAAGCTGAAGGTTTTGAAGGGAAATGCGATACAGTGACAACTTTGCTATTGTTTGGTTGATACGCCCCCAATCTTTTTTATTAACGTATAGCTTAAAGTTATACATTTTGTTCAATAAATTTGGATTTGGGTTTTATGAGCAATGGCGACTCTGTTTTCATGCAATTCAGTCTTATGCTGATTTCTTTCCAAATAATGATTCATCATAGTGATGGAAAGTGTCCGTTTTGGTTAATAACGTTCATTGGTTTCAAAAGTTTTCACATCTGTTTACGGATGATGATTGTATTCGTGATGTTTAAAAATGTGTAGTGCTTTACCGTAGTCAGTGGGACAAATAAATGGTTATTTTGGTTTTCGAGCAGTTGCTTTAATCATATCATTTTTTTAGAAATGTTGAAATGCTTCAGTCTGGCCCAAGCCGATGCAAAAGTTACAAAGGAAATTTTTGAAATTGATGGCTATCCTGTTGAGCCCGTCGTGGAAATGTTATCCTCTGCTGAATATCGCGATGCACTGTCGACTGACTCTTGTCTTATGGAGTTCGATTCTCTGTTACGGGAATCATATCGTGTTGCCATTGAAAACAAGTGTGTATTCAAACGCGATTTATACGGTGGTTAAGGTCTTTTTTACGTGGGAGAAGATCAAATTAATGCTCGGAGATCTCATCAATTAAAATTTCTGCCATCAGAGGTTGGGTTTGTCGAAAAAATACCACCTGATGCATCGTCAAACTTCAAAGATATCTCAATATTTAAGAAAACGGACGCTTGCAAGTTTCATCGTGTTATGCTGGGCCCGACTCGCTTCGCAAATCATTCCTGTCGTCCTAACTGTCGGTATTCTAAGAAAGAAATTAATTCACGACGTTGCATTCAGTTGGAAATACTAGAACCTATCAACAAAAACGATGAGATAACTGTCAGCTATGGGCCTCACTTCTTCGGAGAAGGTAACCAGGGTTGCCTTTGTGTGCATGTAGATAGTCACCAAGTTAAAGTTTGTTCGTCGCGTCCAACTGAGGTTTTCAGACAACGAATTATTTTAAATTCTTCAAGTTTTCGCCGAAGGCGGCAATCGTTTCTCCGAGTAAAGCAAAGAAAGATTTTACCAAAGCGCAACATTGAGATGCGTAGCTTTGCTGCCAATAGCAGCTCTGGAGATAATACCTCAGATGATTCCAGTAGTTCAGAAGAAACAAGTTTTTCGGAAGATGTTCAAGAGCCAAATCTGGTGTCTTCTCCGGTTCGGGAGCTGAATCACGTACCTCCGTGTTTCTCTCCCAGCACCATTCCTGATCGTGTTGATGATTCGTCGTCGGACGAAAACTTGGATGCTTCTGCTGCAGCAAGCTGCACTTTGTCACAGGAGAATTTTGTTATCTGCGTCAATGAAATAGCTGCTCAACATGGTGAGTCAGATGCAGCTTTTGCTGACTGGCTTAAGTTTATGCAAAAAGCGTTTCCAGAATACAAACTGCCCTCATTTAAATCGATCAAACAAGAGACAACTAATAAGGTAGCACCTATTTTAAAAGCGGCTGCTCCGTTTGGGGAAGGCGAGGTCTTAACGATGGATTGTGTATCAGATTTGTTAGCGGTCCTCAAAAACAATATGAGTGCAATTATAGAATATTCCAATACCCGAAATCCTCACAAAGACATAAAGATTGCACCCACTTTTGGTGAAAGCAATGTCATTACAATCGCTTTAGCTATGAATGCAGACGGCGTGAGAATAATAAACTCCCAAAAGCGTTCGCTATGGCCGCTCTGGTTCAGTCTTCTCAATCTACCACCAATTTTGCGCTGCAATTTTGTGAATATCGTTTTGGCAAAATTATGGCTAGGACGAGGAAATTCTAATTGGGAGATTTTTTTTGGTCAAATCAAGGAAAGATTCTGTCAGACCTCAACATTTGATTGGAATAATTGTTTTTGGCAGGTTACTTTTGAGATCAAGCTTCTAGTTGCCGACTTGCCCGCAAAAGCGGCAATAATAAACATGAACCAATTCAATGCTTACTTTGGCTGTACTTTATGTTTGATAGAGACTAAACAAATCGGAGACGGAAAAAAGGGGCGTTATTATCCAAATCAACGAATTAAAATGCGTACACCTTCACAATATAAATCTTATTTGTATTTGATGGAAGAAGATGGGCTAGAATCGTTTAGAGGAATAAAAGGACATTGTGCAGTATCAGATCTGTTGGAAGATATACCCCTAACCGCCCCAATTGATTATATGCACCAAGTTTTGCTTGGTGTTACGCGTGCTCTCTTGTTCGTTGTAAGGAGCAACACATGCAGGTCGGGACTGGTTAAAATCCGCGATTGCGTTTTGTCAATTCAGTTGACTTCAGATTTCAAACGAGCGCTTCGAGTTTTTCAAAGCTGATGAGTTAAAAGTTTGGCTTTTATACGTTGGACCAGTTGTTTTTTATGCAAGCCTTGAAGAAAATTTGTTTAAAAGGTTTCATCTATTGAGTTATGCCATTCGTTTGCTGTTGTTGTCCTCGGAAATTTGCGATTTGGCTGATGAGTTGATAAAACAGTTCCATTTTCTTACGTGTGAGGCCTACACAGACAAGGTTTTTTCTGCCAACATTCCCTCCTTGAACCATTTAGCTTGGCAAGTCAAAGGCTATGGTCCACTATGGTGTACGTCGGCTATCATGTTCGAATCCGCCAATTATCTTCTGCGATGCAAGTTTACTGGAACGGTCAGTCACCTCAAAGTATTAGTGGAACGATATATCAGAAATAAAAACTCATGTCAAATGAGCCCTCAAAGAGACAGGTTATATGACCTCTGTCGACAATTTCGAGAAAAAAAAAGTTCAAGCGACGCAGAGTCCCAGTACATGAAGTTCCGACAGATCTTCAAAATATTGCTGCCGAGTTTTACTCATGCCAATAGTTTGAATTCTTCACAGTTGACTCCGCGTACTGTGTCTCCTTCAAGAACTCCTTTGTTTCTTTTATCTCCAGTAGAAAAAAATGCTTCGGTCAAGTTCGCGTGTTCTATTCAGTCGATAAGCAGGATTTGGTTTCTGTGTATGTCTTCGATGTGATAAAGAGTTTTAAACCTCCTCAAAGCAGCTCTGAAATTTGCAGCTTTTATGAAGTCAAGAAATCAAGGAATATCTTAAATATTCCGCTAGACTCTGTGTCTGAAAAAATTCTTCCGATTCAATTAGATGAAAAACTTTTCTTTGTACCTCTTTTGACTATCTTCGAACACGACTAGTGTGCTCGTGATTAATTGAAATGATGTTTCTGTTATAGCCAAGAACTTCTTTTGGAGATTATATTTTCTTAGTCTTCATAATGATTTTTCTCTGGTTCGTAGAATATAAGACTAGTAAATAATTTGTCAAACGGTCATTTTTCAGTTTTAAATGCCGCGAGATTACGTTCGTAAGACTCACGCAAAATGTTCAGGCGAGGATTTAAAGTTGGCGGTCCGCGACGTTAGACGCAAGAACGTTGCAATACAACGGGCATCTAAAATGTATGGGGTTCCAAGATCCACTTTAAGACGTCATGTTTTGTCAGACGTAGAACAGGGGAGACCGTTTGTGCTGTCTGCCGGCCTACTAAACAAGGTGATAATTGCTGCTGTTCTGTACGCGAAAACTCCTCGAGAAGTCAGAGAAGCTGCGCACAGTGTTGCTTTAAAGTCCGGAATACTAATGCCTGAATCTTGGAGAAAGAACAAAGCTGCTGGGAATGATTGGTGGCTCGGATTAATTAAAAAAAATGGTTTATACCGCATTTTCTGGCAGCAAATTCTGATGCCCCAAAACCCTGTCTCACAGTGGCTTGTGGAAATTGCCGCTGGCCGCATTCGAGAGATATGGGTTTTTCGTTCTGCAACCGTTGTTGTGAAGTAATATGCGACGAATGTATAAACGAAAATATTGCAAATTGGTGTTCTCTATGTTCAGTTGATTAAATAGATTCAAGCTATTGGTGTTATCTTTGTTTGATGTACTTTGAGATATCTACAATTAAAATACCTAAGTGCTCATTCTTCTTTTGGATAAAGTGCAATTTTTCAAAAAGCAGCTGTTGTATGTACTTTCGTCAAAAATGAGTTTCTTGATTTGCTCTTCGTGCTCAAATCGCAGTCTAGTTAGCGTGGCATGAGGTCTTACAATGGACATTTGAACCCTTCAATTGAATTTTTGAGATATTGACAAAATTCAGAATTTGTAAAATTTAGAAATTTTTTAAAAGGAATTGTTCTCCTTGTAAAGTTTGATAAATTTTTCTCTCATGTCCTGTTACAGAGCTGTGCAAACAGTTTTTCTTGAGATTTGAGAAGTCAAAGGGCTTTTATGAATACTTCACGGCTTGGTCATTATCTACTGGAAGATCAGTTATATTAGAACTACTACTCTACGACTGTCTCGAAAAAAAATGCAAAAAATCCTAAACGCTAATGAAAACAGCGTTCAAATTTTTTCAGACTACTGGAAGTATCATATGATCCATTGAAAGACAGAATGCCACCAAGTTACACCGACTGCCCCTTCTGTTTGGAAGAATTTGGAGCTGATTTTATTTCCTCTACACAAAGATAACCTCATTGAGCATGCTGCCTGCAAGAGATGTATAAAGGAGTGGCTCGAAAGTTTCACTCAGTTTTTGTTCAATCAGACACCGACATGCCCTATTTGCCGTCAGGATGTTGACGAAGTGTTGTCATTTAACGTTTTTGCAATGTGTTCTGTATGTCGAAGTCATGTCCCCAAGTTTTTCATCAATGGTGAAAAGTCAGTGTGTTGTGATTGCGAAGATTTGGTAGAAGTCATGAGTGATTGACAACTTTTTCGTGACTGTGGCAAATAACTAAGATTTTCTGAGATGAAATTTTAGAAATTGATTTTTTTCAGGAATAATTTTCAGCTAAGTTTTCAGTCTAGGATAATTGAGGCAATATTATAGCTAGTTGTGCGCTTTTTTGTTAGTAAACGCAAAAAATGTCATAAGTTCTTTTGTATTCAGTATTGGTTGATGCAGGACAAAGTTGTTCAATGTTGACCCTGCTGTTTTAGATGTACCTTCTATGCATATGATTTGCAAATCACTGAAAATTTTTGCTTTGAGGTCAATACTTGAAAGTGGTAAATGAGAAAGTGTATGTCAGAAACGCAAACTTTTTGTCGGTTTTGTTTGTAAAAGCGTTTCTCATTTTTGTATTATTGAATTTAGGTGGGTCAAAGTGATAACGGAAGTGTGCTTTAGGTTAACGTGGGCTATAACAGAAAGAAATTGATACAACGTCTAACTTTGCAATTTTAACAAATGTTCCTGACAAAGATTCGTGTCCGATTTGAAAAATATAATGTGACCCTCTGGTTGAAGGCGTTGTTTAATGTTACCCACACTGTTTTCGTAGTTTCTAATATCCACATTTTTTTTAAAAACACCGGAAAGTTTTCATTTGGGCTCACTACCCTAAAAAGGTAAATGAGAACAGTGTAGTACAGAAACGCAAATTTTGTCTGGAAGCCCTTCATTTTGTATCTAGAAGTGCTTCTCATTTATATATCATTGAGTCTAGGTGGGTTAAAGCGATAACACGAACGTACGTTAGGCTAAATTTGGCTCTGATAGAAAAAAAGTGATATATAACGTCATGTTTTGCAATTTCCTAAAATTTTTCTCAAATTTGTATTGTATATAAAATCTGATGTGGCCCTCTGGTTGATGGAATTGTTGAATGTAACACATTTTGGTTTTATTATCTTTTATCCAAAATTTTTGGAACGTTTTGGTGTTTGATCAAAACTTCGAGAAGTGGTAAATGAGAAAATGGTAAATGAGAAACGGTAAAGGAGAAGTGGTAGATAAGAAACCTATTAATCAGAAACGCAAACATTTCGCCAGTCTTTTATGTAAAAGTTATTCTTTTTTTACTGATAAATCTAGGCTGCTTAAAGTGATTAGTAAAGAGTATTTTAGGCTAACGTTGGCTTTAGAATAGTTTTATTCCCCATAACTGATATATAACGTCAGGTTTTGAAATTTCGTCAATTGTTTCTCAAAAGTCAATTATATTTAAAAAGTATTATGGGCCTTCTGATCAATTTATTGTTCAATGTAACTCAAAGTTTTTTGGTAGTGCGTTCTATCCAAAAGAATGTTAAAAAACCCGAAATTTTATAGGTTCAATGCTTTTAAAATTTTTTCTAAAACAGGTGAAGATCGGAAACGCGAACTTGTTTAGTTTTTAAAGTAAACTTTAGTCTCATTTCTTCACTTCTAAGTCTATGCTGGCCAAACTTGTATAAAAAACTTGCTTTAAGCTAATGATGCCCATGAAGTGGGGAATTTTTTCCATAATAGATATATAACGTCATTTTTTGCGTTTTCGTCAAATTTTTCCTCTAAAAGTCAACCGTATTTAAAAAATATAATAGGAGCTTCTACGTCAAATTGTTGTGCAATGTGACCCATACTCTTTTGGCAGTGAATCCTCTCCATAAGGATGGTATAACAACACGAGATTTTTCTGTTGGCTCAATGCATAAAAAATGTTAACACAGGTAAAATATAAAACAGGTATAGGTCTGATAACGCAATTTTTTCGATTGTTTTTTAATGTAAAAATGAGACTTACTTCTTTACTACTGAGTCTAAGCTGCTCAAAGTGAAATGACAAGCGTGCGTTTGCTAATGTTGGTTATTAATAAAAAAAATTCCCATGAGGGATACATAACGTCAAGTCTTGTGGTTTCGTCAAATGTTTCTCCAAAATTCAATCTTGTTTAAAAATTCAAAAGGACCTTCTGTGTCAAGGAGTTGTTCATTGTTACTCATAGTGTTTTGATAGTGCCTCCCATCCATAAGGATGGTATAACAACCCGAGATCTTTTTTTAGTTCAAGGCTTAGAAAATTGGTACATAAAACAGGTGTAGGTCGGAAACGCTAATTTTCTAATTGGTTTTTATGTGAAAATTAGTCTCATTCCTTTTCTGATAGATCTAGGCTACTCAAAGTGACATGACGACCTTGCATTAGGCTAAGGATGCATTATGAATCAAGAAAATTTTTCTTAAGTAATACATAACGTCAAGTTTTGCGGTTTCGTCAAATGTTTCTCGAAAAGTTAATCGTATTTCAAAAATGTTATAAGACCTTCTGTGTCAAGGAGTTTTGCAATGTTACCCATATTGTTTTTGTAGTGTTTCCTATCAATGAGAATGGTTTTACAACCCAAGATTTTTCTTTTGGGTCAAAAATTGTTACAGAAAACAGGTGAAGTTCGGAAACGCTAATTTTTCGGTCCTTTTATGTAAAAAGTAGTCTCATTTCTTTACTACTGAGTCTAGGCTATTCAAATATATTTAAATTGATGTATAAGTCCAAGTTCTGCAATTTCGTCAAGAGTTTCTCAAAATGTCAATCTTATTCAAAAAACATAATAGGACCTTTTGTCTCAATGAGCTGTTCAATACTTCCCATACTATTTTGGCGGTGCCTCCTATCCATAAGGATGGTAAAACACCCAGAGATTTTTCTTCTGGGTCAAAGCTTAAATTTTGATACATAAAAAATTGTGTAGTTCGGAAACGCAGATTTTTCATTTTTCGACCGTTTTTTATGTAAAAATTGTTCGCATTTCTTTACTACTGGGCTTTGGTTGCTCAAATTGACATGACAATCGTTTGTTAGGCTAACGTTGGCTGTGGAATAAGAAAATTTTCCATAATTGATGTATAAGTTCAAGTTCTGCAATTTCGTCAAGAGTTTCTCAAAATGTCAATCTTATTCAAAAAATATAATAGGACCTTTTGTCTCAATGAGCTGTTCAATACTACCCATACTTTTTTGGCGGTGCCTCCTATCCATAAGGATGGTAAAACACCCAGAGATTTTTCTTTTCAGTCAATGCTTAAAAAATTGTTACGTAAAACAGGTGTAGGTCGGAAACGCTAATTTTTAGATCGTTTTTTTATGTAAAAATTTGTCTCATTTCTTTACTACTAAGTCTAGGCTGATCAAAAAAGTATAACAAGCGTGCGTTAGGCTAACGTTGGCCATGAATCAAGAAAATTTTGAATAATTTATATAGAAAGTCAAGTTTTGCGATTTCGTCAAATGTTTCTCAAAAAGCCAATCCTATTTAAAAAATGTAATAGGAGCTTCTGAGTCAATTAGTTGTTCAATGATTCCCATACTGTTTTGATAGTGCCTCCTATCCATACAGATGTTATAACTACCCGAGATTTTGCTTTTGGGTCAATACCTCAAAAATTCTTACATAAAACAGGTGAAGGTCGGTAACGCTAATTTTTCTAACGTTTTTTATGTAAAAGGTAGTCTCATTTCTTTACTACTGAGTCTAGGCTATTCAAATTGATATAACAAGCGTGCGTTAGGCTAACGTTGGCCATGAGCAAGAAAATTTGCCAGAAGTGGTATATAACATCAAGTTTTGCGATTTCGTCAAATGTTTCTCAAAAATCCAATCGTATTTAAAAAATGTAATAGGAGCTTCTGAGTCAATTAGTTGTTCAATGTTTCCCATAGTGTTTTGGTAGTGCTTCCTATCCATACAGATGTTATAACTACCCGTGATTTTTCTTTTGGGTGAATATTTCAAAAATTCTTACATAAAACAGGTGAAGGTCGGAAACGATAATTTTTCTAACGTTTTTTTTGTAAAAAGTTGTCTCATTTCTTTACTACTGAGTCTAGGCTATTCAAATTGATATAACAAGCGTGCGTTAGGCTAATGTTGGCCATGAATTGAGAAAATTTGCCAGAAGTGGTATATAACATCAAGTTCTGCGGTTTCGTCAAATGTTTCTCAAAAAGTCAATCTTATTTAAAAAATATAATAGGACCTTTTGGCTCAATGAGCTGTTCAATACTACCCATACTTTTTTGGCGGTGCCTCCTATCCATAAGGATGGTAAAACACCCAGAGATTTTTCTTTTCAGTCAATGCTTAAAAAATTGTTACGTAAAACAGGTGTAGGTCGGAAACGCTAATATTTAGATCGTTTTTTATGTAAAAACTTGTCTCATTTCTTTACTACTAAGTCTAGGCTGATCAAAAAAGTATAACAAGTGTGCGTTAGGCCATTATTGGCCATGAATCAAGAAAATTTGCCAGAAGTGGTATATAACATCAAGTTTTGCGATTTCGTCAAATGTTTCTCAAAAAGTCAATCTTATTTAAAAAATATAATAGGACCTTTTGTCTCAATGAGCTGTTCAATACTACCCATACTATTTTGCCGATTCCTTCTATCCATAAGGATGGTAAAACACCCAGAGATTTTTCTTCTGGGTCAAAGCTTAAATTTTGATACATAAAAAATTGTGTAGTTCGGAAACGCAGATTTTTCGACCGTTTTTTATGTAAAAATTGTTCTCATTTCTTTAGTACTGGGCTTTGGTTGCTCAAATTGACATGACAATCGTTGGTTAGGCTAACGTTGGCTATGGAATAAGAAAATTTCCCATAATTGATGTATAAGTCCAAGTTCTGCAATTTCGTCAAGAGTTTCTCAAAATGTCAATCTTATTCAAAAAACATAACAGGACCTTTTGTCTCAATGAGCTGTTCAATACTACCCATACTATTTTGGCGGTGCCTCCTATCCATAAGGATGGTAAAACACCCAGAGATTTTTCTTTTCAGTCAATGCTTAAAAAATTGTTACGTAAAACAGGTGTAGGTCGGAAACGCTAATTTTTAGATCGTTTTTTATGTAAAAGTTTGTCTCATTTCTTTACTACTAAGTCTAGGCTGATCAAAAAAGTATAACAAGCGTGCGTTAGGCTATTATTGGCCATGAATCAAGAAAATTTGCCAGAAGTGGTATATAACATCAAGTTTTGCGATTTCGTCAAATGTTTCTCAAAAAGTCAATCTTATTTAAAAAATATAATAGGACCTTTTGTCTCAATGAGCTGTTCAATACTATCCATACTATTTTGGCGATGCCTCCTATCCATAAGGATGGTAAAACACCCAGAGATTTTTCTTCTGGGTCAATGCTTAAAATTTGATACATAAAAAAGTGTGTAGTTCGGAAACGCAGAATTTCGACCGTTTTTTATGTAAAAATTGCTGTCATTTCTTTACTACTGGGCTTTGGTTGATCAAATTGACATGACAATCGTGTGTTAGGCTAACGTTGGCTATGGAATAAGAAAATTTCCCATAATTGATGTATAAGTTCAAGTTCTGCAATTTCGTCAAAAGTTTCTCAAAAAGTCAATTTTATTTAAAAAATATAATGGGGTCTTCTGGGTTAATGAGCTGTTCAATACTACCCATACTATTTTGGCGATGCCTCCTATCCATAAGGATGGTAAGACACCCAGAGATTTTTCTTCTGGGTCAATGCTTAAAATTTGATACATAAAAAAGTGTGTAGTTCGGAAACGCAGAATTTTTGACAGTTTTTTATGTAAAAATTGCTCTCATTTCTTTACTACTGGGCTTTGGTTGCTCAAATTGACATGACAATCGTGTGTTAGGCTAACGTTGGCTATGGAATAAGAAAATTTCCCATAATTGATGTATAAGTTCAAGTTCTGCAATTTCGTCAAGAGTTTCTCAAAAAGTCAATTTTATTTAAAAAATATAATGGGACCTTCTGGGTCAATTAGTTGTTCAATGTTACCCATACTGTTTTGGCAGTGCCTTCCATCCATAAGGATTGTAAGGCACCAGCTTTTTTGTTTGGCGTCTTCGTTTAAGTTTTGGGGGCTAAATTTTTTTTTTTTTTTAAATCGATTTTTTGTTAAATGTCCATCCCCTTGTGCCCTTACAGGCACCTTCTCCCATGCGCTGTATTTTAATTGTGCGTTGTTTCTTTCTTCTATGATGTGCTATAATGTTCCTGGCTGATCCGGGATTTTAGATTTTAGCTATATGTCTTGGAAAAAAAGCCTCCATTTTTGCTTATTCTGCAAGAAAAACAGTCAAAACTGTTTTCCCTTGTAGTTTAAGAAGCTCATGAGGACTCACGAAAAAACCAAGACTCTTTAAATGCCTCCTTTCTGTTGTTATGGAGGATTAGTAACCATAGAACTTTCATATTATGGAAAAGTTGTAGTCATAGAACTTCCATTTATGAAAAAGTTTTAGTCATAGAACTTTCATTTATGGCAAAGTTATAATTTTACCAATCTTTTAAAACTTTTTTGAATTATGAAGTCAATGGTCCATAATATGAAAGTTCTATGATTAAAACTTTTGGTCAACCCGGGTATCTATTCGTTGCGATTCTTTAATATGCATTAGAAAATCAAGTGCGTCGAGGTATTTAAAACATAGGGCAAAGAGCATGGTGGTACAATCTGAAAAATTTAGATGTTGTTAACAAACGTTAGGAGTATAAATAAAAGGTCGTTTTTTTTCAAAATATAGACCCCACAGTCTGAGTGTTTATGAAACTAACAGCTCAGCTGCCCCAGTGAAAAATTAATTCTACCCTGAAATGTCAAGCAATTGTGGGTTATGAACTAAAATGATATGAGTAATAGACGATAAATTATTATAATATTAGTGGCTGAATAACTGGACGTAATAATTCCGTCTCTTACATTTGATGCCAATAAGTGCTAAACAGTTAACGCTGTTGGAAAGCATTTTTGTTTGATTGTGGGACAAAAAAGTAGACTTCCATGCAAATTACATACTGCGCTCTAGAACTCTATTGTTAACGTTGCTATTATGATTGCTTTGTGATAAACACGTCGAATGTTTTGGGTAGACTATTTTATTTACAGCTACAAAATCAAAATATCAATGCTGGGTTTAGATTTCCTTCCCGGGCTGACCACCATAAACCCATCTTAGACATAATATGAAAGTCATGTATGGTGCGTATGGTATCTTAGATACCACATCAAAGACCATATAAAAACAAAACAAGGTCTCAAACGACGTATTTTGGATCGCATAATAAGCGAAAAGTGACAAAATTTGATTTTCGTTTGAATAACTGAAAAGCTCAATTTCTCAGATACCATATCCAAGATCATAAGAAATTCGATCTGTGAGAAAACCATCAAAAAGGTGCTGCTGTGCTAAAACTAAATTTATATGTAAATTCTTTAAAAAACATACCCAAGATCAAATGGAATAAGTACAAAAATATGGTAACGTAGGAGCTTTTAAAAGTTAATTTTATTTTTACGAAGAAAACAATCGAAAGAAAATTTTATAATGGAGATTCTTTAAGAAACTTGTTGATGTTTATTATATTATTTTGTTTGAATGATTTGAAGTATTTTTTGTTTCAAGTATATTTAACCGTATGGTTATAATTTTAATTTACTCGTTGCAAAAAAAAATCAAATATGGTTTCTTAGAAACCATAGCCGGGTCATACAAGAACTTTTGCCTTGGCTTGGATGGAACCATATATGGTTTTTGATATGATATCTAAGAACGATCATCCCGGGCTGGCGGTAGTCAAATGGATAGATATAGACCGTCTTGTTTAAGCTAACGGTTGTTTGTTAGCACTCTGAGCTTTTAAAAGAGAATGTTGACAAGATTGGCTCAGAATTCATCAGCCTTTTTTCTTCAACTTCAGTACTCTCCACGATGAGTGCGAATGACAGCCAGCGAGTACTGTAATTTCGTCCAATTATCTGCTTCTTTTCCACCATTTTTGTCGGGATGATACTGAAGGGCCAACTGGTGGTACTTCTTGTTGACGTCTGCGTTTGAAGCCCTGGAGAAACGACATTCACTTGGATACAGATTTTGGTGGCGAAATAAATTAAATTCGTTATTGCCAATTTTGTGTAACTCAATCAGATTTATAAAAATGAGGTTGGTTTATCTGTCTTTGTTTGTCAATTGAAACAGTTATTATTCCCGTTTTAAGTGAAAAGAGTTTTTTAGGCAATTTTGACAGTTTTGCAACAAGGATTTGAAAAAAAAATGGTTTCTAGAGCATTGTTTCTTCATTTAAATATTTAATCTAAGCTTTGATGAAACAAGGTGACTTGATATGTGCAATCGCGCATATTGTTCCGACTCCGATCATTTATATTTTTGACTTAATTGTCTACCGAATAAAGAGATTAGAAGAAATATACACAAAGAGATGTTGGAGCTTATAAAAACTGTCACAAACCCAAACTACTAACTGAAGTATATAATGAGCTTCCACATAAAAAATTTTGTGATGCCTGTCATAACACCAAGAGACAATACAAACTAAATAAATTCAACAAACAAACAAAATTTACGGCGAAAATGTGAATTCAAACTTATAAGCAATAGAAAAACAAAATCAAAATACCATCAAACAAAACCTTCACAACACAAATTCGTTTGACCTTAATTAGAAAGCAGACGCAACCTGTCCGTAAAGAGAATAGATAATCATCCGACAAAAAGGAGAAGAAGAACAAAAAGGGGGGAAAGTTCAAAAATCTATCAAAATTTTTAAAAACAATAATTTCACTAGGAAAAAAGCCATTAGATTAAAATACAGATTTTTGGATATATTCGCTTATACATCCTCTAAAAGCAATGAGTGATGACTATGATTAGACTAACTGATAGAAGGAGTCTGCTAAGTAATTACAGAAGCAGAAATAGAGGAAAATTTTAAATTATTTTTTGAAAACACAAAGTATTGGAACCATAAATATCATCAGATAATAATATATTATTATATTATATTATGAATAATTATCAAACATTAGTTTTTCACTTTTTAATTGTATTATTTCAAGTAATGTGTATAGGAAAAATTGTATATGATGACTTGGGTCTCATTGGAAAGTCCATGAGACTTGCTAATAAAGCGAATGTTTTAAAGAACAAAAAATTGTCCAAAAAAGCTTAGTGCCCAACATATGAACCTTGGTTGTAACATAGAACCAATTAAGAGGTCAAAATTTGAATTGAAGAAAATGCATGACAGCTCTCACTGATAAGTCAAAAGTTCAAGCTGACAAAAAGGAGAGCAAAATGCAAAAGCTCAATAAGGTCTGAAAAATAGGTTCATTCAAAACCACATATTAGTAGTAATATAGTGAGCTACACTCCCCGGGGGGGGGGGGGGGGGGGGTGAGGTCCCCCATGTATTAAGATAGGGTATAGCGTATTTTTCGGGATTTGGGTCCTCCCTAACGTATTAAGATAGGGAATGAATTAGCATGTATTAAGATTAGGTATAGCGGCGTTAATGTATTAAGATAGGGTATAGCCGCCATGTATTAAGATTAGCTATAGCCGGCGACATGTATTAAGATTATGCGCCGACATGTATTAAGATTAGTAATAGCCGCCGACATGTATTGAGATTAGTAATAGCCGCCGACATGTATTAAGATTAGTAATAGCCGCCGACATGTATTGAGATTAGTAATAGCCGCCGACATGTATTAAGATTAGTTATAGCCGCCGCCATGTATTAAGAGTAGTATAGTCGGTGCAAATGTGGGGGGTAGGTTCGGAGACGCTCCTGATAGGCTGAAATTTTGAGGGGAAAATATCAATGTTTGTGTAGTTATTAAGTGTTTACTTGAGAACAATAGAATTGGCGTGGGTAATTAATTGCTGTAATTATGTGAGGGGTAATTATGTGACAGGTTGAATTTTGTTTACAACTTTTATGTTATTAAATTGTGAAATTAATTGGTGGGGGTTTTCAATTACCCTAGTTATCTGAGGGGTAATTATGTGACATGTTGAATTTTTGTTTACAAATTTTAGGTCAATTGCAAAGATTGTTCCCCTAATTGTTTGAATCAATTGTGTAACAAATGTCTTTTGCGCGCTCATTAATTGGAAAAAGTCAAGATAGCAAGAGGTAGTTTTGATCTACCGTCCTCTGGGTTATGGGCCCAGCGCGCTCCCACTGCGCCATCTTGCTAATTACATGCATATATGCATTATTTTTTGTACATTATTTGAAAAAAGATGTTAAATAAAAGAAAAAAATGAATTAAAATAGTATAAATTGACAGACACAGTACAAATTATGAGCATCAAAATACAAAATTACTCAATCATTTACAATAAATTGTATAAAATTCAATGAACATCAAGGTACACTTAGCCGAGTGGTTAATAAAGTTCGATAAAAAAAGTTTAGAAAACTCACGAGAAACAGTTACGAGAAACATATACTATCGACTTTATTAACTTCAGCTTACTAAATACCAAAATGAACACTACTACATATAGTTACTTATAAAATTTAACACGTGTACATCATGAATATTGTTCAAGTTGGTTTGGAAAAACTTAAATAGTTGAAATGCTGCAAAAATTGCGTAGAATCCACACAAATTTTGCATCTTCTGAAGTGGTCGATGTATTATTTTTTGGTACTTTTTACCTAAAAATTTGTAATGTGTTACTGATCGAGCCAGAGAATCCGCATAATAGTAACTTCTGTTGAGTCGAGCAATCAATATCCAATGTTCACTGACTTCTTTACTCGAAGCAGTGTTAATGATTGCAAAGCTGAATTTGGGTAAATTTGGAATGAAATCTGCTGGAAACGATCCAATGTATTTGAATTTTAGCTCAGGAATGCGTTCAATAATTTGTTGAAGAGATTGATTATCCATGACAAATAATCTTCTGTTTCAATTCGCAAGCTCCGTTTGAACAGGGATTTCTCACATTACAATCGAGTTGAAATGATTCGTTCTTTTCAATAAAGCAACAATTTTTAGATTGGGGAATTTTACGTATCAGACCTCCTGTAGATTCACTTACTCTGTCTTCACTATTACCTGTGACATCGGGATGAAAGATAATAATGATGATTAAAAGTCCCAGGAATACTGCACAAATAAGGTATACATATAAGTTTGGAGTAGGTCTACCCCAATTTTCATCCATTCCCTATCTTGATATTATAGTGTGGAAAGGGTTGCAACTGGGCGATGAAAGTACATATCTAACAAATGTTCCAACGCAGAAGGCAATAATATAAAAACCATAAAAAATTGAGAAGAAAATTAAAAAATCTTGATTAATGCAGAGTTCTTCAGACATTCTTAGCAACTGTTCCAAACTGATCAATTTTAACTGTTGAGATTCGTTCTCCGAGAACAATTAACTCGGTAACATTGGTTAGCGGACGTTCAAAGAACATTTCTAAACGAAGACTTTCCCCACTGAGTTCAGGATAATGAACATTTTCACCAGCATCTTGGAGTGATGTGAGATCGAATACAAGCACATAATGATCTGTGAAGAAATCATTCGGTAACGCAGGAACTTCTTCGTTGAAGTTCATTGCCTTCATTGTTGTAACGTAAGCTCTACAATTGTTGGTTGTATCAATTGAGACTACAGCTCTCCCTCCTCGAACAATTCTCAGCTCCCGCAGTCCAAACTTTCGATAATGAAAAGGATTTTCTTGAAAATGTCCGGTGAATGCTGAATTAGTGTTCATTGCTATTGCAATTCGTCTGATTGGGGCATTATTGAAAACATTTTCCTGAATAAATTGATTTTGTCCAGAAGGAATAATAAATGTTCGCGCAATTGTCTCCATAAAATTATAGCAAGCTGGTTGATGTGTTAGTTGATACTTGATTGTCTGGTGATAGACCTCATTAACGACAACACGTCTCGTAAAAAGTGAACAGTCAAGAACTCTAAGGGAAACATGTGGATTGTAGGAAATCATGTAAAAATTTGGTCTCGCTCGAATCAATTTGAGTCTAATTTTTGTATTTGGAAGTAATAATTTTTCACATTGAAATAAGTCGATTGCAAGTTTACCATATAAGGTAACCCCATCTTTCAACAAAAGCTCTTCTTCCCTATCTATGAACGGACTTTTTTCATAATCACTAGGATCTTTCTCAAATTCGTATCCATGACAAGCCAAAATTCCTTCATTATTCATTGTAGAAGCATTGAATTCATTGCATATCAGAGCTTTGTGGCCATAGAGTCCGTTAGAGTTGTACACTTGTTGATTGTTTAAATACACTTCGCAGTTGGAGAAAAGAGAGTGTAACAAGTTGTTGACATGAGTCAAATATTGTAAATCATCATCAGTGAAAGTCATACCCATATCTGGTTTTCCATGCTCCTCTTTTTTCATGAAATCGTCAAATAATCTTCCCTTTTGTAATCCAACTTTAATTTGTAAATGAATATCTCTCATATCGAGATAAATACTTCTATCTGTTTCAAATTGAAATTCAATGCTGCTTTCATCCAATGAAGTGCTAGGATAAACTTCTTGAATATGGGATGATTCAATTGGTTCCAAAACCGGAATTTTGTCAAAAATCTCCAAGCAAGAATTTGTAAAGTGTCCATAACGGAAATTACTGTCATTTGATGATCTGGTATTCATTTTAGTTTGGTAAAAATATCCCTCCTAGTTCGACGACGTCGACTGATTTTTGGCGAGCGTTTTCGAATAATACGTCGTTTTCTAGGTTTTCCTCCTCCTAGTTGTTTACGTAAAGTTTTCTTTCCAACATCTGTGGCTGCAGATTTGAACTTTTTCCTTCCAGCTAATACATTTCCGATTTCTGGCGCAGCTAATTCAATCAAGTCAGCACCAACTCTTTTAGCTGCTGGTACAACATATCGTCTCAAAAAAGGAATTGCAGTTCTCCCAATTGTTTGTGCTAAAGCTCCAAATCCTCTTCCCCTTTGTCTTGAATAACCACGAAAATACGGTAAATCACTGTCTGCAACCATTTTTTGTAAACTTAATTTTAAAAATGATTGTCTGAAGCTCTTCTGAACATCAATACAGCTCTTGTTACACCTACTGAATTGAAGGGAACTTTTTCACCGTATGAGTCGCGGAGCTCAAGTTTAATGCTGTGGAAAGAATTTTTAAGAATTTTTTTAAATTGTAGATTTGGGAAGTTTTGATAATTCATATATTGTCCAGTAGATATTATGTCTCCATTCTTAATTTTAGAAATAAACGGAATACATCTCAAAAGCGCGGCTTTTGTATCACCTACAATATTGTATTCAACAATATCACTGTATATCATGAGAGTATGAATTCGAACAATATCATAGGGAAATTTAGGAAAATGTGGTCCAGCACCACTCATAAAAACACCCATTCCGTAAACAGCTTCCTCACACCCAAATACGTGACAGAGATCAGTACTGAAGATAACTAGTAACGAGTTCTCATTAGGAAGGCTTAGGGATATTCTCTGTGTAATTCTGTTGAGTTTTAATTTGATTGGGGTTTTCTCATACTTTTCTCTTTCCTGAATTTGTTTGTTCATTTCGTTCACAATATCAGATATTGATGGATATAGTCCTGCGTCAATTGTATAATAATCGGAAGGTTTTGTATCTGGAGTTGCAGCATCTAGATAGAAAAATTTTCCATCTGTAATATTCTGGTACAAAGATGGATATGATAGTTCGGTTATTGCCACCTCCCATTCTCCTTCAAGGTTAATCTGTTCGGGAAGGAAATTGGTAAAAGAACTCAATGTATTATTTGGATAACAATCAAAGGATGCGTTGGAAACCAGCTCTACCGTAAAAGAGTTCATCACTAAATGATACACTTTGAGAGCTCTTGTTCATAAAATTTTCCTAGTATTTCATCACCCTGCTCTCCCTTGAGGTTGTATGTTGGAGGTTTGTACGTAGCAATCTTAACAATTTCAAAGATTTCACTCGTGAACTGTGACTTGTATCCTTTTCTAAAAGGAATATCGTATTTCGAAATTCGTACTTTATCCCCTACTTTAAACCGAGGTTTTTTGTATTGTCTGATCGGATTTTTGTAAAAAATTGATAAAAAGTCTTTGTTTTTTACCTCTTTTGGAGCTTTACCTGTAGATCTATTTAATCTACTATTCATTGTATTTAGGAAAGATTCCATTTTTACAAGGTACTTATGCCCGTTTTCTTCCATGAAGCGATAAATAATGTTTTTCAAAGATCTGATAGCTCTCTCAGCTACGGTAGCTTTTGTTTCACTTCTCGTTGAATAAATTTTAATTTTCTTTTCTCCACAAAATTTCCGAAATTCGCCACCAAACTCTGTTCCTTGATCAACCCATACTTTTTGTGGGATGTTGTTTTTTCGTAGCATTTTTTTGAAAGCTGCTACAGCATCTGTAGAATACTTTGATTTCATTGGTTGAACACGGACAAAACGAGAAAATACATCAACGCAGATTAATAGATACTTTACTCCGTTATTAAACTCTGACAATTTGTCCATAAAAGCTAAATCAAGACACCAAATTTCATTTATCCGCTTTGCAAATGCAGGTAATCGTCTAAAATGTCGATTTGCTTGACGGTATTTTGTATAGGAATTGTTAGTGTGGAGAAAGGAAATAACCTTGCCTCTTGATAAACCGCTCGCTTTTTGAAGATTTCTAACCGATCCAAATGCAGCTTTTCCTTCTTTGTATAATCGTTGAAGTTTCGCTTTTTCAGATTTTGAAAGGGATCCAACTCCCTCTGTCTTTGCTTTTGGCATCCTTGTTTACAATTTTGCTCGGACTTATCCCTGTAGCATCAAGTATTGTGTAATATATATCAGGAAATGCAATATTTTTTCTCTTCAATGTGTAAATAAAATCGGTAAATGCTACATTTGTATCTCTTCCATCCAGTAAAATAGAGTCACTGAGGGACAGCTTGATTCGAGGACATTTGAGTATTTGATCTACAACTGACTCGTTTTTGAATGATTTTGTGTTAGTGGTGATGTCCTTGTGAAGAGAATCTAAATTTTGTGGAACGAAGTTAACTTTTTCTTCACTCTCGTCCAATTTATACACATGTAATTTGAATTTTTGTTCGTAAAGCTGTTGAGGCATCAAAACAAACTGTTCCATTTCAAGAAAGACGGTTAATGATAGACGGAGTTAGAATTGATATAAGTTCTATTCCTTTCCTTGAACTTAAGATTGCTCTCCTTTTATTTATTCCAGTTCTTTTTAGAATAAGCTGATGAATTTCGTCTTGATACTTTTTTACGTCTCGTTTTTGAATATCTTGCAGTTCTCCTCTGAGCATGTTTACGATGCACTCGTTTAGGAACTGAATAAATTCTTTCGGACAATTTTTTAGGTAAGTTCTTTTGAAGTTCCGGGAATAACTTTGGAACGTTGTCAGAGTAGAGAGATGTTGTGTGCTCATCACTCAAAAATGTGGTCTGCTGTTTATGTTGTGGAAGGAAAAAAATTGAAGGAATCGATCCACTATTTGTACAAAATCGAAGAGAGTCGACTGTTTTGGGAGTTAAATCAATAAGTAAATGACCATAAGGAATAGAAGTTGCTTTGGTATACCAATCTTTTAATTGTGAACCTAATCCCAACTGTTGGCTCAGAGTGTTTATTTGCAGTACATCTCTAGGAGATTTGAACAAGACGATATGAGTATTTTGTAACTCTATATCTCTTCCTAATCTACTCTGATGAAATAAATTGTGTTTGATGTATATTGTGCTGAGTCCTTTATGTCTTCCAGCTGTTGCAATTTTAACGAAATCTTTAGAGCTGGAAATCTCCTCGCAAGAGTCGTCAAAAATTAACAGATACTTTGTTCCGTTATTTGGGAGGTTTTGAATAAACTCAAAGTCAACTCCTTCTATGAACTCAATATTTTTAACATCTTTAGACATTAAACCATAAAGAGAATGATAATGTTGATAGAAGTAGTAAATTTTGTCGAACTCTGGTTGAAAAGTTCCAATTGTTAACCATTCATGCATAAGATGAGATTTCCCAGATCCGCTTGGACCAACCAATGAAATAAAAATTCGTTCTTTTGTGGAAATTATCTTGTTCATAATTTAGGTGAAGGTAAAATATAACAAACTGTACTAGAAAGGATTGCAATCCAAACTGTTGTTTCTTCACACGTTGTAGCCAATGTTATTCGTACTATACAACAGACCAGAATTACGAGTATAACAAAAAATTGGGACAGAAAAACGACTAGAGACCTATTACAAGTCTGTCCAAAACATTTCCATGATTGTCGTTCCTGATTATTATCATCAAAGACAAAATTACCCAAATTTAATCCTTTATCTGTATGCTCAGTCATTTAAACGTAATCATTGAGACGATAGAGAAAATGTTTCAACTGAATTGTGATGTAAATAAATAAAAAAATGAGATAAGCTTCTAAACATAAAAAAGAAACAAACACTGTCTCTTCACAGGAATTAATAACAGAAAGCATAAAAAAGGAGAATAAATTCAAAATTAAGAAAAACGACAGAATTGAAATGAAGAATAACTGTGTAACGCTAGGACAAAATTTGTTCAACTTTCTAATTTTTGAAGCAACTTTTCTATGTTTTGTAGGCGAAAAAAAATGATTTTAAAAATTAATTAAAAGACAATATGATACATTACAATCAAAGTATATAAAAATTTTTACAAATATTAAATTTTGTCAAAAAAATTAAGAACCCAAGTTCCATAAGCATAAGCTTTCTTCTCTGCACAGTGCAATGTTTTCTTGTGTCGGTAGGGGTAGTTACTACATTCCCAGATTGTATCTTCGTTGGAAATCAACTTAGAGGCTTTTGGACATCCAAAATCGTCCCAATTTTCCACATCCTTACACAAATAATTGGATAGGATTTTACATTTCTCCAATCCTTTGGCAAAGTATTCGGTTGTAGGAGAACAATGTTGATGAATTATGGTTGGAAGATCTGAGTAATCAACTTTTCCATTATTCCAGTTTATTCCATGTAAATTCTTTGTGTTCCACTTTGCTTGAAATGTTGGCTTGTAGTCATTCGGTGGGAGGAATGTATATCCTAACACAATTCCGTCCTTGAAAATTCCCAGCTCCTTGACAACTGTTCCCTCCAAGCACTCAATATCAAACACAACGAGAGTCATCCTCTTTTTAGTTGAGATAATTGACAAATGATTAACAATCTAGTATTTTAAAAATATGAGGATGACAAACTTTGATGTAGAGGCAAAAGAATAATCCAGTTATATGACCTAGAAGACAGGAGCTGGGTAATTGCGGCAGCATGTAACAATAACCTGGTCCTTCGTCTGTTGTTGTTTTCACAGCTCCAGCAGAATCATGTAAAATTGCATGTAGACGAAAAATTTTTGATCTAGCTAAGAAAAAGTCCAAAAGAGAGTTTCCATATCCAATTCTTCCTCCGTGAGGAAACTTTTGATCAATTTCGTCCAAATCGACATTTCGGTCCCAAATTTTACACGCTGCGAGAAAACAGTTTTTACGTTTTTCGTTCGTAGGGAACATTGAAAGTATGCTTCCGTAACAATTGAAAATGTTTACCAGAGTAACAATATTCATTAACTCTGAGTTGTTTCGTCCAAAATAATGCAAGTCTTTTTGTAATTTTCTATATAGGAAAGAAGTGTTGGTAGATGATCTACTAGATTTTTATACTCCTCTTTTTTCAAATCAATCTTTGTAAGAAAACTCCACTGATATCCGTTCCAGCGATGTTGAGAAATGGAAATTTCTTGTTTGTCAGAACGATATGTTAGAGTTGTTCTGCGCAGCCCATTATGAATAACCCACTTGAATTCAGAAATTTGGGACTCTACGTCTAAATTATCCAAATTGGGAAAATTTTGCGCTTCAAGAACTGTATATGAATACCTTTTAAGTTCGTGATGTAACCTGACGTGAAAAACTTTTGATTTAT
This sequence comes from Convolutriloba macropyga, assembly GCF_964194025.1. Lineage (NCBI taxonomy): Eukaryota > Metazoa > Xenacoelomorpha > Acoela > Convolutidae > Convolutriloba > Convolutriloba macropyga. The sequence continues at coordinate 54,265,730 of NC_134478.1, forward strand.
CTCTGAGACTTAAGAAAATGTTTCTAGAGCATCCAATATCCCAACTCATTCTAAGAAGAAAAAAGTTTCAAAATGTTTACTGAAAGTCAAAAACATATAATCACCAAATATTCATCATTCAATATAAAAAACATCATAATATTGCGCAGCAGTAGTTATTGAAATGTACATTGTTCAATATTAGAGAAGTCTTTAAGATTTTCAATGAGTTCCTTGAATTCTTCCATTTTATAGCTGACGTAAGTCACTTGCTTGAACTCATTGCTCTCTTTGCGACAAAATAGTCGGATCTGGACATAAACTGAAGCTGGATTGTCCTGAACGTACTGTATAAAGGTAACGTAGAGTCTTCGATTTTTTCCAATGCTGATCTCTCTTGCTTTGTGACATTGTTGCAGCACGTCTTCCATTTTTGGGTTCTTCTCAAATTGAGCTGGATTTTCTCGAATTTCCCAGTCTCCATTCAGCAGATCGTTCTTCAGAAGACAAAATTTCTTGAATTCGTAATCTCCAATTCTCAGTTGTTGGTACTTTTCAAATGTTCCACATTTATCTTTTTTAAAGACTTGAAAAGTTGGTTCCGAGTAATTTTGTCCATTTCTAAATATTTGGGACACAGTAAATCTCCCAAATCTGTTTGGATGAGAACCAAAGTCAATATAAAATGGGACGGAATCAGTACCCAATTTAGGTTGTGAATCTGTAAACATTGATGGAGCGCTCGAGTAACAAGGAGATACTTTGGAGAGCGACATTTACGTAACTTGAGTAAGCTGCGAGAAGTTGATTAAATGATTTGCTTAAAAAATTAAGGGCCTCTACAACGCAGAATTTCCTTTTATGCTAATGACATCATTGTTTTCGCACAATTTCCTAAAGAGGAAGAGAAAAATGTGTCTATTTAGAATTCTTCCTTAAAAGGATTTCTAATCAGAAATTTTCAATAAAGAAAACTTTTGAATCATTATAGAAAAAGAGTCTTTGTGTTTAGCACGTCTGTGTTGCATTAGAGAGAAGTAGTGACGAAAATATTTTGAACAAGTAAAACATCGAAATTTATTAATCCGCTGTTTCTTGAATTGATTCATAGCTTAAATGAGATTTTAAATTGCACATAACAATTTCATTGGTTTCCTTATTTGGAATTTGAATTCCTTTATAATTTATAAGTTGATTTCCTTATTTGGAATTTGGTTTTATTTATAATAAATAAATTAGTTTCCTTATTTGGAATTTAAGTTCAAATAAGGAAATCAATTTCTTTAGAACTAAATAATATTACAGAATGGCAGCAGTTATGTGTCAGGTTTTACCACACTTTTACAAAAAATTCTGTGAAAAGGCGTTGTTTATATCTGTATCTGTCAAAGATTATAGACCATATATTCTTACAAGTGAATATGTTGTTGCTTCACACAACAGTTTCTGTCCCCTGAAAACCTGTCGATATCACATTGTTCTCATTTCTTTCTCCATCGGAGACTTGCTTCAAAAACTGGAAGATCTCTCCTATTTATATCAGACAGTTGATTGTTTATATACATTATATAAACATCAATTTTTTGGCAATATTTTGGAAGAATCGGGACTTGTCTTTACTCAGTTAGACAGAGCAGTACAACACAATTATGAGAACAAATATGTTGAGAAGTTACCTAGTGTGTCTAAAAAAAGATTGAGTAGAAAGAAGTTCAAGAGACATCTACTGCGCGCTGAACAAAGAAATGTAAGCACACAAACAATGGGATCTTCTTTTCTGGACAGAATTCAATCTCTTAAAAACTCAAAATATGAGGGTGAATTGATAAAAATTGTTGACTGTTTGTTAGACGGCCATGGCTTAATTGATAATTCTCTGTTATATCTTGAAATTAGAAAGTAATAAATTTGTAATTGCATCACAATTATTTACATAGTATCAGTTTTATGTTTGGTTTAAAAATCAAGAAAATTCAATTTCTCTTTTTTTACAATCTTTTTCTTAAATGTTCAAATTGATACCTCTAATCTGTTAAATGTCAAGTTTTGTAACAAACTATTCTTTTAAAAGTCGAGTTTTCTCACAAAAATTTTTGTTAACTGTTGGGTTTTGGAACAATTTATTTTAATAAAAGTCGAGTTTTCTCAACGAAATTTTTGTTAAATGTCGAGTTTTCATTCAATCTTTTTGTTTAAATATCAAAAAACAGTTTCCAATTGGATACAATGAAGCGCAAATTTTTTCCTGATTTTCACCAGTTTACGGTATAATTTAACGCAAAAAAGGAAGAGATTTTTAATTTGTAAAATGACAAGTTTTCTTTTTCTATAACAACTTAAAAATCGAGTTTTCATAAGGGTTTTTTTCTTAGAAATCAAATTTCTGCTCAGTTTTTTTTCTTAAATATCAAATTTTTGATCAAAAACTTTTGTTAAATATCGAGTTTTGATAATGCTATTTCCGTTAAATATCAAGTTTTGTAACGAAGTTTCAAAATTCAAAATTTTGTTTGATTATATCCTTGTGAACTGGTTTAGAAAAGAAAGCTCACATGAGAAAAATTATATTATAAAGAATGTTTAAATACATCACCAGGAAAATGTATAAATCAACATACAACTTTTCCGTTAAGAACGATTACAAATGAAGCTGCAAAATTGTACCAACTCGAATCTATTCAAACAGAGTTCTCACAACATACTCTGGTAAGTTTTGAATCTCATTCCCAAAAGGTCTAGAACGTTCAAATATTACTGGAGGGTCAGTTGGTTGAACGCTGATTGAAGTTGTTGAATTTTCATCAGTCAGCAAAATTGGATTGTGCGCCGTTCCATCCTCTATGGAAGGTGTTGTCATTGATGGAGTAGTCGACATATCAGTAGAACCATAGTACTGTGCCGGATCAAAGTTCTGCTGTTCATTTGCTGTCCAAGTGCTAGTATCAACACTTAGCTCGCTCCCATCAAAGCTTGACACAGTTTGAAGCAAATTCCCTGACTCCTCCACTGAACTCAAAACTTGATTTACATCCGGGCTAGAGAACCAAGAGTTGGGAATTTGCCCTTCTTCCCAAGGGAAAGTATATTGAATGTTGCCAGCGACGTAGGTAGGTGGAAATTCTGTCCCAGCAACGTGGGGATAGTGGTGCCCACTAATAACAGCAACCTCGTGTCCCATCGCTTGAGTTCCAAGCTGATTCTCCGTAATTGGAACCTGACCCTGATGATAGGTGTCGAACTGTTGTCGCTGGTGTTCAATAATATGCCACACAGTGATGGGTAAAGTCATTACAGTCTCATATAATCCGTTTGATAAGTCTTTAATACTTATCCGAGCAGTCTCCTCAGTGAAGGAAAATGAGTACAGAAGACTGTTGTTTTGCACAGTAAACTCCATTTTGTTCAGATGAGTTGATAGAAGTGGATTTTTTAGAAACAAAAGCAGTTTGTAAATGAACTTATTGAAAACTGTCAAGTAGAGAGTAAGTTAGAAAACAACAAATTTCACTTTATAGTAGGACAAAAAGAATATCTAAGTTAGAAACAGATAAACGTTACAACTGAAGTAAGATCTGTAGATAAGAAGAATGTGAATGTAGGAACTCAATTGTATAAAGTTTTGAAGAATAGTTAGCAGGACGATGAGGAACAGAGGTGAAATTAATTTTGAGGAAATGAAAGAGAATGATGAAGTCTAACTTTGTCGCTCCTATTTATAGTGAATTCCGTCCAATAAGAACAAAGTAACCAAAGAAGGAAATATTTTGTAGAAAAACTGACGTTAGTAACCGAAACAGGAAATGGAAATCATTTAATGTATCCAAATATGGAAGAAGTTGTTATAAAATGATGCTCGTATACGAAGCAGGAACATCAATGCGTGAATAGACACCAAATATGGTTTTTGAATAATACATGTATCACATGATACGACTACTTGTTTACTAAATAAGGATAGCTCATTGGGAACGAAGTGACATAATTTACCAAAAATGTTAAGCTCTGATAAATTTGTTCAACTTCGTTAAATTTTAAATCAATCTCGGAAAGTATTCCATTTTTGGAACAGAACTTTTGTATATATATATTTGGGAGCCGAATTCCAAATCGAATTTTTACTCCTTCAGAATTTTAATCTGTATAATAATGAAAAAACAACGCGCTTTGTACAGATGAAGTGATTGCTATGGGGTCAGGAATTGGAATACAGTTCGCTTGTGCTAGATTTCTGTACTGTTCTAAAATTTCGGGAACAGAATTCAAAATAAATAAAATTTCGTACTTGTTAATGTGTAGCTCTGACGATAAATCAAATGATTGTTTCGTTATATAATCATCATATTTGAATTTTTTAATGGAAAATGTTGCATATTCGAATCCTTTACTAAATCGGATTATTCTGTCATTCTGAACGCAAATGTCCGAGAAATTGTAGAACAAATAGGAGTCAACATCAATCTCGTCAACTTTGTAAGCATCGGCAATTCCTTCTTTCCTCTTATATATTTTTTCCAACAACTGTAAATGATTTTTGATTAACATTTTTCGCAAATGAGCAAAATTTCACGCAATACTCTGTTTATGTAAAAGAAAATTAAAATTAAGAAACAATTACACAAAATAAAATCGTTAATCTTCAGAATAATTTCTTTAACACGGGATTTCGATTGGTTGAGAGGTTCCAAGACAATAACGTTAAGTTGTAAAGTAAATATTTGTTCGTGAAGTATGGATGAATATTTGTTTTCGACATCTTTAACATTGTTGTAAAAGCACATTCATGTGCTAATTTCAATTTTCAATAGGACTAGATTTGTTTGCAAGCACCGAATTCTCTCAATTGCGGATAGACACAAATTTGAATCACAGAGTTTGTTAAGATTGGAACAATTTGTTTGAATTTGTTGTGAGTCTGTTTTTGGATTATGGCTGGATGAAATATGAAAACTTATATAAAATGTAAAAGAAATGATTAAGAAGATATATAAGAATGATTTGCTTTTTTTGAGTTTACTCCAAGGAATGAATTCACATATTTAAAAAGAGTGTTCTTAATTATTAAAGGTATTTGTAAATGGAAGAATCTGATTGGTTTATTCATTATGTTCTAGAATGTTCGGTTATGACAACAAGCTTCTTAAAATGGAAATGATAAATTTCCATATATGGAGTGATGCGTCATAGCTGCGTTCCCTAAATGTACAAAAATAATTTCTTTCATTCTCACTTTGTTATTAACACAATTAGTTGCTCGTCACAATACCCGAATTTGTTTCATCTTGTACCAAAACAATGCCTTCTCTCGATAGAAATCTCCCAGTGAAATGTACAAAGTGCAACAAAATGGTGGTGAAGAAGAATATGGCAAAACATAAGCAGTCTTGTGATAGTGGGACTCTATTTTGTCCCAAATGTCCACATTTCAGTACAAAGAAGAAAGAAGACATGAATTACCACATTGCTAAGCATCACGCTCCTAAGGATACAAAGCTAAGCACTATGTGTACTGTATGCTTGGAGGAGTTTCCGAGTTTCTATTCTCTTCAACAACACAAGAGGAGAAAGCATGGAACTTCAACAAAAGTTGGAACAAAATCGAGTGAAAAGCTTAAAGAAGTTCTAGAATCAGAGGAGCTGGAAAAGGACAACGAGCAGCTACAACAAGAACTTAGTGCTTGCCAGCACTTTTTTGACGATACTGAGATGGAAAATGGAAGACATCAAGTGTTCAACTTCAAGCTGTCCAAGCTCGATCCTCATGAAATTAATAAAAAGTTGAAAGAAGTATTCGAAAAACTCAACTGTGCAGCCAAAGTCAACTTAGCTCTAGGATTTATATTAAGAAATGTGGATACGGACGAGTATCGATACTTCTACGCTCACGAGAACAACACTTTCTTCGAGAAATCTCATCTACTCTGTTCCAAAGGAGACTTAGTCTCTCTTCAGGACAGGATTGAAAAGATGGATTTAGTGGAGACGTGTGCTCAGGAGCGGGAGAATACTAAATGGCGATTTGGTCTGACTACAAATGTAACAATATTTTGCGCTCTCCTAAAATCCATTCCACTGGGATGTATCGATGCTGTTCTTCCTGAACAGTTACTCAGACGACCAGATATGAATTGTCTCGTATCGAATGGCTATGGTGAGACTTACAAAGATTATCTTTGCTTATTCCGAGCTATAGCTGTTCACTTATGTGGATCATCGGAGCTTGAGATCAATGCAAAAAATTTGTTTAGTGCATTCCTCCACGAATCTGGACAAGACGCAATCAATTTCAGAGGGGTATCGATCGATCATCTTGTATTTGTTGAAAATGCGATAAAGCACAACATATTTATTTACGATATTGACATTGTAGATGGAGATTTTGTTGGTGAACTTGCGAGGAGAAGTATTGAAATGTATGAGAAAAATATTAATTTATTACGTTACAACAACCACATATGCTATGTAGATGATATCAACACATTCTTTAAATTATTCCGTTGTCCCAGTTGCGATACGTTCATTCAGAAAGCGGGAAATTTCAACCGCCATGTTAAAACGTGTAAAGATAGAGTACAGCATATTTACCCAAAGAGTGTGTATACATTGCGCGAGACCTTATTTGATAAGCTTGACGGATTTGGAATTTCCTACAACGAAGATCAAAAATTGTTCAAGAACTTGGCTATTTTTGACTTTGAATCGATATGTGTACCCTCTGACCAATTAAAAGATACAAACACAACCACTTGGATTGGAAAGCATGAACCAATCTCTGTCTCTATTTCCTCCAATTTAATTGATGAACCTGTCTTCCTATGCGATAAAGATCCGAAAGCTCTCATTATATCTTTTGTTGAAGCTATTGAAGACTTAGCAAACAAAAGTAAAACTGAAATGTGGACAAAGTTTTCCTCTATTGAAGCAGTAATCAGAGCACGAGTTAACGCAATTGGTGAAAATTTAATTAAAAGAAAGGATCAAAACGCTTCAACATTTGAGTGTGAAGGTGAACGTACCGAAGAAGATGATGAAGCTGATATGTCTACGCAATTTCTCCAAATGCAGAAAAACCAGCTTTTGGACTTACAGCAGCACTTTGAGCGTTATGTGAACACTTTACCTGTGTTCGGATTCAATAGTGGAAAATATGATTTAAATCTCATTAAGTCCTATCTCCTACCCTATCTTATTCATGAGCGCGACATTCAACCTACTGTTATTAAAAAAGCAAATCACTTTGTTTCTCTTAAGTTTGGTGATGTACAATTTCTCGATATCCTCAACTTTCTCGGTGGAGCTACATCACTTGATTCTTTCCTTAAAGCATACAAGACAAATGAGACCAAAGGATTCTTCCCCTATGAGTGGTTTGACTCTCCCGAAAAGCTCGATGCAACTTTTCTCCCTCCTTACGACCGTTTCTTTAGCAAACTGAGAAACTATAATCCACTGGAGAAGGAATTTACTGATTTCACTAAATTGCTTAACAGTGGATTTTCTCAACAAGAGTCATTAAAAAAGTTGAGGTTGAAAAATGTTCCTCCATCTGGAATTGACAATTACAATTAACTGAAAGTGGTCTGGGAGCAAGAAAAAATGGCTACATTCAGAGATTTTGTCAAGTGGTACAACAACAAGGATGTTGTTCCAACACTGGAGGCAATGCAAAAAATGATGGAGTTTTATCACAACAAGGGTATCGATATGTTAAAACTCGGATGTACACTTCCGAACTTGGCTAATATCTGTCTTCACAAGTCAACAAACCACAAGTTTTTTCCATTTGTTGAAGCTGACAAAGATTTACATGACAAAATACGTGAGGATATGACTGGTGGTCCATCTATTGTTTTTACTAGAAAAGCAGTAGTTGATCAGACCTTCATACGAAACTCTGAAAACCTTTGCAAGTCTATCGTAGGTATTGACGCTAGCCAACTCTATCCCTTTTCAATGTGTCAAGAAATGCCCACTGGACTTTACACTCGATGGGAATTTGATACAGATTCTCAAAAATTCAGGGCTCGAACAAACAGATCTCGAACATTTGAGAACATGGTTATGTCATATCTTCAATCACAACGTTCCGAATGTAAAATTGAGAGCTACTACACAACCGGAAAACAGAAGAAGATTGATTGTTTTAGCGTAGACGGATTTTGCACACATTGTAATACGGTGTTTGAAGCCATGGGTTGTTACTTTCATTTCTGTCCTTGTCAGGAAGCTAAAGCAAGTCTCTCAGAAGAGGAAACACAGAGAGGGATTAGAAAAAGAGAACATGATGAAATGAGAAGAGATTACTTAAAAAGTAAAGGATATAAGATTGTTGAAATCTGGGAGTGTAAATGGTGGGAAAGTGTTAAAGAAGAAGAAAATGTCAGAAATCACGTGAGAAAGAACTTTCCTTTCAAATTACCTTTGAAGCAAGAGTCTTTACTAGCTAAAATAAGAGATGGGGAGATGTTTGGATACGTACAATGTGATTTGGAAGTTCCCACAGGTTTGAAGTACAAGTTTTCGAATTTCCCGCCTATTTTTAAAAATTTCAACGTTAGTCGAGCTGATATTGGAGATTATATGAGAGATTACGCTGTCGAAAACAACTTACTGAAGCAACCTCAGCGAATGCTAATTTCAAGTTTCAATCTGGAAAATGGAACAATTATTACTCCCCTACTAAATTTCTACATCAGCCTCGGTCTGAAATGTACAAGAATTTATAGATTTGTACAGTACACGCCGCGCAAATGTTTCAACACCTTTGTACAGTCAGTGGTAGACGCTAGAAGAGGTGGAGATGAAAATCCTGATTCCAGCGTTGTTGCTGAGACTATGAAATTATTGGGTAATAGCTCTTACGGTTATCAGATTATGGACAGAAGCAAACATACAGAAACCAAATATTTGAACGATGAGAAGACGAACAAAGCAATCAATGGGAAAATGTTTAAGCGGTTGAACAATGTCTCAAAAGAGCTTTACGAAGTTGAGCTAGCAAAATCAAAAATTGAACACCGCGAACCTATAATAGTTGGATTCTTCATACTTCAGTACGCTAAATTACGTATGTTGGAGCTCTACTATAACTTCTTTGACAGATTTTGCGACGTGGATAAATTCGAGGAGTTAGAGATGGATACAGATTCCCTCTATTTAGCCTTAGCTCATGAGAATTTGTATGATTGTATTCGACCTGCTAAAAAACAAGAATGGGAAGCATTGAGAAAGCAGGACTGTAACGACTCTTTCCAAGCAGATGCTATTCAAAATTTCTTCCCTAGAACATGTTGTTCTAAGCATAAGAAGCATGATAAACGGGAACCAGGACTTTTCAAGGAAGAATTCAGATGTACGGAAATGATTTGTCTTTGTAGCAAAACTTATTGTTGCTACGATGCACAGTCTGACAAATACAAGTTCAGCAGTAAAGGTCTCAATAAAAGAACATTAGAAGAGAATGGAGATGGACCGATGGAGAAATATCGACGTGTGATGGATGAAATTATCAATCTTACTTCAACAAATAGAGGGTTCAGAACAATAAACCATTGTGTTGCTACGTATGAGCAGACAAAGAAGGGACTGTCCTATTTCTACCCTAAGCGCATTGTTCAGTCTGACGGTATTCATACAGCACCACTCAACATATAACTTAAATGCTTTTACTATAGCACAATTCTTTAGTATTCTCTATTACATTTATACTGTGTCTGTAATTTTATACAATTTTAATTCATTTTTTTTTCTATCATTGAATTTTTTCCAATTAATGAGCGCGCAAAAGACATTTGTTACACAATTGATTCAAACAATTAGGGGAACAATCTTTGCAATTGACCTAAAATTTGTAAACAAAAATTCAACATGTCACATAATTACCCCTCAGATAACTAGGGTAATTGAAAACCCCCACCAATTAATTTCACAATTTAATAACATAAAAGTTGTAAACAAAATTCAACCTGTCACATAATTACCCCTCACATAATTACAGCAATTAATTACCCACGCCGATTCTATTGTTCTCAAGTAAACACTTAATAACTACACAAACATTGATTTTTTCCCCTCAAAATTTCAGCCTATCAGGAGCGTCTCCGAACCTACCCCCCACATTTGCACCGACTATACTACTCTTAATACATGGCAGCGGCTATTACTAATCTTAATACATGTCGGCGGCTATTACTAATCTCAATACATGTCGGCGGCTATTACTAATCTTAATACATGTCGGCGGCTATTACTAATCTCAATACATGTCGGCGGCTATTACTAATCTTAATACATGTCGGCGCATAATCCTAATACATGTCGCCGGCTATAACTAATCTTAATACATGGCGGCTATACCCTATCTTAATACATTAACGCCGCTATACCTAATCTTAATACATGCTAATTCATTCCCTATCTTAATACGTTAGGGAGGACCCAAATCCCGAAAAATACGCTATACCCTATCTTAATACATGGGGGACCTCACCCCCCCCCCGGGGAGTGTAGCTCACTATATTACTACTCATATTAGATTCATTAACTCATTAAAAGACTATTGGGACCCCATGATAATCTGAAAAACTTGTACGACAACAAAGATAAAGAGTTACAAGCAAAAGTGAGCACTTAAAAAACGCGAGAGATTAATGTCAAAATTATATAGAAATTAAGTTTTTTATTGAAAAAACTTGGATACGTTGCAACGGTTTTTTTTAACACCAATAGGATCTATCAGTATTTTGATAATCTGACTTCAAAAAATCAACAAAAATGAACTAATGTACAAAAACAGCAAAATTTATTAAACTTGTACTATCAGAGCAATTAAAACCAATAATTTTCAAAAAGCATTAAAAAACTTCATTTTTTAGTTCGCTTGGAAGCAAATGAGATCACTTTTTAATGAGAATAAGTCTTAAGACTCGACTACCAAAAGGACAACAAGAACAGAAAAAAAGAGAGTTCAATAGAAAACTACGGGAAGAAAATGGCCAAGCCATAAAAACCACAAGCTTACAGCTCATTTTTGTCAGCTAAAATTTTTTGCTATGCAAATTTGATCCTCAACTATTGTGTTTTTTTGACAAGACCTCTTAGAATAATCAGCATTTCTTAGAAATATCCGAAAATCACAAATAGTCTCTCTGAAAACTCGTAGTATCAAAGTCATAAAACCAAGAGTTAGACGCCAAGGTTTCTAGCCAAACTAAATTTGGATTCAATTTTAGGCATATGTCATTAGTGTGACTGACATTCAATTTCACAGAAATTTCTTTTAAAAGCAGATAAAGGTTTTCTATTTTTTTTCTACAAAATATTTTCTCGGTCCTAGCAGCCGTTGGGTGTGAACTCAAAGCCTTGGATAGGTTCAGTTAACCCTCTATGGAAAGTCAATGCCACTTGTAGTTAATGCAAATAATGCAGGCGTAACTTAAAAATCAGTAAAAAGTACGACAACAAAGCGTGGAAGCCAAAAAAACTATGAGCCATGAGTCCCTAAAGCAAAATGAATGTTCATTGTGCCTCCGTTTGATAGTAAATGAAATGTTCAACCCTAAAAATGAAATGCTCACAAAAATTTTAAAACCGGTTAGCTACTCAGAAAAAAAAGAAAACCAAAAAAATCTTTTTGATTTTAATTTCTACGCTTGAAGAGCTTTAAAATAATGCTACTCAGGATTCTCTTCGATGCGATGAATATATCGATTGGCCAAAATTGCCAGAACAAAAAAAAACCAGTTGAGTATATAATTCCTCCCCCCACTACGTGGGTCCGATCTAGCCGGCTGTCAAAAAAACTAACTCATTAAGTGCGTTCTGATGGGCCATTTTGCGTAAAGTGTTTTACTCTTTTTCTACCTTCATTAGAGTTCCGTTTATTTCATTAAAGAGGTAAATACCAGTAAATTAACCTATAAGTTCAAATACTGGCCTTTAAAAGTGTTCCCATATTTGAGAATATTTACAAATTTGATCATTTATCAGGTGAATGTAAGTCGAATGGTTAACTTGTCGGAACTTGTCAGTCAAATGTTTAACTTGTAAAAACTTGCAAATTTTTGGAAGAAAAACAAGGCGATGCATTCAATTGGAATTCGACCCGGTTTCAATATATGGCCATCAGACAAGATGGGGTCCAAACAAAATAAGTCTTTTTTGGTAAAACAGGCATTCTTCAACTCAAGGAACAGTATTTGTGGCTCTTCCTCACATCAAGTGTGAAAACCCAACCTGAAGGCATCGTTTTTTTGTTTTTTTTTTTGCTAATTAGAACAGCAAGTTTGAACCGATAAAGGTCCCTGGTTTGTTCCAGGGTCGCAGTACCAAAATAAAGGTGACGGAAACACTATTACGATGCAGAGGTATACCCCAAAACTTCGACCTTAGTAAAATTGGCTCGAAAATTAGATACATACAATGAACGAAATTAGGAGACATCATTTGTATCTTACTTTTCGCAAAAGGGGTTCCGCCAATTTTGCTAAATAAAAAAACATTCGGAACGAAAAGTAGGTTACAAGTTTTGTAGCACGTTTCCGCTCAATTTAGGTATTTATTGTTCGTGCGCATTTTGAGCATGCAATAAGCACTTTTATAAAGAGTTACTTGAAGTTTTCAAAGCTTTAAAGTGCTTTAAGTACATGCAACCACAAAAACTGATTTTTTTCCCGAAAAATCCCTCGCACATCAAGGCTTTGTATCTCATTGTGGGACTGGCCGATTTTAATAAGTAGTAATTAACAGTACTAATAAGTAGTAATAAGTAGTAATAAAGTACTATACAGGGTAATAAAGTGGTAATAAGGTACTAGTAGTAGTATTAACTTAGGCTTAATTAAATAAGTAGTAAATAAGTTTGGCTTAATTGCGGATTATATGCGAAATCGAGCTACATTGCGTGCAAAAAATCGACACATAAATGGAGCAGATGCGTGATACAAGCCGTGCAAAAAATTGGTTATAAAGTTTGTACTTGTATTTCGCGGCTAGGATCAGGACACTTTTGCGAACATAGGTTGTTAATTTCCCTTCCATTTTGCCGGTTTCTGCTAAATTAGCTGTTTTCCGCAATATTGTTCCACTTTCAATGTATTAACATAGTAAAAACGAACACGAGATACGCGCATCGGGCATATCTGCCCTTGACGATTTGGGTAAAATGTAATGGGAAAGATTCAAATAACGTACGAGCATGACAGCCCAAAGAATTTGTAAGCATTTTCAAGTGCTTCGCTTTGAGGTAATTTGAAGAACCATTGAGTCAATTTGTCCATCAGAATTTGTGCAGTGTAGGACGATGCAACGCCTGTCACTAATGCCCCACCGACTGCTCCAGCAGCCATCCCGACGGGGCCAAGGACAGCCCCTCCAACAGCAGCTCCAGCAATTTCCCCTCCCATGCCACCAATAACACCTGCAGCCACTGCTACGCCATTGTCAAGAATATTTTTGACACACCTCTTTCCCGTGATTTCATTCTTCCACCAGCGTCTCAAATTGTTTATTATATCATAAGCTAGGAAACCAGCAACCAGCGCCACTCGAGCCTAACAATTAACAAAAACACTGCGATTAGTCAAAATGTATTTTGCATAATTTTAATTATCAAAATTATTATGGGTGTTTTTTTCCAAATATAGCAAAATATAGAAAAGTTCCCCATACAAATTTGGCTAGATTTCAAGTGGATTTTATTTTTGTTTTTAATACGTGGAGAATTCTCAAAAAACACTTAATTCTAAAAGTAATTTTGCTTTTCTTATGCAAAACACCAATGATGGTTTGTATAGTTTGTCATTTGTGACCGGGGAAAATTCCTAGAGTTAAAACTTCAAACTTTTATGACACGAATTTAAATATCCACTAAGTAACGTGTCTCTCCTAAAAGGAGCTGAGTGCTTTTTTTGAAGCTTGAATTTCAATACTAAAGCAACCACTCTAAGAAAACGGGCGAGATTTTAAATGTCTGAAACGTTTGTGAAAAGCAGAGATGAGAAAAATCCTTAAATGATATGTCTAATCATTTTTTTGGCTTTTTAAGCAAAATTACAAAATTTCATCAACAAAGACAAATCTATTAATCATTGGAAGCGAGGATTGGAACTTAAAAAAAATCAAAACATAATATATATTTAAATTTTTGTACATTTTATCTCAAAATTTGCAGCTTATGGAAAAAGTTTTTGAAAATACATTAAAGAGAAGCAAACCGACACCCTCTGTTCATTTACACATATTTCATCTACATGTCCTAAAAACACACATCTTCAACTTTTAAAGTCTTCAACTTCTAAATGTTCACTCTTCAAAATTAAAACAACGAAATATAATTCATACAACTTTTTTGAAATTCAAGGACTGTCATAGAATGTTGGTTTTATTTTGAAGCTGTGGTAAACAAACAGCGATTCTCTCATATGACTTCCCTGGGCGAGACCGGATGGTTATCTTGCAAGATCTTGCAAGAATCTTGCAAAAAAATGGTCATCTTGCAAGATCTTGCAAGACGAATGGTTATATTACAAGATTCTTGCAAGACAAATGGTTATCTTGCAAAGTTCTTGAAAAAAAATAATTAAAAAACAACAACACAAAAATTTGGCACTGTGTGAGGCAAAATTAATCGAAATCATTGCGATAATAAAATAAAATAATTAGTCCCATCACGAAGCAGAACTAAACTTGGATGTCAAATTGGCCGACTTTGTTCCCGTGGATTTCGGTTATATTAAGTTTTCAAATGAAGGCTACATCCATTTTATCAAGTATTCAATGTGGTATCTTACCAAGCCAAAAGATTTATCCACAAAATTTATTTGTGAAAATATTTGTAGATTTGTTTTCAAAAAAGCATAACTTGCGAACTTTCCTAAATTGCTCGTAGAATCCATGTTATAGTACATCACCAGGAAGCTTAATTACACGCTCGGTCAATTTTGATTGCGACGATTTAAGCATACTTTAATGTTGAAATGCTTCCCGGATCGAAGTTTTTGGGTAATTTTTTGTAAGAAATGCGGTGATTGCGGTGAATGCGGTAAAAAAAATAATTCGAAGCATTTCACCGCACTTCTTACAAAAATTCAACGCGAATATCACCATATTTCTTACAAAAATTCGTCGCATTTGTTTTCCAACCTTTATTGAATCTGCTCAAATCACATGAATTATCACAGAAGTACGTGACAGATGGCGCAGTGGAATAAGAAGTTGTAGAATTGCAGTAGCTGAGAAGTTCGTACCCCTGACCGGAAGTTTGTTTTTTGTAAGAATTCCGTTGAATGCGGCAAAAATAAATAATTCACCGCAATTCACAGCATTCACCGCAAATAGACTTAAAAAATACGAGGTGAAAAACATTCATTTTCACCGCATTTCTTAAGAAAATTCACCGCCAAACGTCGACTCGGGATATATCTAAAAATTTTTGGCGGATTTTTGCTTTTGAGGTCTTTCGAGAAATCTACTTGAAGTGATACTTAGTATCAAAAAAATCGATAGGCCCATAAAAGTTTAATGGGCTGAAATTTCATGGCTTGGTCCCAAACTGTACTGAAGGCTTCAAATTTGAGCATTGTTCAATTCATTATTCGCAAATATTCTTACATCATGGAAAGAAAATCGCAAAAATCACATCTGAGCTTTTTTTAATCTATAACAAATACATTACAAGCTTTTAAACACCTGAATCAGTTTAGCGGATATCAGAAACCTCCAATCTTGTGTTTTAATTTACTAGACGGTACTTTCCTGCAGTTTGACAGGCCACAATTTGCGGTTTTTCATCATTAATTGTTTATCATTTTTTCGTCATTTGAGGCGTTTATGAAATTTCAAATCGTTGACGAAAATTGCTACATACCACAGGCTGTGCACTTCTAGCCTTGACCAATGCCTTTTCTGCATAGAGGACCAGCTGGCTTCCGGTACCAACGGACTTGACAGACATCAGCAAAGCACAGTAATTATCCGGAGACAGCCTTGAAACTGCACGCAAGAACACGTACTCGCTTGAAACAGGAACAGCAGCCTTATTATCTGCACTGAAGTTGAGTCGTTGTCCATCAGACCCGCAAGATTCGCTCTCTTTCATATAGTTGGTCCAAATTGTCTGCATGAATTGACGAAATTCGGGCTGATTTTCAGCCAAATTGATGTCATCAATTAAACGTTTTGCCACACCTTCGAAAATTTCATCAGAAGAAGCACTTCTCAAGGTCTTAATGAAGGGATCAACAGTTCCTTTTTCTGCATTTATAGATAAAAAGTAGAGCAGCTTCACTTGACCGTCCTGCTCCAAGCCACATTTTTGAATTCTTTCCAGAATACTGTCTGGTATGTCATCGACATTGGCCATTGGTAAACGTTGGAGTGTCCAAAAAAAGGGAACTATTGCGCACATTAAAGGCTATCAGGATGCGAAAAAATTTACAAAAAATTTGTTTTATTGGAATAAATTGCTCAAGTTTAGGCATCTGCCTTTAGTGGGTCGAGGTTTTCACTGAAAATTATGCAAGAAATGCGCTGACAGCCACTGAAAGAAAATATTTTTCAGCGGATCTTTAATAATTATCCGCTTAATGTGATGATTTTTAAACACATTTCTTACATTATTTCAGCACTTGTCAACACATTAAGCGCAAAATTATGTAAGATTTATCCGTCGATAAATATTTTTTCAAGCGCATTTCTTACATAACGTTTAGTGCTTTCAGCTCCCATCTTACACACTTTCAGCCTTTATCTTACGCATTTTTAACGCTTTCCTTGCACAATTTGGACAAACTCATGACATTTTTCTGCATCTGTACATACAGAAGCAGCACCGGAGCAAAACTAAACAGCATTGCACAAGAGCAGTCCAATTAAGAAACAGTTTTGAATCTGCTAAAAGACTTAAAAATATCGTCAAGTCTTTAGATAAAGCAGTGATTACAGCTGCAGTATATAGCCAAATTACTTGATTAAGTGAAGCCACGTAGCTTAAGTATAATTTTCTTCCTTCCGTTAGATGTGATGAAAGTGCGACGCTTTTCAATTATTCTATTTTTCAAAAGTATGAATTTATCAATAAAAAACAACTCAGCTTTTTTTTTGATTATTGGCTCCACAGAATTGCAAAATATGAAGGAGCGTACATGCTAACTACGTTATAATCAATAGTGAGCAACAAAATTAAACGTCATTTTTTTGTAAGGAATTTGCTGAAAGCACTGCAATTCTCTCTTTTTCAGATGGGCTGAAATTTTATAAGAATATTGCTGCTTTTTTGAAGTGTTGAATTTATGTGTTGAAAGATGTGCTGAATTTTTGTAAGATTTGTGCGGAATTTGGGTAAATTATGTGCTGAAAGAGATGATTTCGGGATTTTTGGGAGTGCTGAATATATGAATGAGATCTGTTGAAAAAGCTGCTCAAATTTTGTAAGAAGTGCGTTGACAAGTATTTAAAATACTGGTTTTCGGCACATTCAGCTCCTAAAACTATACTGTCAACACATTCAGCAAATTTTGCACCTTTTTGCAGCACATTCAGTTCATTTCTTTCAAATTTTGACGCTTACAGCTGCATCATGTCCCAGGTGAGAACAGGATTGTTTGAAAGTATCGTTGAAAGATCAAGTTGAAAGTGCACCATATACAGCTGTATTGAAGACACCAGTACTTTGATTGCCTTGCATAATAATTGATAATTGTTTTTTCACCTTCGAACTCTTCATTGTAAGCAGGCAATTCAAGCAAGTTAAATCTGAACTTACAGAGGAGCCCAAACTCAAGAGTCACAATTTTCCGAGAATCAAAAAACTTATCCGAGCCATCAACATAATCAATGATTCAAACGTCAAAACTATGTTTGAACCGACCGAGATAAAATTATTCCGGTACAAAAACGTAAACTAAGTGGTTGTTATTTAAATGTTTTGCTCGGTTACAGATATCAGCAAAATTATCAAAACATTAAATGCAATTGCAAGATTTTGAACCAAAATATCTATTGGTTCATTGTTGTATAGTGTTTTTATTTTAAAAAACACTCTTTATCTTGGATGTGTTAAGCAAAACAACGTATACAAAAAACCTTGCTTTTTCCTGAAAGTAAGTAAAATTGAAAAAAAATGTTTGCAACTTGTTTTGGTCCTTTTTTGAGCCCGTTTGAGACTATTTCGACTATTTGAGCCCAAAAAAGGGGAAAAATTTTGTACTTTTTGACTATTATGCAAATTCAGCGAACTACGAGTCAAACACTTTTTATTTGTTTTTTTTTTCAGCAAACATTATCCTATGATATGTCACTCCTGGAATTTCACTTTTTTTGCTGTTCGGAACAAGATTTCCTTCTTTTTTGATTAGGAGCTGAAATGTTCAGCAATTTCATTGTTTATTTTGCTTGTCAGTAGACGAATAATTGGTTTAGCGGCAAGATTAATTGGCTTAGTTTGGGATCGGGTGGAAAACTAAATTTTTGTCGGTTCCTACAAACTTTCTCTACCCAACTGAGTTGCTTCTCAAAAGATATTTGTAATTTCGAATTATTTTTATTCATAACTACTACGGCTGAACACTTTAGATAATTTATTACCAAGCAAGATGAATTCATAGTTTGTTTCTGGTGTGGCTTTGTGCATAATTTCTTGCCTTTATCATTTCTGGTAAACTATTTACGAATTAACAATCGAAACTTTCTATTTTTATTAGGAGCTGAAATTTTCAGCCATTTTCCTTCTATAAAAATGACTTAGTGGTTGATATCAATCTTAACAAGATCTTAACAAGACCTTGAAACAAACATTAGTCCACATATCTTCCGGAAAATTTTTCATCGGTGACAGCAAAAACTTATAGAAGAATATGGAAAAACGACAATAATGCTGTTATGGAATCGCAGTTGAAAAAAAAAACAAATTCACCGTTTGAGGGAAAAAATTCAACATCAATTTTCAGGAACCGAAACTCATTGTAGTGAAACCTGTCTTTGTTTTTTTGTCAAATTTTCACAAATTTGTAACCAAATTTTAAAGGATAGACAAAGATAATACTTCAATTTTAAGAAAATGATGACAAAGTGTTCTTTGAAAAACGTTTTAAAAAGTTATAAAAATAAACCAAGTTTCCTGAGATGAAACTCAAAATAATAAATAATTCCAAGTTTCCAAGTTTTTTATGCTCATATTTAGACAAAGAGTGATTGGCCACCGGTTTTTGGTTTCAACGTCTTGTAGTAGAACAAAAAAATAATTTAGTCAATGAGTCAAAGAAGGTTAGCTGCGTTTTCTCAGTTGATAGCAGCTTATAATAAGAGAATGAAACGTTTATTTGTTTGCAATAACGTTTTGGATATTGAACAACAGTCTGCTTTGAGTAAAAAGCAGGGACAAATATTTTCCCACGCGCAGTGTTCAATACTAAAAAACAGTGATCAAAAATGATAAAATTACGCCCCTTTCTGTTGCGGCACTCACTTTATTAAACTCGGTCTATTATTATTCACATTCAGTCACTGGTTTCCGAGAAACGTTTGTGTTTATTTAATGGAAAATTGCGAAATGTGTAATGCGCTTTGTGGATAAATAAAGTGCGGAAAATGAAAACATGTGAGTAATGCTTTATCATCCCCCTATAAGGAAAAATGAAAATCCTTCCTCAAAAGGAAAATAATAAATTGTATCATGAAAATATGTGTTTCAAAAATAGTAGTATGAGTGGGCTGCGATTCAAGCTAGTAAAAAGATGTCTGTTAAACACCAATTAACAAATAGTAATAACTTGAGTTCTTCAGCTGTGAATTTGAAGAAATTTGAACAAAAAAAACCAACAACACGGCTCCTGAGAAGTCTGTGCGTTGAACAAAAATCAAAATCACTAAAGAAACTGTTGAATAAACTTTTCAATAAAAAACTGGGAATGTGTTTGAATGTTTGAGCTTTGTGTTTTGTGTTTAAGCTCATTTGATCTGGTAAGTCTGAAAAATCTGAAATCTAGAAATACTAACATTACAGTGCAGAGGTATACCCCAAAATTTCCGCCTTAGTAAAATTGGCTCGAAAATTAGTTACATAAAATGAACGAAATTAGAAGACATCCTTTGTATCTCAGTTTTCGCAAAAGGGGTTCCGCAAATTTTGCGAAATAAAAGAACATTCGGTGCGAAAATTAGGTAACAAATTTGTAGCACGTTTCCGCTCAATTTAGGTATCTATTATTCGCGCGCATTTTGAGCACGCAATAAGCACTTTAATAAAGATTTAATTGAAGCCTTAAAAGCTTTAAAGTGCTTTAAATACAAGCTACCACAAAAATTGATTTTTTTCCGAAAAATCCCTCCCACATCAAAGACTTTGTATATCAAGGTGGGATTGGCCAATTTTAATAAGTAGTAATAAATAGTACTAATAAGTAGAAATAAGTAGTAATGAAGCACTATAAGTAGTAATAAAGTAGTAGTAAAGTACTACTAGTAGTAATAAGTTAGGCTTAATTAAATAATTATTGATTAAGTTAGGCTTAATTGCGGATTATATGCGAAATCGAGCTACATTGCGTGCGAAAAATCAATACATAAATGGAGCGGATGCGTGATACAACTCGCGCAAAAAATATGTTATTAAGTTTGTACTTGTATTCCGCGGCTAAAATTAGGACACTTTTGCGAACACGGGAGACGATATTCCCTTCCATTTTGCCGGTTTCTGCTAAAGTAGCTATTTTCCGCAATATTGTACCACTTTCAATGTATTAACATAGTAAAAACGAACACGAGATACACACATCGGGCATATCTGCCCGTGACGATTTGGGTATACCTCTGCACTGTAATGAACATTTTATTTTAATGCGTTTTGTTAAATGAGAAACTTAAGTAAACAAAGACTTTGAAAGATAATTGCTACCAATTGTTTTTGTTATTTGTTATGTGCCATTAGCTCGACTTCAATTTTTTGTTCAGTTGCTTTCCATTTTTATCGTAAGCAATTTGCCATGTCTGATCAATCTAGCCTAAACGTTAAATGGTTTCCGCATTGGTAACCCCAATTGGTAGTCGCGGATTAACCCCGGGTGAGGTGATGAAAATATGAACCGGGTAATCCAGAAAAAAATGAATGTATTCGAACTTGTGCGAATTAATGCGAAATATTTCAAAAAAACGCTTTCGACTCTGTGGTACGATGCGAAATTTCAGCATTGCGTGTGTTATCTTTCAGATCATGAGCTATCGTTCTCTATATATATATTTTTTTCATTTCTGAGGGACTATGAGGCTGATTTAATCAGATTATGAATCGAATTTTCGCGTTGTTCCGGAGTTATGATTTGACATAACCCGGTTATGATTCGCACTTGCGGGATCATGATTCGAATTTGCGGATTCCACGTACTCGGACAATGATTCGATTATGCAGTGCTATGATTCGACATAGCGCTCCTATGATTCGAAATAGCGCGACAGAAAATATGGTCCAGAGCGTATAATTGATGTCTGGCAGGGTACCCCTCGTCAAGAATTGTCGCATCATGGTTCGACCACCTCACCCCAAAAGAGCTGGGTAAAAATTAAACTCACATAGATGTTTATTATAAATCTGCAGTGTGTCTAGTACAGTGTTTAGTACGATCACTTGATTGCGCGTCCAAAAGGGAAACGGCAGTCCTTCCATTGATAACAAACTGTTGACCATCAGCTTAGTATAGATTTAAAGAAAATTTCTGGCTCAGCTTAAAGTTAAAGCTATCAGAGCTCAGAATTACCGATGGTGTTGCGATCAACAATTTTAGGCTACCACTATACCAATTGTTAAACTTTGCTATTAAGTGCTTTATATAAATTGCGCACCACTTGGAACAGTTAGTTAGTTTTTATAAAAACCGATATCTTATTAAAAGTTTATAAACACTACGAAATTGAATATGTTTCGTTATTCAAATTTCCGCTCCCAGCAAATAAGTGTGTGAATCAAAAGATGATCACAGTTTACATAGATCAATTTCTGAGAGCGATAATCTACGTTTATGTGTCCTCGCAAACAGGAGAACATAAGTTGCTTGTCAAATGTCATTGTGGTTTTCAAATCAAAAGAAAAGGGGCACAATTTCCTCTCATAATGTCGTCAAAAAAAACCTATCAACTGTTTATGAAATTTAGCATAAAAATTATTATCAAAAAAACTAAAGAATTGAATATATTTGAGGTAAAACTGAATGCAATTGAAACCCGGGCCGAGCATCCCACCGCCCCCAAAAACAGGAAAGGAGTGTAAAGAGTGAAATAAAAAATTAAACACCTATTTCTCTGCTTAATTCAGGGTGGAAGTGTGTAAATATAACCGTGTAATTTAAAGAAAAAAGTCAAAGGAGGACGCGAGGGTTGATCCCCCCCATCTTCCCTCTGTCGGAATTGTTACTTTGGTAATTGTCTAAGAGTGTACTTTTTCATCAGTCTACTTTAAAATACACTCTTTGTAAAAAGAGAAAAGATTGTACATACAGTGTAATCAATTAAACTCTTACACTCTTTTCCATTACACCCTAATCCCCGCTAAACCTAGGCCCGGGAGTTGTTTTTTATGGATAAGCTGCAAGTTACTATTGTAAGTTACTATTGTAAATAAATTCTTGTCCACATAATAATTTTATGTAATAATTTATGTCATGCAAATGAGTTGGGTTCTGTTTGAAGGCTACAGAAAAACAGTTACAACAGACATTTAGTTTCTGTTCTAATTATTAAACTGAAAACAGAAACTGTTCTACTAAACTAATTTTTAGTGTTAATGTTTTATTAGCAAGCATAACAGAAGAACACCCGGAACTATATCAAAAATTAATTAGATAAAAAAAGGTTTTTGTTTGGCGTTGTAAGTATTTTATTTTTGCCTTGAATATAATATCCGTAATTGGAGCTTCTTCAAAGAGTCCCTGAGGCGTCTAATTTTTTTCTTCAAGAAATTTAGTGACCACTTTGCTTTATTTACGCTACATTGAAGCTCACGCAGGTTGCAACAAAAAACAACTCAACTATGAGTAAAAACACAAGAGGAAATATAAAACGAAACGAGCACAGTGATTTCTTGAAACTTATGACAGAAGTTCAGCTACGCTATCGTTTGAATTATTTGTTTAAAAGGCCAACAGTTTCTCAAGCATACTCACAAATGTTTTAATTGCAATCTTTCTCTTACACATTGAGATTCTTCGAATACGAATCATCTGTCTTATATTTAATAAAAGAAACTTGAATTATGGTTTCAGAATGACAAATTTTGAAATGTCAAATAAAAACCAGAAGCCACAACAATCTGAGCAAAGTTTTTGGTTTCGGTCTCGCGGGATATTTTGTGATCTAACTCTCTAGAATAAATATCGTGGAAACTCTCACACTTAAATAAAAAAATTTCACGCTGAAAGCAAAATAATAGCAGAGATATGATTTTGATAAGATTATTATGTTTTTATATGGGTCTAAAACTTCTCGAGAAGAGACAAGTTAAAAAAAGAATATTTTAAATAAATTCCCAATTCAACATCCGATCAATTATATATATTGAGAAACTCAATGTAAAAAGGAGAAATGTTACTTCTTGATTAAGGTAAAAATTATACAAGCATTTTTTAAATGATTTGAAGATCAAATGACAAACGAGGAGGCTCGTTAATGAGCGTTCGCAGATGATGTTCCGACCCGCGCTCATCTACATTTTTGGCTGAACTATCTTTGACTCATATTTTTGCAAAGAGATAATCAAAATTAGATGTTTGAGTTTTAAAAAATCAATCCACAACCAAACTTAAAATTGCATTAGATAATCACATGCCTTATTACAACGAAAGCTGCCATCTGAAACACTACGAGAAAAAAATAACAACAACAAAAATGCAAAAACAAAAACTTCACATGAAAAACTCAATATCTTAATCTAAAGCACCTAGTAACAACGTCAAATTATAAACAGGCAAAACCCTAACTACACAAATTACTTTTTTCTAACTACAAATCAGATGGTATTCTTCCCTAATGTGACTAGGTAAAAGTAGACAAAAAGAAGAAATATTGGGTCGAAATTCAAAAACCAATCAACATTTTTTAAAACCAAATAACTTTAAAAGTATTAAAAATAATTAGCTTTTAACAAAACAACTCCCGATAAACTTACTAACCAGTCATAATGAAAGCAATGAAACCTGTTTCTGGTTAGAGGAAGTCATAAGAACGGACTAAAGATGCAGAAAAACTCAAAAAATTATGCATAACAATAAATTACAAAAATTACAAAAACACAAATTAGTGAAGCCATTAAAGTCATTAGCTATTATCTGAATAATATATATTTTCATTTCAACTTCTGTTTGCAACAAAATATAACTACGAGTTAAAACACAAGACAAAATATATACGAAACGAGCACAGTAACTTCTTGAAACTTTTGGCAGAAGCTCAGCTAGTCTATCGTTTGAATTATTTGTTTAAAAGTCCAATTGTTTCTTAATCTCCTACTAAGAAGTGTTTTATTTGCTATCTTTCTCCTACACATTGAGATTCTTCGAATACGAATCATCTGTCTTATATTTAATAAAAGAAACTTGAATTATGGTTTCAGAATGACAAATTTTGAAATGTCAAATAAAAACCAGAAGCCACAACAATCTGAGCAAAGTTTTTGGTTTCGGTCTCGCGGGATATTTTGTGATCTAACTCTCTAGAATAAATATCGTGGAAACTCTCACACTTAAATAAAAAAATTTCACGCTGAAAGCAAAATAATAGCAGAGATATGATTTTGATAAGATTATTATGTTTTTATATGGGTCTAAAACTTCTCGAGAAGATACAAGTTAAAAAAAAGAATATTTTAAATAAATTCCTAATTCAACATCCGATCAATCATAAATATTTTGAGAAACTAAATGTAAAAAGGAGAAATGTTACTTCTTGATTAAGGTAAAAATTATACAAGCATTTTTTAAATGATTTGAAAATCAAATGACAAACAAGGAGTCTCGTTAATGTTCCGACCCGCAAATGATGTTGCGACCCGCGCTCATCTACATTTTTGGCTGAACTATCTTTGACTTATATTTTTGCAAAGAGATAATCAAAAATAGATGTTTGAGTTTTAAAAAATCAATCCACAACCAAACTAAAAATTGCATTAGATAATCACATGCCTCATACAACAAAATCTGCCATCTGAAACACTACGAGAAACAACGAAAAAACAACAACAACAAAAATGCAAAAACAAAAACTTCACGGGAAAAACTCAATATCTTAATTTAAAGCACCTAGTAACAACGTCAAATTATAAGCATGCAAAATCCTAACTACACAAACTTACTTTTGTCTAACTATACATCAGATGATATTCTTCCCTAATGAGACTAGGTAAAAGTAGACAAAAAGAAGACATAATGAGTCGAAATTCAAAAACCAATCAACATTTTTTAAAACCAAATAATTTCAAAAGTATTAAAAATAATTAGCTTTTAACAAAATAGTTCCCGATAAACTTACTAACAAGTCATAATGAAACCAATGAAACCTGTTTCTGGTTAGAGGAAGTCATAGGAACGGACTAAAGATGCAGAAAAACTCAAAAAAATATGCATAACAATAAATTACAAAAATTGCAAAAACACAAATTAGTGAAGCCATTAAAATCATTAGCTATTATCTGAATAATATGTATTTGCAATTCAACTTCTGTTTATACTAATTCAACTCAACTTATACTGAATGAATAATAAGTTCAATTGGGCCACATTTGAAAGTCATTGGGATCGGTTATTAAGCGATTGTGCTAAAGGAAAGGAAAATGAAAAAAATACACCACTCACAAAACTTCATAAAAAAGCATATTGTCCAACAAACAAAAACCAAGTTACGTCATAATGTCAGTAAACACATTAATATTTAAAACACAAGGAAATATATGGGAACTTTCAAAGATGAGAATAAGTTTCAAATTGACGAAAAGGACAAAAGAAACTGAAAAAACTGAAAAGTCCTTATAAATATTAAAAATGTAAAATATCATAAACTTAGGACTAATTGCAATAAACAGACTGCTTCGGGTAACATCATTAATTCAATCCTCAATTACAAGTTAATGAGACTGGTCAGCATTTTATGGCTACCTAGAGAATTATCAAAAAACAAAATTTGAGCTCGAAAAGTGTCGAGTCATTGAAAAAAAAATATTCAGTAAAATTTTTTCTAATCTCAACTAATTTTTTAGCAGCATTGAGATTTTTTTCAACAATTTTACTCCAGTAATTCAAAAAACGTGAACAAATACATTAAAATCACGAAATTTTCGAGAAAACCCCTAGTACCAACGACAATATTTTCAATAGCTTTCAACGGAAGCTACTAAATACGCTATGTTACGCCTTGATGGGACAACAAAAATTTGTGTGATAGATAAATTATGAATACAACACTATAATAAGTCATTGACTATGATTTAACAACAAATACAGGCAAAATCCAAAAATTATGTTCAAAAATGCAAGAAGACAGTGGCGGATCTATTTAAGCCATAAGTTTTTCTGTGTAAACTTCATGTATAATCCACTGAACGTCTTCCTCGAGCCAATGCGACTCTCAATATTAGGATAACCTGTCAATATTCCAAATGGAACCAAAATTACAAAAAAAATATCCAAATGTCCTATCTAAAAAAATGAAAATGGTGCATCGAAGTGAAAACACCAATTGTTAAAATACTAACCCGCAAATTGATTATTTTGGTTAAAATAGAAAACAAGAGCGTCCGGTAATTGCTGAGACGGACTTAAAATTCACGAAAACAAGTTTAAGATCGGTTAATTTTCAAAAAAAATTTTGAAAAATTATTTTTAAAGTCTTAACGGCCATTAAGGTCAATAGATTTCAACGGAAGTAAAAAAAAATACGCTCAATTGGAGTGTATGCTTCGCTTGGAAGAGAGAATTATTTCTCATGCATAGCTTATCAAGAAGACATCACAATAATTCATTTGACTATGAAAACAACAACAATTATAGGCGAAAATCAAGAATTCAGTAGAAAAGTGCGAGAAGAGAGTTTCGAAGCCATTTAAGCCATAAGCTATTTTCTGAAAATTTTTTGTATGATCAACTGCAAATTTTCGTCGAGCCAATGAGAGATATCGATAGGAGGATGTTGTGATAACTTTTCAAAAGGACCAATAATAAGAAATTGTCATAAAATTTGAGGTCGTATAACAAGTAGTCAGAAGAGAAAACCGCTATTTTTTGTTGCAGTAGAACGGAAGTGGTTTATGCATTACTTACTGAGACTGACTTAAAATTCAGGACGGTAAGTTTATTATCAAATAAGTTTTAGAAAATTTCTTGGAAAAAATCATAATTAAAGTCTTAACAGCCATTAGCTGTCCACTGAAAGCCCTAGATAGGTTTCCTTAATTGTCATTAAGAAACCTATTGACCTGTTTGTCAACGATTCCATGCCATAGGTCTCAAAAATTTAGTAAAAC
Organism: Convolutriloba macropyga; assembly: GCF_964194025.1. Lineage (NCBI taxonomy): Eukaryota > Metazoa > Xenacoelomorpha > Acoela > Convolutidae > Convolutriloba > Convolutriloba macropyga. Next base: position 54,293,199 of record NC_134478.1, read on the forward strand.
TCTAGAAAAAAATCAGAATTACATCAGAATTACATTTAAAATTACATTAAAAAAGCACGAGCGATTCCTTGAAAACGTTCATTGGGCTTCATATAACTGTAAATCAGGTTTGCCATTAAGGGAGCGTAGATATGAAAAAAGGATTAGTCTCTAGAAGACCCAAGAAAACAAAAATATGAAAAGTTAAAAAAAAGAGCTCTCAAACAGAATTCGAAATTTTTGATAGCAAACTTCCCTACGAGACCAGAACTAGTCTTTTATCGTCTTTCGTCTATTAGAAACTCCAAACTGTTTCTTTTTGTGGCATGAATTGTAATTTTGAGTTACTGTTTTAATAAAAAAGATCTTAAATTGAAGAAAAATTACACTAACATTGAATAAAATCAAGCCAAATATCTCGTGTTAACTCAAAATTTCAATACTCGATAACTCCTGGGAAAAAATGAAATTCAGAAAATCTTTTTTGTTTCGAATTCTACGCTGGGCGAGCTTTTTAATTATACCACTCACTTTTCAGTACGATGAATATATCGATCGGCCAGTTCCTTCCCCCACAAGTGGGATCGGAACAAAAAAACTAAATTTTACAAAGTTTATTAAAAGCTTCACACAAGTACTGACTTCATGAGTATTGTCTATTTTTTGTGATTTATCGAATCGAATTGTTTACACAGAGGAGAAGCTTAATGTTGGCAACAAAAAAGCTCTAAGCTTGGAGGAAAAAGCAAACGTGAAAAAAAAACAAGACACATAAGAAAAAGAACAAAACACGTAAACTAATGACGCAATCAGCAGATAAACTCAAAGAAAAAACAAGTAGCTTGCATGGTCTTCATTGCATCATCCATCAATAATGAAAAGCCTATGTACTCTTGCTGAGACGAGCAAAGAAAATTTTTAAACCAGTCTAAAAGACTAAACAGAAGACTAACCCTCTCAAAAAGAAGACTAAGGATAAAAATATTGCTTATTTATTATGGAGCAACTAAGTAAAAAACAAAAAGGCTTGAACTAACGCATGAGAGTGGAACGCAATTCAGGGTTATCCACCCTACTACAGCTCTGGATTGACGACGTTAACACTGTCGACCTCAATTGACCATTTGTTCTTCACTAGAAAAGCCTAAAGTAAGACCATGGCTTGACTCATGAAACGAATGAGCTTGGTCTCTTCCATCCTTATAAATCCGTGTATGTACCCATTCAAACAGTTTGTATTGACTCTAGTTATGTGCTCTGCCTTGTAACTTGGGTCAGGATTGTTCCCCTTGAGTTTTTGTTTTTTTAGGTTCTAAAGGAATATTGTTTTAGCTGTGAGTTAATACGGAAACGAACTTGAAAATTAGCTACCGAAAATTCTGCTTTTATATCATTATTGCACGTCTGAACAAGAACATCATTACACTGACTATAAATAAAGTTTTAATTGAATGAATTTATCTCTATCTCTAGGAAGATTAGGAAAAAATGACAGTCTCGTCCATAAAACTGGTCCAATTTGTTTTATCTAAGCACACACCAATATAGACATAAAGCTTACGAAAGGACCTAAAAGCTCAAGGGGGGAAATATTCTCCCCATTTAAACGGTCGAGGACATATCTAGAGACAACAAAAAAACTGTTTTCATGTGCACATACATCGTTTCATTGATGAAAACGGCCAAGCTCATTCTTTTCATATTTCGAGACATCGTCTCACCATAATCTTACCAAAATCGGGACCAAATGGACAATTCCGACCGTGGACGATGTCGACGTAAGTCCAGAGCTGCTGTTTTTGTGTATTATTAATTCCATGCGTGTTCCCGTTTTTCCTCCAAGGATCGAAGTTGTGATATTTTGATGTCTCTGTAATCTGATAAATTTCTCATTTGCCAGATTCTTCTGCCCATTTCTTTATTTTGCCCCAACAATTGTTTGATCGTTTTCATGAATCAGAATTGAATAACCCACTTATTCGTGCATAAAGTTTGAAAATTTTGTTTTGTATTGGAATTTTATAGCCCCGCGCATACAAAGTTGCAAACTATTTTGTTTCACACAATCCTTAATGTTCAACCTTCAGACTTTTGCAGTCGTTTAGCTCTTGAATCTTCCAACGATATCGATATCAGTATAGCGTACCTTAATGGTTTGCTGTCTTTAACTGGATCTATTCTGTTCCGCCATTTTTACTCCTGTTACAAATAATGTTTTGGTACTATAAGAAAGCATGGCGCATGTACCAGGGGGGGGGGGGGGGGGGGGGAATACAAGCCTGCTGTATATAGACCAAAAAAACGTTCGAACGCTTAAACTCAATCAGCTTTTTATAGCATGTTCTATTTTAGCGCATTGACTTTAACTTTTTTTCTGCTCTGGACTTGTTTGAAAAACTAGGGTGTCCTGTTTATTCAACGCTAATAATTTAACCCCCATATCATTTAACCCTGATTTAATCACCCCTCATCAATTAATTCTTCTTTCATTTAAACTTTCTATCATTTGACCCCACTATCATTTTCACACTGATTTTAATCTTTTTATTTCCCGTGTTACAAGCTATGCTTTGTTACTATGTTAAGATATGACACGTGGTTCTGGGGCATTAAACTATTAGCCAACTATGCCGGGGTTGGGGCGAATTAGAAAAGGTGCTTTAACTTTCAATCAGTTCAGCGCTTGTTTCTTCTGCACGTTGCTAAAAAAATTCTTTCAATCTGCTAATGCTAAACCTTTTATCGTTTCATATCATTGTGCAAACAGTTTGTGGCACAAATTTGAAAATTGTTTTGTTCCGGCTCAGCGCCGTATACTTTTTGTCTATAGACTTTACCTTAAAAACAATCGGTACAACCTAGATTTGGGGTTAACTGAAATTTTCAAAACAGCTTAGATCTGGTGTTTGACTTTGTGGGGGCATTTTCCGCTACGTTTTCGATATCTGTTAACTGATTGCTTATGTGATATCTTTTATTGACTAATTATAACGCTTTTTTGCCTTTTTTCATTTTGTCCGCCTGCTTTCGAGTAGAATTTTGTTCCTAATACAACTTTGTTTCGATCGATTTTCTGAATATTCGAAGTCTTTCTGAATATTTTTCCTCTTGTGAGTAGCTCTACAGCGACGAATTTGGCAAAGAATTTATTTCCGATTTTGAAATCAATCTCAATAGTTTTTTCCATCATTATATTTAATGAATTGCTTATATAATAGCCTGTCCATTTTACTCTTGCCAAAATCGAGAACTCTTCTACGCAATCCGTAAAGAAAAGAGTGCTACTATTTGAAACCCCGCTAATTTTGAGCCTTTTTTGAACACCAGTATCAACATTTGTCTCTTGTATTCATGTAGCGTTAATATTTTTACCTTAAAACAATCATATGTCAATCACCGAAACAGAAACAAGCTATGACAAACTGAAAATATTGATCTAAATTCCTAAAGTATCGTGAATTATGTAAACAGCATGTAAACAGCAATAAACAGCATGTAAACAGCGATAAACAGTCTGTAAACTCAGTAATGTACTTCGTAAGAGCTAATGGCCTTAAAGTTGACTCGAGGCTGTAATTGTCTTTTAAATCATTTTAACAGACATTCTACTTTCTTATAGATACTTGGTAGATTCAATTTCAAAAACTCAGTCAACAATTTTTAAATTTAGTTCAATTTTAAAATAGTAGCAGTATCAGTTCTAACAGCTATATCATTTTTTTGCATTCACGATCCGATCAATTTCATTGGGAACCAAAAAAGCGTTAAAAACTGAACTGAAATTTACTGCAGAGAACCACTATGCAAGCACGAAAATAAATCTTGATTCTGTTTGAAATTTTAATTAGTCTGATCCACACAATTTAATTACCTTTTAAACTTTCCGTCGAAAACCTTTTTTCTTAATACCCCAGATGAGACATGAGACAAACCGGGTTTTTAGCATCCCGACTAAAATTACAAGGTACCGGGCAACCTAGTCTCGAATTAGCCGTGCTCATGAGTCAACCTGTAGTCTCTTTAATCAAACTTTGATAGGGCACGATCTTTTCATAAGTGCGGGTTGGTTACGTTACTCCCAAGAGAAAAAGTAGCTTTAACTGAAAACTCGGAAGCGGTTCGAGATATATATAAGTCAGATTTTTTGAAATGATTTCATCCGAGTCACGTAACTGTGTTTGAAAATCGAACGTGCCACTTTTGAAATCTGTCAATAAATATGAGAAAATCAGGCATTCCAAAAACTGATACTGCAGATATCTGGCATTTTAAAACTTATTACTCGGGTGCGTGTTTCAAGCACAGTTACGTGACTCTCAGGAGTCAATTGAAAAATCTTACTTACATCTCTGTTCACTAAAAGGTTAAGCGATATTTGCCAGACTTTTTCACTGACTTCAGCCTGAGTCACCTGAACTGAAATATAACCAGAACTGTTCTGCCTCCCTAATTGATTTTTGGGATTTTTTTTCCGTTTGTGCCCCCCCCCAGCTTTGTGGGTGCTTATTATCTGCACCCCCCAGATGCAATAAGTGCTATATTTTTGTATAATTATTCACTATGTAATGACACGTGCTCTGCAATTGGGTGGTGTATAACGTACTGCGGAGGCACAAACGGAAAAGATCCAATTTTTCAGCAACTTTAGCATGTTTTAAGTTGCAGGATAGCCTCTTATTTTTATAAGGATACTCAAATAATCATAAGTGCAAAAACAGACGAACAACTGGGAAGAAGAGAAAGAATTCAGAAAAATATTGATCAACAATCGGTGAAGGCGGGAGGAATCGGTTTTAAAACGTTTTTGGAGGTTAATCAATCAATTTCGTGCGTTATTCGTCTCAGCGCTCGTTTTTCAGAGGTACGTTGTCTATTGTATATTTCAATTTGTAGTTTCATTTGTGGCTGCTCGTTTACCCGACTTGACTTTGAACCCTGAGAACCCAGACATTTTTATGAACACCTTTTTGTAATTTGGGTTCAAAAATGCGTACAGGAATGGGTTTAAACAGCAATTGGTCAGTCCCATGCTGAGAACCACGTGGTATAGCCAGTTGCCCAGATTTAACCCGGGCAAATTGAGGGAGTACAGGTAGAAATAGAGTTGATCTGGAAACCAACAGATGAAGAAAATTGCTAACACTGCGAAGCACGAAATTGTCAATTTCTTCTGCTGTCGTTTGCCTTAAACATGGTTCAATTAATTGCGACATGCAGACTGCAAAAACGTCAGTCCAGCATTCAATCAGATGTTCCACAAGACAGTCCAGCATGACTTTGGAAAAATTTCTTTTAATTTTTTGAAATTGGGAATCATATTCAATAATTGATAACTAGGACAAAAAAACCTCTAAGTTTGACGTGTTTGTTCGTGAGTTGGCGGTCAGTGAAGGCTGTGAAATATGCAATTGAAACGCACTAGAAAAGTGTTCAAACAAATTTTTCCATAACAGCATTATTTCAACAGTTTTAAGGGCAAATTAATTCCTCTTTCAAATCCTCTTTCAAACGTCTTCAATTAGAAATCCGTATCACACAAAAAGAGATATTTTTTTTCTTGAATCAACTATTGGTCTACTGCAGTTTTTTAACTCAAAAGTCCGAATGTGCTTCAATAGGGGGAATGTTTCCGCAAGCGCAAGAGATTGCAATCAAATGTATTGACCTCCTTGTATTTGTTTCAAATTTATTCGATTCTTTCTTTCATGAGTAATTTTAGACATACAAAAGAAAGTTACTTCGCAGTTTTCCAATTTAAAGTTAATACTAAAAATAAACAAATATAATTTTTTTATACAATCAAAATCGTCAAAAACAAAAAAGAATGAATTAGTCAACCTGCGTTGAGGTAAGTTTGAAAAAAAATATAATTTGAGAAATGAGATTAATTGCGGTAAAAAAAAGAACACTATCAACTCAAAATTTGCACGCTGTACTGGTCATTTACAGGCATAACTATAGGAAGGAACGAGAGCAATTAATTGAAGTCTGAATGCCTGATAAACTTAAAGGAAAATGAAAATTTTCAAAAAATGGAAGTAAGCAGAAAAAATATACAGACAAGGTTTGTTAACAATGGTTGAAACAACAATCGTCGTATTAATGTCTCCGCATTGGTGAAAAGATTGGTAAATTTATCTAAACCCAAGATAGTATTTTATTAAAAAACACTTTCTCGTGCTCAATTATTAAAGCTTTAAATTAATTTTGCATGCTTAAAAGCGCGCATTAAATTAGACACAATTGCAGATTACAGATACATTCAATGCGAAAAATGGAAACCTAAATTCGAAATTGTACTACAAAACTTATCACCTAAATTCCAACTTAAAGGGGTCTCAATTTCGCAAAAACTGTGGAACCACTTTTGCGAAACATAGCTTCTAAGCTTGTCTCCTAAATTTGCTCATTTTATATAACTATTTTCCGAGTAATTTTTACTAAGGTGGAAGTTTTGGGGTATAACTCTGCGTCGTAATAAAATGTCGATTTTGAAAAAAATTACGTCGTTTTCATTCGGTTTAGTCAACTAGTGATACCTTGGAAGTTTTCTGGCATTTTTGACAGAGCGTAACTGATGTGACCGTAAGCCAGTAGCATCAAACCAGTTGGTATCATTAGCATCCCAAAAAAAGACCAGTTACCACTCCAGACGAATATCCAGATATCGAATGAGAAGTCGATCATACAGATCTCCCCTGACATCACGTAGAATACTAAATTGTATCCCGCCACTGAAAATGGAACCAACGTACCCACGTTGAATAATCTCCAGGTCTTTCCCATTATACCCCACCGCGCATTTATAACACCAACCCCCCCCCCCCTGCAGCACCCCATGAATGCGGCATACTCACGACAATTAGGTGCACGGCGCTATATGCTATACGTTATATGACCCCATCAAGTCGAGGTCGGTGGGGGTGGGGGGTGGGGGGAGGGGGTGCTGTTAAAGGAGAGACCCCACCAGATCAAGAATAAGCAAATTTAATTTCAACTTTAGGAGAATTTTTGAAAACAGTATTATACCATTCAGGAGGACAGAAAGTAGAAAGCATTTATGTCCTAATTACGTATGGCAACGGACAGCTACATGTGAGCTATAATAATATTACAACTTTCAAAGGATACCCCGTGATTTGAGCCACATGACCTGCATTTAAGAATTTAACCTTTTGGTTATAATAATAAAATTTCATGTTTGAGAGAAAATAAACTGTTTCTATCAAGGTTCGAAACTTTTACTCTGCCCCCGTGATTTTGTGCACCACCATGCTACGCTGCAGATCATGCGTTGTTTCAAGGCAGATTATCACAAGAAGGCTTGGTAATGTGCGAGCGCACATAAGGTTCCGACCCCGCTTATCCACAATTTTGGCATAATTGTCTACCAAATGAGGAACAGATAGAAATACCCAAATATCGAAGTTATCAATTAATTATGTTGGGATGGAGAATGTGCTTAGGATAATTTTGATTGCGTACTATTAAAGTAAAATTAAATTTGATTCGTTTTGTTTCGCTTGTTTAGTTGTTAAAAAAGGTTTTGAGAAGTCGACTACTTCATTCAGGTTTTCAAAATAATTGTGTTTTTGTTTTGCCGGCTTTTTCCTCAAAATCGATCAAAAGTCAACTTGTCCTTAACATCGCCGGCCCCATTTGCAGGATTGCAAAAATGAATAATACTGTTAGAGTAAGGGCTGAATCATCCATGCAGCTGAATAATGAATAAAATGCAAAAAAGGGGTAATTGAAAAACAAGGGTACAAATCTAATCGGGTGGTTCGTAAAAACGAGTCACCTACATTAATAACGGAATTACCGAACGAAATAACCAAAATTGTCAAATGAGAGCCAGGGGGTTTGAGACGAACGTCTAAGAATTGATATCAATTCGAAAGACGAGTGCGATTGATACGAATTGTCCATAAAACACAATCGTTGGCAATTGGAAAGCGTTAATTTTAAAATAAGCAAGGTAATCGCTAATGTAGTCCAAAGTAATGGGGAATAAAACAAGGTAACACTTATGAAAGCGTATGTTGACGGTTTCACAATGAAATTATTTGAAATGGTGCAGAAGGAATAATAAGTTATGGTGTCGATATATTGCTAAATTTGGGATCCAATAAACACAATCCGTTAACTGCATTTTTCATCGTAGAAACTATTGATTCGAAATTTAGTCAAGAAACAATTTGCTCAACTTTACGACGGGCCTAATGCGCTAACCGCTCGCGGTTTTCAGTTTGACTGATCGAACAATCCCATCATCTCCGGGAAAACTTGCGTTACTCGGGCAACATGCCAAAAGCCTCGGGGGGTGAAGTCCTCAAGGAACCATACGAAGTCGTCCACTTTCAGATTCTTTGAACTTCTGTTCCATTTGGAACGAATTAGTTGGCCTGGAAGGTACTCTCGCAGAAATCGATTCCAAAAGAGATCAGCTATTTGTTGCGATGTACGCCAAGCTTTCGAAATGTTCTTTTCGTCTCCAACAAAAACTGCAGGAGGCAAATTGACCGAAGACCTACCTAGAAGAAAGTGGTTTGGCGTAAGAGGTAAAGGTTCATTTATATCTCTTGGAACGTTTGTTAGGGGCCTAGAGTTCATATTAGCTTCTATCTCACACGTAACTGTGCATAATATTTCTTCAGTAGGCATTTGTGACCCGATGACTTGATAGAGAGACAGTTTGAAAATCTGCACTAATCGCTCCCAAATTCCGCCGAAATGCGGGACCGCTAAAGGGTTAAACTTCCATACGATTTCGACTTTCATAAGGTGCAATTTTGCCGCAAAAGAATTTGTTGCTTTAAGATCGGCGATGCTGGACCTGAGGCTGTTGTTCGCACCAACAAATGATTTTCCGCAGTCTTAAATGAATTTGTTGGGTTTTCCTCTCCGGCTGACAAAACGTCTTATGCAATTAATCGTTGAGTCGGTGCTAAGGTCATTTTAAACCTCGAGATGGACTGCTCTGACAACTAAACATGTAAATAGTAGTACGTAACGACTAAACAGTTTGCCATTGTTCTTAACAAGAAACGGTCCAATAAAATCAAGTCAAGTTGTTTCGAAGACAAAATTGATTGTTTTTAGGCAACCTTTCCTGAGGAAAATCTGCCATTATAGAAATGCTAACGTCTTGGATCATTCGGTGACATGGAAGACAGTGTCTAATGGTTTGTTTTACTACCACTCGACTCCGAAGTATCCAGTAATACTCCATTAGAATATTCCTTGTTTGTTCGGGACCACAGTGACGGTTAAGTTCATGTGTATGCTGTAACAACAATCTAGTGGCAATGTTATTGCCGTCGAGTAACAAAGGGGAGGGTGGTAACAAGAAGTCATCAAAAGGCTTGCTTTTGACAAATGGCCTCTTGATCTAAGTTGATTGTTTTGGTCTATGAACGGGGATAGAAGTTTTAGTCTGCTAGAGCTGGGTACATCATCACCTTTCTTCAAAGCAAACAATTCTGCCTTGAAATCTTCTTTCTGGGTTGTTTGAATGATATGCAGATACGCTTTAGTGTAGTGACCTAACTGAATGTCTTTACTACGCTCCTTGCACTTATCGGCAAAGGCGATTTCCCGTATTAGTCTGTTCCAACTCAAATCGACAACAGTTGTTACAGATACTGAGGAAGCGAAAGATACTATCTTCACATACTGCGATTGCAGAATCTGTTCTTTGGGCCAATCTGATCTATGTTTACTCAAAAACAACGGTCCTGAAATCCAGCGAGATTCCGATGTCATTTGGTAAACACTATAAACTCGAGTTTCGTCATCTGCTGGGTTAGCTGCTGATGGAATGTACCTCCAATGAAAAGCAGGTGAGACATCCAAAATTTAGGCCAAGCGATTAGCAATGGAATTTCTGTGTCGCATTTCAGGTGTTCGCAACCAGTAGAGAGCAGTTGTGCTGTCGGACCAAAATATGCTTTCGGTGAAATCTATATCTTGTTCTTTTTTAACAAATTGTTTAAGGTGAGCACCGTACACAGCTGCTTGCAATTCTAAATTTGGAATAGTTATTTTTTTCAGCGGGGCTAAACGAGCTTTTCTTATAAAGAGTCTAACGGCAATTGACTGATCGGAGTACTCAACCCTGATACAACAGACAACTGACAGAGCAAACTCGGAAGCATCAGTAAACGTATGAAGTTGAACTGACCGGATAGGTTTGTCTAGAGAGTAGTTTCTGGGGATTTGTAGGTCCTTGAAGTTGGGAATTTTGTCCCTTAAACTGAGAAAATCTGGAAAAACTTTAACAAGAAGTTGTTTATCCCATTTCGGTCCTTGATTCCAAGCAGCCTGTAAAACTTTTCGCAGTCGAATAATTAAAGGAGCAATAAAACCAAGTGGATCAAATAGGCACGCTACAAATCTCAGTAGCTTTCGTTGAGTTATGTCCTCATTTAATTTGATTTTTTGGCAGAGCGTAGTTTCAATCATGTAGCAATCAATTATTGTGTTCCATGGTAATCCAAGTACCTTTTGATTTTCAGGCTGATTTTTTGATGGGTCCAATCTTATACAAGGCTCTACAGTTTCAAGGAACTCAGAACTGTTAGAAATCCATTGCGTGAGGTTGAAACCTCCTCTTCATAAGGTTGCTCTCATTTCACGTAGTATTCTTTGTGCCTTTTCTATTGAACCATAAGCAACATGGAGGTCGTCCAAGTAGACGTTGCGTTCAATGTATTCGATTACATCTGGAAACTGCTCATAAATTCACGAACTGTTTTTCTCAGTGCATATGACGCAATTCAAGGCGAGTCCATAGCGCCAAAAATATGGCTGGCGTGCTCATATGTATCAATGCGACCATCATTAATCCAGAGAAAAAGCAGAAATTTTTGATCTTCAGGAATTACTTTGACCTGCATGAACATCTGTTCAATGTCTGTAGATAATACAAGCTTGTCAGCTCTGAATCACAGAATAGCGCCGGTGAGGTTACTAAGCAGAACTGGTCCTTTCAGTAAGTTCGAGTTCAAGGACTGACCTTGAAAAACACTTGACGTATTGGCTACACGCCGCACTTTACCGGTTTGGTTACTGGATGGTGAGGTAGGAAAGAAGCAATCGAATCCAGGTCCTCTGTGTCAGGCTCAACTTTAGTGACATATTCGTTTAGTAGATCCTTCTCAAGTGTTTCTTCGTACATTTGATTGAGCTGTGCGTTTTTTGATAGTTTGTCGTTCAATTGGTAAAATTGCTTCTCAACGAGCTATCTAATGTAGGGAAGTTTTGCATTTTCCTTCCAGAGGAGACCAACTTGATAGTATCCGCCAATGAGTTGTGTTGTGTTGTCCAGTATTTCAAGGACTCTTTTTTCATTTTTGGACATTGCCTTTTTGGGTGAAGCTGTGCCTAAATTTTCTATTTCCATCCAATTTGACACCATTTTGAACATCTGTTCATCCATATTAGGGTGGCTATTCAATTGAGTGAACTGTACGGGGTAAGTTTCGCCTAGTGCCAAGTCTGTTTTTCCTGCACATGACCAGCCCAGCTGGGTCTCTACTCCCCAAGGAGCATTCTTGGGTCCTTTCACTATTTGCTTGTAAAGAATCAGATCAAGATTATCTATTCCAAGAATTATTGAAACAGAGTTATTCCCAATCTCAGGAAAACCGATATTACTGAGGTGTTCGAACGATACACAGAGTTGGTTCAATTTTTCTGTATCGACAGGTGACATATTCAAATTAGAGACAGCAATTACGTCAGTTAGAAGAAAGGATTGCTGATCAGACTGCAGTCGCTTAATAAAAAATTTTACTGGAGCGCAGTCAATTTTTTTAGTCATTTGGTATCCACTGATTGGCATTTTGCCAATGATTTTCATGTCAGTGTTAAACGCTGAGGCTGCTGACTTAAGCAATAAGCTCTGAAAACTACTGTTGTCTAAATAAGCATAAGTACTTAAGGTCTTCTCACTGTTTTTCAGTTGCAAAAGAACTACTGCGACTTGACCTGTTCCTTGTAAATGGACTGCTTTAACGTTTGTTTTTTTAGAGCCAGGACACATATCGAAACTATCATGAAGCAGATTGTGGTGCTTTTTCTCAAAATTGTTATTACGGCAGACATTTTTGAGGTGCACTTGTCGACTTGGTGACTTCCAAAACAGTTAGAACACAACTTAAGTTTTCTTATGTTGTCTCTTCGAATGCCCGGTGGAAGAGACTGGAAATGCGTGCATTTATACAAGAATTGAAAATTATCATTGCTGGGGCATGGCATGATTGCTGTCTGTTTGTTCTCAGACATTAAGTAATCACTTGCGTTTCTTCGGAATTGGCTCTGGTAACTTTTTTATCATTGGTATGATTGTATCATTTCAATATTTCGTATTATTGGTTATTATATATGCTTAAAAAAGTTGATTTCCCAGGTGTTTTGAAGTTATTTTGCGTTACGTGATTTATAGAGCTCAAATCCTTACATGCTTTAGAGAAGTTGAGGAGCGACTCAGATAGTGTTTGGAGAGACGGTTGTTGATAGTTTTTCTCCAAAACAAATTTTTTCCACTCGAGTCGTACAGGGTTGGGAAGCTTTGGAACATTAAGATTAGTTGTTGAACTTAGATCGTGAATGAAACCTAATTGGGAGAAGGTATCCACCATTGTTAAAAGGAAAGAAGAAAACTGTGTGTAGCTTTCTGGATGAGCTAGGTTTGGTGCTTTGAAATTTGATAGTTTTTCAAGAACTGCGTTTACAATACGTTTTGGGATACCAAAATGCTCCTAGAGGTGGTTTATTGCTGAAACATATTGGTCACCGTTGCAAACATAACCGTCCACAATGGCCTTGGCTTCGCCGGTTAATAGCGACTGTAGATGAATCATTTTTTTGGATGATGTCATTTGAGCTCGTTCAATAGTAGCTTGAAATGTGATGAACCATTTCATCCAACTCAAAGGATCACCATTGAAAAGATCTGCATTCATTTTTGGTACAGATTTCTGGAAACAAGTGGACATCGATACTGATGCTCCAGAAAATTGTGGAATTTGTGAAACAATAGGTTGCGAGAAACTACTGAAAGTTGGTGGATTGGGTGTGTTAAGGTAGTTTTGACTGAGAGAAGTGACCTTTGTTGACGGATATTCGACTGGAGCACTCGAGGAAGATTGTTGAAATGTGCTGCAGGAAGCAGTTGACGATCTCAAAAAAGAAGACGTTGTGTGGCCAATATAAGTATAACCACCGGGTGCAGTAAAACTTGAATCAACGGCAAAAGAGCTTCCAGCGGGCGCTGAAGCGGAATTAAATAATTGAGTTTGTTCAGTAATGGAGTCGTCAAAAACAAAATTTAGGCGGGGCTGTTGTTGTTGATGTGGCCTTATATTGTCATCATGGATTATGTTTTTCTTGGGATCTGGTTCTGAAGCAGTTTCTTGCTGGTTTCTTGTGTTTACCTCTTTAACTTGTTTTCTTAACAGCGTGAAGGTCCTTTTTATGTCTATTTTTAGCCGACCGAAATCTCTAAACATCCGATCTTGTTCGTCAAGTTCAACGAAGTTTAGCAATTCAAGAATTATGGGCTCAAGTCTCTGTTGCATTGCTCTTGTGTCTTCTGTCGTTTCGTTTAAACTTTCCAAATCGTCCGAAGCTTCAATTTCGGAAAGCATGTGAGCTTTATGTTCAATATGAAGCTTTATGTCATTTTCTATCGTTAGTTGTGACGTTTTAATCGGTTTTGTTCATTTGACTTGAATGCTGTTGAGGTACCAATGATTGTTGAGTTAACACTGTTTCATCCGGGGAATCGGATGAATTAGTACGCAATTTGGGCACCGTATTGTGTGAGGTTGACCTCGTCTCAACCATTAATGAGAAGTCAGAGTTGTGCAGAGCAACTGAGTAGAAACAGAATTGATTTTGTGTTTACAGTAATTTTTTACCGCCAGAAGCTAACAATACCTATCAAAATCAGTGCCTAACAAGTGTTAGAACCAACAAATACCTATGAAAAAGCAATACCTATAAAAAACATACCAAAAAACGAACCCACCAATACCTAAAAGAGTCAATACCTACCAAATAGCGGAACCTACCAATACCTACCAAAAGCCGAAACATACCAATACCTACCAAAAGTCGAAACCTACCAATACCTACCAAAACCAATAACTACCAAATACCGGAACCTACCAATTCCTACCAAAAGCCGGAACCTACCAATGACTACCATAACCGCAACCTGCCAATGCATACCAAAGGACAAACTATCAATAGAGCCCACCAGAAGGGGACCTCGCGTCGGGTAAAACCTTAGAAGAACCGGAAAGAAGATGTTGGGTCGGGGAAATGAACAACCGGAAGGGGTCCTTGGGGTGGGTAAAACTCCAGAAGAACCAAAGAGCAATTGGGGTGTTGGTGAAATGGCCAACCAGAAGGGGGTCCTCGGGGTGGGTAAAACCCCAGAAGAACCGAACAATAAGCGGAATTAAACATCGATAAATGTTGAATGTTGCAATCTTTATCTTTGTCTTTTTGTGTGTTTTAGTGTAGTTACCCCACCATAGTCTGATTGTTATTAAACAAGTCCAATTCTTGATCTTTGGATATTCTTTAGGTGTGGTTTCGAAGCTCTTGGGTTGAGTACCAAAAATATTAATGAATTATTTTGGGATGGGTAATGTGCTTAGGACCATTTTGATTGTGTACTATTAAAGTAAAATCAAATTTGATTCGTTTTGTTTCGCTTGTTTTGCTGCTTTAAAAGGCTTTGAGAAGTTGACTACTTCCGTCAGGTTTTGAAAATAATTGTGTTTTTGTTTTGCCGGCTTTTTCCTCGAAATCGATCCCACTTGACAGAAGTTTTCAAAAAATGGTTGTAAGTACGAAAAGATGCCTCAGAAGTAAATACCTCAGTGGAATAAAGAATGATTCCATAGATTGATGAGATATGCCAATATTAAGAAAACGAGTTAAAACGAATAGTAAATTCAAACAACAACAACAACAACAACAAATTTAATTACATCAAATTTTTAATGTCCGTTTTAAGAAACTGAACTTAATAAAAAGCCAACATAGCGACAGATAAAACTGAAACTAAACAAAAATAACTTGTAATTCACCAGAAAAGATATGGGACTAGTCCATAATAGGGCTCGGTAACAGTTAGCGGAAAAAAGAACGAATTCAGTAAAGTTAAAAAACTCTGCGTCGTAATAAAATGTCGATTTTGAAAAAAATTACGTCATTTTCATTCGGTTTAGTCAACTAGTGATACCTTGGGAGTTTTCTGGCATTTTTGACAGAGCGTAACTGATGTGACCGTAAGCCAGTAGCATCAAACCGGTTGGTATCATTAGCATCCCAAAGAAAGACCAGTTACCACTCCAGACGAATATCCAGATATCGAATGAGAAGTCGATCACACAGATCTCCCCTGACACCACGTAGAATACTAAATTGTATCCCGCCACTGAAACTGGAACCAACGTACCCACGTTGAATATTCTCCAGGTCTTTCCCATTATACCCCACCGCGCATTTATAACACCACCCCCCCCCCTGCAGCACCCCATGAATGCGGCATACTCACGACAATTAGGTGCACGGCGCTATATGCTATACGTTATATGACCCCATCAAGTCGAGGTCGGTGGGGGTGGGGGGGGGGGGGTGCTGTTAAAGGAGAGACCCCACCAGATCAAGAATAAGCAAATTTAATTTCAACTTTAAGAGAATTTTTGAAATCTTAAGAGAATTTTTAAGCATTTATGACCTAATTACGAATGGCAACGGACAGCTACATGTGAGCTATAATAATATTACAACTTTCAAAGGATACCCCGTGATTTGAGCCACATGACCTGCATTTAAGAATTTAACCTTTCGGTTATAATAATAAAATTTCATGTTTGAGAGAAAATAAACTGTTTCTATCAAGGGTCGAAACTTTTACTCTGCCCCCGTGATTTTGTGCACCACCATGCTACGCTGCAGATCATGCGCTCTTTCAAGGCAGATTATTACAAAAAGGCTTGGTAATGTGCGAGCGCACATAAGGTTCCGACCCCGCTTATCCACAATTTTGGCATAATTGTCTACCAAATGAGGAACAGATAGAAATACCAAATATCGAAGTTATCAATTAATTATGTTGGGATGGAGAATGTGCTTAGGATAATTTTGATTGCGTACTATTAAAGTAAAATTAAATTTGATTCGTTTTGTTTCGCTTGTTTAGTTGTTAAAAAAGGTTTTGAGAAGTCGACTACTTCATTCAGGTTTTCAAAATAATTGTGTTTTTGTTTTGCCGGCTTTTTCCTCAAAATCGATCAAAAGTCAACTTGTCCTTAACATCGCCGGCCCCATTTGCAGGATTGCAAAAATGAATAATACTGTTAGAGTAAGGGCTGAATCATCCATGCAGCTGAATAATGAGTAAAATGCAAAAAAGGGGTAATTGAAAAACAAGGGTACAAATCTAATCGGGTGGTTCGTAAAAACGAGTCACCTACATTAATAACGGAATTACCGAACGAAATAACCAAAATTGTCAAATGAGAGCCAGGGGGTTTGAGACGAACGTCTAAGAATTGATATCAATTCGAAAGACGAGTGCGATTGATACGAATTGTCCATAAAACACAATCGTTGGCAATTGGAAAGCGTTAATTTTAAAATAAGCAAGGTAATCGCTAATGTAGTCCAAAATAATGGGGAATAAAACAAGGTAACACTTATGAAAGCGTATGTTGACGGTTTCACAATGAAATTATTTGAAATGGTGCAGAAGGAATAATAGGTTATGGTGTCGATATATTGCTAAATTTGGGATCCAATAAACACAATCCGTTAACTGCATTTTTCATCGTAGAAACTATTGATTCGAAATTTAGTCAAGAAACAGTTTGCTCAACTTTACGACGGGCCTAATGCGCTAACCGCTCGCGGTTTTCAGTTTGACTGATCGAACGATCCCATCATCTCCGGGAAAACTTGCGTTACTCGGGCAACATGCCAAAAGCCTCGGGGGGTGAAGTCCTCAAGGAACCATACGAAGTCGTCCACTTTCAGATTCTTTGAACTTTTGTTCCATTTGGAACGAATTAGTTGGCCTGGAAGGTACTCTCGCAGAAATCGATTCCAAAAGAGATCAGCTATTTGTTGCGATGTACGCCAAGCTTTCGAAATAATCTTTTCGTCTCCAACAAAAACTGCAGGAGGCAAATTGACCGAAGACCTACCTAGAAGAAAGTGGTTTGGCGTAAGAGGTAAAGGTTCATTTATATCTCTTGGAACGTTTGTTAGGGGCCTAGAGTTCATATTAGCTTCTATCTCACACGTAACTGTGCATAATATTTCTTCAGTAGGCATTTGTGACCCGATGACTTGATAGAGAGACAGTTTGAAAATCTGCACTAATCGATCCCAAATTCCGCCGAAATGCGGGACCGCTAAAGGGTTAAACTTCCATACGATTTCGACTTTCATAAGGTGCAATTTTGCCGCAAAAGAATTTGTTGCTTTTAGATCGGCGATGCTGGACCTGAGGCTGTTGTTCGCACCAACAAATGATTTTCCGCAGTCTTAAATGAATTTGTTGGGTTTTCCTCCCCGGCTGACAAAACGTCTTATGCAATTAATCGTTGAGTCGGTGCTAAGGTCATTTTAAACCTCGAGATGGACTGCTCTGACAACTAAACATGTAAATAGTAGTACGTAACGACTAAACAGTTTGCCATTGTTCTTAACAAGAAACGGTCCAATAAAATCAAGTCAAGTTGTTTCGAAGACAAAATTGATTGTTTTTAGGCAACCTTTCCTGAGGAAAATCTGCCATTATAGAAATGCTAACGTCTTGGATCATTCGGTGACATGGAAGACAGTGTCTAATGGTTTGTTTTACTACCACTCGACTCCGAAGTATCCAGTAATACTCCATTAGAATATTCCTTGTTTGTTCGGGACCACAGTGACGGTTAAGTTCATGTGTATGCTGTAACAACAATCTAGTGGCAATGTTATTGCCGTCGAGTAACAAGGGGGAGGGTGGTAACAAGAAGTCATCAAAAGGCTTGCTTTTGACAAATGGCCTCTTGACCTAAGTTGATTGTTTTGGTCTATGAACGGGGATAGAAGTTTTAGTCTGCTAGAGCTGGGTACATCATCACCTTTCTTCAAAGCAAACAATTCTGCCTTGAAATCTTCTTTCTGGGTTGTTTGAATGATATGCAGATACGCTTTAGTGTAGTGACCTAACTGAATGTCTTTACTACGCTCCTTGCACTTATCGGCAAAGGCGATTTCCCGTATTAGTCTGTTCCAACTCAAATCGACAACAGTTGTTACAGATACTGAGGAAGCGAAAGATACTATCTTCACATACTGCGATTGCAGAATCTGTTCTTTGGGCCAGTCTGATCTATGTTTACTCAAAAACAACGGTCCTGAAATCCAGCGAGATTCCGATGTCATTTGGTAAACACTATAAACTCGAGTTTCGTCATCTGCTGGGTTACCTGCCGATGGAATGTACCTCCAATGAAAAGCAGGTGAGACATCCAAAATTTTGGCCAAGCGATTAGCAATGGAATTTCTGTGTCGCATTTCAGGTGTTCGCAACCAGTAGAGAGCAGTTGTGCTGTCGGACCAAAATATGCTTTCGGTGAAATCTATATCTTGTTCTTTTTTAACAAATTGTTTAAGGTGAGCACCGTACACAGCTGCTTGCAATTCTAAATTTGGAATAGTCATTTTTTTCAGCGGGGCTAAACGAGCTTTTCTTATAAAGAGTCTAACGGCAATTGACTGATCGGAGTACTCAACCCTGATACAACAGACAACTGACAGAGCAAACTCGGAAGCATCAGTAAACGTATGAAGTTGAACTGACCGGATAGGTTTGTCTAGAGAGTAGTTTCTGGGGATTTGTAGGTCCTTGAAGTTGGGAATTTTGTCCCTTAAACTGAGAAAATCTGGAAAAACTTTAACAAGAAGTTGTTTATCCCATTTCGGTCCTTGATTCCAAGCAGCCTGTAAAACTTTTCGCAGTCGAATAATTAAAGGAGCAATAAAACCAAGTGGATCAAATAGGCACGCTACAAATCTCAGTAGCTTTCGTTGAGTTATGTCCTCATTTAATTTGATTTTTTGGCAGAGCGTAGTTTCAATCATGTAGCAATCAATTATTGTGTTCCATGGTAATCCAAGTACCTTTTGATTTTCAGGCTGATTTTTTGATGGGTCCAATCTTATACAAGGCTCTACAGTTTCAAGGAACTCAGAACTGTTAGAAATCCATTGCGTGAGGTTGAAACCTCCTCTTCATAAGGTTGCTCTCATTTCACGTAGTATTCTTTGTGCCTTTTCTATTGAACCATAAGCAACATGGAGGTCGTCCAAGTAGACGTTGCGTTCAATGTATTCGATTACATCTGGAAACTGCTCATAAATTCACGAACTGTTTTTCTCAGTGCATATGACGCAATTCAAGGCGAGTCCGTAGCGCCAAAAATATGGCTGGCGTGCTCATATGTATCAATGCGACCATCATTAATTCAGAGAAAAAGCAGAAATTTTTGATCTTCAGGAATTACTTTGACCTGCATGAACATCTGTTCAATGTCTGTAGATAATACAAGCTTGTCAGCTCTGAATCACAGAATAACGCCGGTGAGGTTACTAAGCAGAACTGGTCCTTTCAGTAAGTTCGAGTTCAAGGACTGACCTTGAAAAACACTTGACGTATTGGCTACACGCCGCACTTTACCGGTTTGTTCTCGTTCGTTACTGGATGATGAGGTAGGAAAGAAGCAATCGAATCCAGGTCCTCTGTGTCAGGCTCAACTTTAGTGACATATCCGTTTAGTAGATCCTTCTCAAGTGTTTCTTGGTACATTTGATTGAGCTGTGCGTTTTTTGATAGATTGTCGTTCAATTGGTAAAATTGCTTCTCAACGAGCCATCTAATGTTGGGAAGTTTTGCATTTTCCTTCCAGAGGAGACCAACTTGATAGTATCCGTCAATGAGTTGTGTTGTGTTGTCCAGTATTTCAAGGACTCTTTTTTCATTTTTGGACATTGCCTTTTTGGGTGAAGCTGTGCCTAAATTTTCTATTTCCACCTAATTTGACACCATTTTGAACATCTGTTCATCCATATTAGGGTGGCTATTCAATTGAGTGAACTGTACGGGGTAAGTTTCGCCTAGTGCCAAGTCTGTTTTTCCTGTACATGACCAGCCCAGCTGGGTCTCTACTCCCCAAGGAGAATTCTTGGGTCCTTTCACTATTTGCTTGTAAAGAATCAGATCAAGATTATCTATTCCAAGAATTATTGAAACAGAGTTATTCCCAATCTCAGGAAAACCGATATTACTGAGGTGTTCGAACGATGCACAGAGTTGGTTCAATTTTTCTGTATCGACAGGTGACATATTCGAATTAGAGACAGCAATTACGTCAGTTAGAAGAAAGGATTGCTGATCAGACTGCAGTCGCTTAATAAAAAATTTTACTGGAGCGCAGTCAATTTTTTTAGTCATTTGGTATCCACTGATTGGCATTTTGCCAATGATTTTCATGTCAGTGTTAAACGCTGAGGCTGCTGACTTAAGCAATAAGCTCTGAAAACTACTGTTGTCTAAATAAGCATAAGTACTTAAGGTCTTCTCACTGTTTTTCAGTTGCACAAGAACTACTGCGACTTGACCTGTTCCTTGTAAATGGACTGCTTTAACGTTTGTTTTCTTAGAGCCAGGACACATATCGAAACTATCATGAAGCAGATTGTGGTGCTTTTTCTCAAAATTGTTATTACGGTAGAAATTTTTTGAGGTGCACTTGTCGACTTGGTGACTTCCAAAACAGTTAGGACACAACTTAAGTTTTCTTATGTTGTCTCTTCGAATGCCCGGTGGAAGAGACTCGAAATGCGTGCATTTATACAAGAATTGAAAATTATCATTGCTGGGGCATGGCATGATTGCTGTCTGTTTGTTCTCAGACATTAAGTAATCACTTGCGTTTCTTCGGAATTGGCTCTGGTAACTTTTTTATCATTGGTATGATTGTATTATTTCAATATTTCGTATTATTGGTTATTATATATGCTTAAAAAAGTTGATTTCCCAGGTGTTTTGAAGTTATTTTGCGTTACGTGATTTATAGAGCTCAAATCCTTACATGCTTTAGAGAAATTGAGAAGCGACTCAGATAGTGTTTGGAGAGACGGTTGTTGATAGTTTTTCTCCAAAACAAATTTTTTCCACTCGAGTCGTACAGGGTTGGGAAGCTTTGGAACATTAAGATTAGTTGTTGAACTTAGATCGTGAATGAAACCTAATTGGGAGAAGGTATCCACCATTGTTAAAAGGAAAGAAGAAAACTGTGTGTAGCTTTCTGGATGAGCTAGGTTTGGGGCTTTGAAATTTGATAGTTTTTCAAGAACTGCGTTTACAATACGTTTTGGGATACCAAAATGCTCCTAGAGGTGGTTTATTGCTGAAACGTATTGGTCACCGTTGCAAACATAACCGTCCACAAGGGCCTTGGCTTCGTCGGTTAATAGCGACAGTAAATGAATCATTTTTTTGGATGATGTCATTTGAGCTCGGTCAATAGTAGCTTGAAATGTGATGAACCATTTCATCCAACTCAAAGGATCACCATTGAAAAGATCTGCATTCATTTTTGGTATAGATTTCTGGAAACAAGTGGACATCGATACTGATGCTCCAGAAAATTGTGGAATTTGTGAAACAATAGGTTGCGAGAAACTACTGAAAGTTGGTGGATTGGGTGTGTTAAGGTAGTTTTGACTGAGAGAAGTGACCTTTGTTAACGGATATTCGACTGGAGCACTCGAGGAAGATTGTTGAAAAGTGCTGCAGGAAGCAGTTGACGATCTCAAAAAAGAAGACGTTGTGTGGCCAATATAAGTATAACCACCGGGTGCAGTAAAACTTGAATTAACGGCAAAAGAGCTTCCAGCGGGCGCTGAAGCGGAATTAAATAATTGAGTTTGTTCAGTAATGGAGTCGTCAAAAACAAAATTTAGGCGGGACTGTTGTTGTTGATGTGGCCTTATATTGTCATCATGGATTATGCTTTTCTTGGGATCTGGTTCTGAAGCAGTTTCTTGCTGGTTTCTTGTGTTTACCTCTTTAACTTGTTTTCTTAACAGCTTGAAGGTCCTTTTTATGTCTATTTTTAGCCGACCGAAATCTCTAAACATCCGATCTTGTTCGTCAAGTTCAACGAAGTTTAGCAATTCAAGAATTATGGGCTCAAGTCTCTGTTGCATTGCTCTTGTGTCTTCTGTCGTTTCGTTTAAACTTTCCAAATCGTCCGAAGCTTCAATTTCGGAAAGCATGTGAGCTTTATGTTCAATATGATGCTTTATGTCATTTTCTATCGTTAGTTGTGACGTTTTAATCGGTTTTGTTCATTTGACTTGAATGCTGTTGAGGTACCAATGATTGTTGAGTTAACACTGTTTCATCCGGGGAATCGGATGAATTAGTACGCAATTTGGGCACCGTATTGTGTGAGGTTGACCTCGTCTCAACCATTAATGAGAAGTCAGAGTTGTGCAGAGCAACTGAGTAGAAACAGAATTGATTTTGTGTTTACAGTAATTTTTTACCGCCAGAAGCTAACAATACCTATCAAAATCAGTGCCTAACAAGTGTTAGAACCAACAAATACCTATGAAAAAGCAATACCTATAAAAAACATACCAAAAAACGAACCCACCAATACCTAAAAGAGTCAATACCTACCAAATAGCGGAACCTACCAATACCTACCAAAAGCCGAAACATACCAATACCTACCAAAAGTCGAAACCTACCAATACCTACCAAAACCAATAACTACCAAATACCGGAACCTACCAATTCCTACCAAAAGCCGGAACCTACCAATGACTACCATAACCGCAACCTGCCAATGCATACCAAAGGACAAACTATCAATAGAGCCCACCAGAAGGGGACCTCGCGTCGGGTAAAACCTTAGAAGAACCGGAAAGAAGATGTTGGGTCGGGGAAATGAACAACCGGAAGGGGTCCTTGGGGTGGGTAAAACTCCAGAAGAACCAAAGAGCAATTGGGGTGTTGGTGAAATGGCCAACCAGAAGGGGGTCCTCGGGGTGGGTAAAACCCCAGAAGAACCGAACAATAAGCGGAATTAAACATCGATAAATGTTGAATGTTGCAATCTTTATCTTTGTCTTTTTGTGTGTTTTAGTGTAGTTACCCCACCATAGTCTGATTGTTATTAAACAAGTCTAATTCCTGATCTTTGGATTTTCTTTAGGTGTGGTTTCGAAGCTCTTGTGTTGAGTACCAAAAATATTAATGAATTATTTTGGGATGGGTAATGTGCTTAGGACCATTTTGATTGTGTACTATTAAAGTAAAATCAAATTTGATTCGTTTTGTTTCGCTTGTTTTGCTGCTTTAAAAGGCTTTGAGAAGTTGACTACTTCCGTCAGGTTTTGAAAATAATTGTGTTTTTGTATTGCCGGCTTTTCCTCGAAATCGATCCTACTTGACAGAAGTTTTCAAAAAATGGTTGTAAGTACGAAAAGATGCCTCAGAAGTAAATACCTCAGTGGAATAAAGAATGATTCAATAGATTGATGAGATATGCCAATATTAAGAAAACGAGTTAAAACGAACAGTAAATTCAAACAACAACAACAACAACAAATTTAATTACATCAAATTTTTAATTTCCGTTTTAAGAAACTGAACTTAATAAAAAGCCAACATAGCGACAGATAAAACTGAAACTAAACAAAAATAACTTGTAATTCACCAGAAAAGATATGGGACCAGTCCATAATAGGGCTCGGCAACAGTTAGCGGAAAAAAGAACGAATTCAGTAAAGTTAAAAAATTAGCTTACTTTTTTCAGTAATTAATTTCAAAGAAATGAAAACCATTAAAAATCAGACAACATCCCATAGGGTTTAGAATGACCAATGCATCTAAAAAAGATCATTAGGACCTGTCTTTATTCAGTTTTTTTGCGGTTAAAAAAGAACAAAGAAAACAAAATTGAAACTTGCCAGAGAACGCTGTCGAAGCCGTAAAGTCATAATTTGCCCTCAAAATGTGCTCAATTGCGCCGTCTTCGAACACTTTTTGTGTAGTATTTGACCTCATTATTGAGACTATATAACAAGCAGACAAAAGAGCAAAAAGGTAAAATTTTATTAATTTTATTGTTTTTTTTGAACAAAATTAATTCCAAAGTCATGAAGGCCTTTAATTACAAATTGAAAAAATTCAAAAAAGGTCAAAAGGAAGATTTTGAGGCCTGTAGTTAACCAGATTATGTCTTACTTCTACAAAAAACGTCAAATACGAAAAAAATCCTAAAATAATTTACCTACCAAATAGCGGAACCTGCCAATACCTACCAAAAGCTGAAACCTGCCAATACCTACGAAAACCAATACCTACCAAATACCGGAACCTACCAAATCTTACTAAAAGCCGGAACCTACCAATGACTACCATAACTGCAACCTGCCAATACATACCAAAGGATAAACTATCAATAATGCCCACCGGAAAGGGACCTCGCGTAGGGTTGGACCCTAGAAGAACCGGAAAGAAGTTGTTGGATTGGGGAAACGACCAACCGCAAGGGGTCCTTGGGGTGGGTAAAACACCAGAAGAACCGAAAAGCAATAAGCGGAATTAAATATCGATAAAATGATAAATGTTGCAATCTTTATCTTTGTCTTTTTGTGTGTTTTTTTGTATTTACCCCACCATTTTCTGATTTTTTTAAAACAAGTCTAATTTCTGATCTTTGGATATTCTTTAGGTGTGGTTTCGAAGCTGTTGCATTGGGTGCCAAAAATATTAATGAATTATGGTGGGATGGGGAATGTGCTTAGGACAAATTTGATTGTGTACTATTAAAGCAAAATTAAATTTGATTCGTTTTGTTTCGCTTGTTTTGTTGCTATAAAAGGTTTTGAGAAGTTGACTACTTCCGTCAAGTTTTGAAAACAAATTTGCTTTTGTTTTGCCGGCTTTTTCCTCGAAGTCGATCCTACTTGACAGAAGTATTGAAAAAAATGGCTGTAAGAACAAAAAAATAATAACTCAGTGGAAAATAACTCAGTGGAATAAAGAATGATGCCAAAGATTGATGAGATATGCCAATATTATGAAAGCGAGTTAAAACGAATAGTAAATTCAAACAACAACAACAACAACAACAAATTTAATTACATCAAATTTTTAATGTCCGTTTTAAGAAACTGAACTTAATAAAAAGTCAACATAGCGACAGATAAAACTGAAACTAAACAAATATAACTTGTAATTCACCAGAAAATATGTGGGATCAGTCCATAATAGGGCTCGGTAACAGTTAGCGGAAAAAATAACGAAATCAGTAAACTTAAAAAATTAGCTTACTTTTTTCAGTAATTAATTTCAAAGAAATGAAAACCATTAAAAATCAGACAACATCCCATAGGGTTTATGATGACCAATGCTTCTATAGAAGATCATTAGGACCTGTCCTTATTCAATTTTTTATGCGGTTAAAAAGGAACAAAAAAACACAATTAAAACTTGCCAGAGAACGCTGTCGAATCCGTGAAGTCATAATTTGCCCTCAAAATGTGCTCAATTGCGTCGTCTTGGAAAACCTTTTATGTAGTATTTGACCTCGTTATTGAGACTACGTAACAAGCAGACAAAAAAGAAAGAAGGAAAAATTTATTAATATTATCGTTTCTTATTGAAGAAAATTAATTCCAAAGTCATGAAAGCCATTAATTACAAATTGAAAAATTAAAGGTCAAAAGAAAACTTTTGAGGCCTGTAGTTAACCAGAATATGTCATACTTCTACAAAAAACGTCAAAAACGACAAAAATCTTAAATTAATTTACATACCAAATACCGGAACCTACCAGTTCCTACCAAAAGCCAGAACCTACCAATGACAACCATAACGAGAACCTGCCAACACCTACCAAAGGACAAACTATCAATAGGGCCCACCAGAAAGGGACCTCGTGTCGGGTATAACCCTAGAACAACCGGAAAGAAGGTGTTGGGTTGGGGAAACGACAAACCGGAAGGGGTCCTCAGGGTGGGTAAAACCCCAGAAGAACCGAAAAGCAATAAGCGGAATTAAATATCGATAAAATAATGATTGCTTCAATCTTTATCTTGGTCTTTTTGTGTGTTTTTGTGTAGTTTCCCCACCATAGTCTGAATGTTATTAAAAAAAGTCTAATTTCTGATCTTTGGGTATTACTTAGGTGTGGTTTCGAAGCTCTTGGGTTGGGTGCCAAAAATATCAATAAATTATGTTGGGATGGGTAATGTGCTTAGGACCATTTTGATTGTGTACTATTAAAGTAAAATCAAATTTGAGTCCTTTTGTTACGCTTGTTTTGTTGCTATAAAAGGTTTTGAGAAATCGACTACTTCCGTCAGGTTTTGAAAATAATTGTGTTTTTGTTTTGCCGGCATTTTCCTCGAAATCGATCCTACTTGACAGAAGTATCCAAAAAAATGGTTGTTAGAACGAAAAGATAGCCTCAAAAGTAAATAACTCAGTCGAGTAAAGAATGATGCAATAGATTGATGAGATATGCCAACTTTAAGAAAGCGAGTTAAGACGAACAGCAATATCAAACAACAACAACAACAAACATTAATTACATCAAAATTATTTGGACCGTTTTAAGAAACTGAACTTAATAAAAAGTCAACATAGCGACAGATAGAACTGAAACTAAACAAAAATAACTTATAATTCACCAGAAAATATGAGGGACCAGTCCATAATAGGGCTCGGTAACAGTTAGCGGAAAAAAGAACGAAACCAGTAAAGTTAAAAAACTAGCTTATTTTTTTCAGTAAATTAATTTCAAAGAAAGGAAAACTATTAAAAATCACACAACATCCCATAGGGTTTACGATGGCCAAAGCTTCTCTAGAAGATCATTAGGACCTGTCCTTATTCAATTTTTCATGCGGTTAAAAAAGAACAATTAAATTACAATTAAAACTTGCCAGAGAACGCTGTCGAAAACGTAAGGTCATAATCTGCTCAATTGTGCCTTCTTCGAACACCTTTTATGTAGTTTTTGACCTCGTTATTGAGACTAGGTAACAAGCAGACAAAAAAGAAAAAATGGAAAAATTTTTTATTATTATTGTCTTTTTTGAACAAAATTCATTCCAAAGTCATGAAAGCCATTAATTACAAATTGGAAAATTGCAAAAAAGGTCAAAAGGAAGCTTTGAGGCCGGTAATTAACCAGAATATGTCTTACTTCTACAAAAAACGTCAAATACGGCAAAAATCCTAAATTAATTTACTTTTTTGTGAAAAACCAGTGTCGAAGCCAAACAACTCAAAACGAAATCTTCAAAAAACATTAGTTTTTGTGACACCAACTCTTTTTGACACCTACCCTGGACACCAATAATGTCCTATTTGACCTGCAATCAACGAGACTAGGTAACAAATAGTCAATAAAAAAGAACAAAATTGCGAATTTAAAAAGTGTTTTTTGTTTTTGAAAACAATTATGTTCAACCTCATGAAGCCAGCAGCATTCCAATAAAATCAAAATATAGGCTTTTGATTCTACTATTAAAAGCCATTGAAGCTTGTCATTATACAGGAAACTTCATAGACTAAAACGAAAAAGTAAAAAAAAAACAATTAAATTCAGAATTAAAAATTCAGTTAAATTCTTCAAGGAAGTAGTGTTGAATCCGTTAAAACCATAATCTGTATCTTTAAGAATTTTGATATGTTCAGTTGTGCATTATTTTGAACGCCAATAATGTGATATGTGAATTTGATGTAAAAATTTGATAATGTTTCAAAAATAGAAAACATGAAAAATGGGCAAATACCCCAATTTTTTTAAAAGTTAAATTAGTAGTATCGAAACCAGAAAGACATAACTTAAGGCATAAAACCGCAATAGATTATACTTTATAAACTAGCAGAAAAGAGAAGCAGTTTTTGTTGAAACTAAGCAACAAGTTGAGCCAATTAAGAAAAAATCAAAGGCAATTTTCAATAAACCTTTATTTATTTAAAAATCTAATATTTATCGTCAAAACGACCATAAGCTTACACTTTTTATTAGTCAAAACCTGATGCATCATTTTGGAGCTGCTTAGGAAGCCAATTGGATCTATCACTTTATCTATCATAATATAAAAAGATTGATTTTCAAAAAAAGACCGACTGATTACAATGCGAATTGTTTTGGATTGTAACAGTCAAAGATTGGTCCACAACTAGCACTGCTAGTGCTGTTTGACCATTAGGAACACTTAATTTTTCTATTGTTATAGACATAGATAGTTTGGCGGTTGAAAAATCAAAAATACATGCTGCGTTTTTGATAATCAACCAGTAAAGTTAGCAAAAGATGGCGAAGTTTTAACTACAGAGAACTCTCAACGGAAGCTGAAGTAGGAATAGCCCCCTTTTGAGTCTACAAAGATTGTGTTATTAGTGTCTGTGAGTATACTTCCGGCAAATTTAATCAAAGTGGACTAAAGAAGCTTATTTTGTGCTGTTTTGAATGAAAAAGGCTAAATTTTGAAATATTAGGCAGAATTTTTGACAAAAGTTTAAATAATCATTGTCAACAATTTTTTTTGTCTTTTAAAATAACATCAACAACTCTATTCTTCGAAATTTTAAGAAAATTTAGCAAATTTGACAAAATTTTAGGCAAAAATTCCGGAAAATGTGAATAAAAACAACCGAATTCACTTTACTTTTCTCTAAGTTTATAGCTCGATAACTCCTTGTAAAAAAAGGAAAATAAAAAAATCTTTTTAATTCCATATTCTATGCTGGGCAAGCTTTCTAAAGATGCAGTCTCGACTATCTACGATTAATATATCGATTGGCCAAAATTGTCTGAACAAAAAAAAACCATTTGTGTATATAGTTCCTCCCCCCTCATGAGGGGGTCGGAACAATAATTAGAATGCACGACAGCCTTCGAGGCGTAAAAGATTCATACCCATAAAATGCTGCGGGCTAAAGCGTGCAAGGGGGTTGATACGGACACGATTTTGAACGCAAAACAGATTTTGCTTATTAAGCTATTGAAATTTGGGAACAGTGGAATTAAAGTAACTAAAACAATTGATTCATTTTTTTCTCAACAACCATGTTGCAGCAGAGACAGTCTGCAATAAAAGCGATATTGTTCATTGCCATTCTAGGTATAAATATTTTTCTTTCGTATTTCAGTTTTAGAAAAAATGTTTATTGCAACCAATTGTCTTTTTGAGATTTTGATTAAAAATTTTTAAATGATTCGCTCTCCTGAGATATTTGTTCACTCCTTTGAAAGTTTGCTAACAAATACGTCTCTACTTGTAGAAAAATCAGCTAAACAAATAAATGGCTGACTCATGTGTCAAAAACATCTTTTCTACCTCTTTGAATTTCAGTACGTCAAGCTATACATCATGTGTTTATAAAGCTCATTACTAAAAATAGGAGGGCATGCCGGCCGTAAAAGTGACATACACAATAATCTGGGTGTAAATGCATGCAAGAAGGGAAAAGCGGGCACAACTGGATCAGGTCCGAGTTTGTTCATTCAGTTTTAGGCCGATTATATGCTTTGTAATACTTATTTAAGGAGAAGATATCACCAAAAATGGCCCCATTTCTGTTTTCTGTTTTGATAAACTTTGCTTTTAATGAAGGTTTTGCTTCTTAAGTACAATACAATTGAAATTCAAGCGATGCGCTTCCGCAGGCCTCTACAGGTCCAAAGCCTGGTTTGAATAAAAATAAGTTTCATATTTGAAATAAAAGAAGAAAATTGTGACGAGCAGTTTTCATCGTTGGGTTAACAACCCTCTTAACTTCCCTCTTCTAAAAACACGATTAAGCAGTTTTCCAGTAGCTATTCGATAGGCAGTTTTAAACCTATTTAATGCTGATAATCATTTCCAAAAATTTTGAATGTGTTATCACTTTTGGCTACTGTACTATCTTTTTAACAATAATTCTTAAAAAATTGTGCTTAAACCTGAAAAAACATTTATTGAAAGTTGTCACTCGCAGGACTGGTGCAATTTTGTCGCAGAGAAAAATGAAATCTAATAATTTCTATCACGCAGTTTTATAAACTGAATATCAAGATGGTTCTCAGTTGTTGTGGCCTTCAGTTGTTCCACAGTCGCTTACCTCGGCGTGCATTGGTCCGTCATAAATTTTTGTGGATGTTCAAGAAGGCCAATATAATGTTTGCACGTTTTTTTTGTTCATTGACTGCATAAACAAAAATACGGTCGCCTACTTAATCAGTAAAAATTAAACAGATATTTCAACATCCAGTTGTTTGGGATAAACATAAACAATTTAAGGGTTACCGCCCTAGCTGGAAATAAGGTCCTCACACCAGTAAAAATTACTAATCCAGCACTAGATGGCGTCGAAAGGTTAAAGAATTATTGGCGTTTTAAATGGGCATATCACACGTGAAATGAACACGTAACAAACAGACACAAACAAACAAGCACACAAAGAGAGACAAGCACACACACTCATACATAGACACACACAGACACACTCCGCACACACTCACACACACACACACACACATACACGCATTAAACCTCCATAATTTAAATTTGTTAACTTTCATATCGATAAATGTAATGACATACAGCAACGCTTGACTTCTTGAATAGACTATGCAACCCGTTATTACCGCAAAAAAAAACATTATTTGTTCAATCAAGATAATGCAAACAGAACTTTTGTTCACCGGTAAAGAGGAACTAGTACCATAAAAGGAATTAATGCCTTACTGATGATTCCGAGTATCCACGTCATAGCCAGACCAGAATTGAGCACAAGAAAAGTGTTGAACTTGATTTTGTGAAAGAAAGGAAAGATGACGCTCAAGTAGCGATCCACTGCCACTAGAAGCAGGTAGAACACTGAAACCAAAATTACTCCGGATAAAATTTCAAGGGAACTGACCTCTAACCAATTATAGCGCACAGCGGGTAACTTCCAGACCGAAATTGAAGAGTTTGAACGGCCTATCGATTGCCCGCAAGTCTGCACATGATCCGGACAAAGACCCGGGTTGACCTTTCTTGGCAACCATATCCAAGAACCATATATGGTCCCATACAGGCCATACAAAATTTTCTTATATGATCTTGCTATGGTTGCCACGATCTCCATATATGATTCTTATATGGCATCCAAGAATCCAATATGGTCATTTGTGCGTTCTTTCAACGCCCATACAAAGTTTATGCAGCAGTTCCAGCTTTTAACGCTTTACACGACTTATGGCATATTGGTACCATATATGGTTCTTACATGGTCCATATATGGTTCTTATATGGTCCATATATGGTTCTTATATGGTCCATATATGGTTCTTATATGGTCCATATATGGTTCTTAAATGTTTCTTAAATGGTTCCGGCATGTTTCTTACATGGTTATTACCTTGTCCACTCAAGGTCATTACAACAAAACCTTTGTGATTAGATACATGGTGGTTACATGATCCATATATGGTTCTTACATGTTTCTTTGATGGCTCATATATGGTTCCGACATGTTTTTTACATGAGCCAAACATGGTCCATATCAAGTTATTCCAAAAAAACCTTTGTGATTAGTTACATGATTGTGTAATTGAATGAGATCTCCGTTGCTATTTATACCTTCTGATCAAAATGCCCGCAAAAACACTTCAGTATGGCGTTTTATTTTTGAAGAGAGTGGTTGTTATTTCTACTACTGATTTTGGCTCTAGAAATAATGTATTTGTGCCAAATTTTAAAGTCGTTTCCTATCTTTTCTTCTATTATTTTTTTTGAGAACTCCACATAGTGCTGAAGTAATACATATGCCTTTTGCAACCAAAAATGTGTTACTTACTGCCATTTTTCAAGTTTTTTAAACACTCTTTAAGAAATCTGACAAGTCATGGATTTCTTGGCAACCATATGCAAGACCATAAATATTTATGGTCTTGGATATGGTTGCCAAGAAATAAAAAATCGAACTAACTTAATTTGCTTTTTTGGAACGCTTAATGTAGTCAGAAGATGTTAATTAAGCTGTTCTCTGTAATATTTTTGTATTTTTTGACTTTGACTTTTATGGTCCTATATGGCACCATAAATGTGTATGGTCTTGCATATGGTTCCCAAGACACCATGAACTTCAATTTTTTTTCAAGTGTCTTGATGAGTTTCTCTCCACTCAGAGTGCATTGTATGGGTGTTTTAAGAGCTTTTTGAGCAATGTTGATTTTTTTGCATGGTCATCTATATGGTTGCCAAGTTACCATAAACTCCATATATGGCTTGGATATGGTTGCCAAGAAAGGTTTATGGTGGTCAACCCGGGATAGCAGGTCAGAGGTCATTTCGGTCTAATGGGTCCTCAATCTGGGTACCCAAGCTGATGTTCTCGTTGAGGCTCAAAGTGGAGGGGGTGCGGTATTCCCACTTCACGTAGACAAGAACCCTAGCTCGAGTGTACCTGTAGAATGCCTTTGAACTATGTTTATTTCCTTCTGATTATTTCTTACTCTGTATATTCGTCGAGTCTTGCCTTATTTCAAACAGATTCTCAGCATTGATAGCTCGTAGTTAGAGAAAACTTCGGACACCATATAACATTGAAAAATTTTGAAATGTCCGAAACTTTTAAGACTTTCAGGATTTCATTTACATCCGCCAGTTTGGCTAAAACAAACTGGATGAAAACCAAGTCGAAAAATTTCTGAAATTGTAATCTCGATCCTATCTGAAAAGGGCTGCAATCAGGTACATTTTATGATCCTTGAAAAAACATATCTAATCCAGACCTCAACTTATCTAAGACTGAAACATCTAATGGTTGTCAGTTTTAACTAAAATCTCACTGTCAAGCTGTCTAGTTGGAATTGGGCTAGTCTTATCTTATCTTTTTAATATTTTTCTGCAAATTCTCGAAAGAAATTCATGTACAACCATCAACAATCAAGTTTATTACAAAGAGAGTTTCAAAAACTATGAGAGATTACATTAAAAATTTTGTCATTGCCTCCAAACTGTGCATTGTTTCGTTTCGGGTGTACTGAGCCACTATAAACACCGTGGAAGGTTTTTGCTGGTTTTTCATGGTTGTGTTTGCTAATCTCTGGCTAGTCGCGATTGCAGCTGATTGTGATTGTATTTGCGTTTAATGACAAGTAGCATAATTATTTTTATGTGATAGGTGGGAAAACGTAAAAGAGGGAACTAAGAAAAAAACAAAAAAAAAAGAATAAATTAAACTAAAACCGCGAAATGAGTTTCATTAGGCAATAAATATGTTCTACTGTTTGCTCGAGAAATGTGTAAATTGAGGGCGATCACACGCGCGCTGTTAATTTGTTATTGTGTTATAGAGCACTGCGCTACTGAAAAGAACAAAATAGTTGTGCCCTCTCAATGGAAGTTCTTACATTCGTTCGTGTGTTCAATTAGGAGGTCTAATGTGCTTTTGCAACAGTTTTTAGGGACATTGCCTTTTGTTTTTAATAAGACGTAAAAATGACTCATTTTTTTTTCTTGTGCGCGCTTGATGTAATCTTTTGCCATTCGAATCTGAAGTTCTCTTACGCTTGGAGAGTTCAATTCCTAATGCAGCTTTTGCACGTTTTACCATCGAGGTTTCCTTAAGCAAACTGTAAATGATATGTTTTCTGTCTGTTGAAAATTTGAAATCACCGCTTGCGATTGATTGCGCCAGCAAGCGTTTGCATATACAAACAGTGGCCTAATTCAGGAATTATACAGAAGAATTTAATTTTTTTAATATTCAAGTTACTTTACCGCCACAATTGGAAGATCCTCCCGTTGGCTCTTGTTACAATGTCTTTACCACGTTCATTCCATTTTAAGTTAAGCGTCATGATCTTACCGAAGAAGTTGATTGTTTGAACTTTTTGAATTTGTTTTCCGATAATATACAGAGTGATGCTTCTTTGTCTCTTCGTAGGGATCCTGATTGTCTTATTTTTCGTCTTGGTGGGATTGATTTTTACTTTTGAGCTTTTCACACCATTTTATGAGTTGATATAAAGATGCTTGAAGTTTGCTCTGTATTAATTGAATCAAACGTGATCTGTCTATATCAAAGAAAACAAACCTTTTCAGACCATTGGTATGCATCACATGTATGTAAACTGAATACGATGAGATTGTCAGTTTTGCATCTGTTTGCTCTGTTTGCACCTTGTGTTTTGCCAAAAATTTTGTTTGTTTAACAATGTCCTAAGATAAGATTTCTAACCACAGTATCACACACTTTTGAAATGCAGTTATCAACGCTAAAAGTTGTGTACTTTTTGGATTTACATCTATACTTTTTTGAGGTTTTGGGATCATTGTTACTTGTGATTCCTTCCACAAACAAGGGACATAAAAATTGTTTTTTGAGCATGAAATTTTGAGGCAAATGAAAGCTTTGGTGCATTTAGGTGGAGTTTTCAGCGGTTGGTGACTAATTTTAATTTGTGCGGGCCAAGATTACTCGCTATTCTTTTTGAGATTCTACTCAACTCCTCAGCGTTTATGGCAATTTCTAAAAACTTTTTGATTTAAATCAGTTTTGATAAAAATTTTTTTTCTCTTCAGTTTCACGAAAATATTCATTAGGCTCTTCTGATGCGTATTGATGGTCTTTCATTGTCTCGCTGAAAAGTTCTTTAAATATTTCACACTTGTCATGATCCCGTACGACGGCTCACCAGAACCCATTATTGCATGACTGTTTGGCGAAGCCAGTTATTCTTCCGTTTCGCTTTTCAGTCGAACGTTTTAGCGCTCTTTTGATTTCCCTTTGTAGGAAGCTGATATGTTTTCTCAAGCTATAGAAATTTTTATCTTTTGGGGTTCTTAGTTGCCTACTTATCTATTTCTTTTGTATTACTAAATTAATTACATCTGGACTAACTGGTTAAATTGGTTTCTTTACGACTCCTCAAATGATTTGTGGAGTTTTTTGATGAGATTTTTGTTGACTGCGTTCAGTTTTTTTCGTTTAGATAAATATGTAGATACAAACCTGAATTTCTGTAATTTGTTGCAATATATTTTTTTAACATTTTGACATTAACCTTCGCTTTTCACTCGAACCTAATTCTAAGTTTTGTTATCAATATTGTAACAGTCGTTGAAAAGTCGCCGCCAAGTTCTTGTGTTACACAAAAGCTGTCAAAGTGTTTGACAAGTGAGAGATCGCAAAAGTTTTGGTGATGCATTCTATGACCCTTTTTTGAGAAGATTGATAAGTATGACAGCCGTTGTTCAATAATTTGCTCCAGTCTGCAATTACGTCTGATAGTTTTGCATGGCTGTCGATGTTGCATGTAAAATTAAGCTTTCGGTTGGTGGGGCAAAAAGAAGTAGCCAACGATGAACAGATTTTGAATGTTCTTATCAATACTTCATTCAAAGTTCGATCTGGACCTGGTGAATTATACACATCGATTATCCACAAGCATGTAATGATTGGTATTTCCAAGTTTACGCCGATTATTTCTAAAGCTTAGCCTTGAATATTTTTCTGGACAGAACTGTTTGACTCCTTTAACGGTTGCTCCTTTTTTACTATGATAACAGAACCATGGAAACTACTTGTTGTTTCCGTTGCGACAAACTAATTGTCTGATGCGAAACGTTTTTGCCATCTTTTAACTCTATTCAAGCAGAAAATGTCAATATTTTCTTTTGTCACGAATAGAAACAGTTCTTTAATCGTGTTTGCTAAGCCACGAAATTTAACCGCAATAATTTAAGCTCGACCATTTTGAGTGTTTGTTGGCTTTTTATCTTTTATGAGGGTTGGATTAACTGTTTGCATGTTGTTTAATTTTTTTATGATTGGTTAGCCTGAATCTCTTGTCCATCCATTCTTTCGTTAAAGACTCTGGAGGCACTGTTGCTGTCTATGCTAATTATATCGATATGCGACTTGGTGTTATCATTGTTTCTTATTTTACCTTAGAGTTCGGCAACTAACACTGGGATTTTTGTTGTGATTATATATAGATTGAGCGCTAGGAGTAGCTTTCAAGTTCTTTGCGATTGCCTTTGAGCATTTTGTTTCATGTGTGTGTTTTGATGCTTCGAACAAAGCTTTTTTTCTTATGCAGATGCCAATATAGCTGAGCAGTATTTCGAAAAGAAAAGATTTTTGGAATTTCTTCAGAAGACATATTTTATAATTACATATTGTTTAAGGAACTATTTTCAACTTAGTGTACAAAATTTGTCCCATGGGCAAGTTTTTTCATTTGACTCACTTCCAGTTAATGATTTCAGTAGATGTTGACATGAAAAAACTGTTTTATAATCGGACAAAACAATTTTAACCAGTATTCAGTGTTGTCTGATCGTAGACGCACAACTTTTCATTGTCTGGATTGTCGAATCATAATCGCGCTTTTCGCCAACGTCTGGCCACCACACGCATCTAATTTATCTAAAATTAAGAACTTTGTTTTAATTTTGAATCTTCAACTGTTTCCGTTGTGCATCACTCCAAAAAAGTTTAGGTAAATTTACCTAATCCGTATTCAGGTAATCAGATGCTTAAGTGAATTTCAGGTGCGCAAACACCTGAATTAGACCTGAAATTTAGTTCAGGTAACTTTTTAGCTGAAAGAGTTCAGGTGTAAATACACGAAAAAAAGTTTTTTATTGCAATCAGCAATGAAACAACAAAAATCTTTTTTTAAAACAAAACTAAAATGAAACAAAAAACTTACAAATTCTAGGGGACACAAATACATTTTAATCAAGCAATGTCCAGCCGTTTTTAAAGTCTGGCAAATGTACGGATAAGATTGAAAAGAATTTCCACTCTTAAGTGCAGCTGATTTCATGTGTTGTTCAGGTGAGAGCAATTTGCCTGAACGATTCATGTAAACTCAGGTGTTTTTCCAGGCAAATTGGCCTGATTATTTTGATTTGATATGGATCATAATTTTACCGCCTCACTTGTTTTGGCCTGCTCATAGTCGCACATTTTACGGGCATTGCAGTTTTTGAGTCATATTTTCTATTCTTTTTGCAAACAATAATATATATTTGAATCATGGCCTATATTTTTGTCTATATTAATTGGCTGATCACTGCCATTTTTGACAAGATCGCATCGTTTATATTTGTACGACCTCACCACGTGACAACTCAAATGTCATCCTTATTGTGAAATACATCGCTTACTTAATCCCGATGTCATAAACGATATGAACAGTATAGTAGGAGGGGAAAATTTGGGTCACCTGAGGTATTGAGGAGAGCCCAGAGAGGGTACTCTGAGCAGTAAACACGACAGAACACTTGAGCCAGAAATCCAGAACCAACAGGCTTCGGTAGTCGAGGGAGGCTCTTCATCATGGCCAGGAAAAAACCACTCACTTAAAAAAACAAATTGAAATAATGCTGATAGTCATTTGTGCGTTTGTTTCCAGACTCTAGGCATTTATGTCGACTTTGGCGCGTATTTTGCAGTTTCCATATTGTGTCTTTTTTATCCCAAATTTTTTACAATTTCAAGAAAGATTTATTTGCAAAATGTTTACAGAAATTCAAACAAATGGAAAAATGGTGATCAAATGTTTTTGTCATCAAAAATGTCCTTTAAGAAACATTCGTAAAGCAAAATGTTAGTAGTTAGTGAAATGATATATATGAAATAAGGAGGCTGGTTAATGTGCCTTCGCACATGAAGTTCCGACCCGAGCTGATCTACATTTTTGACTTAATTGTCAACCAAATGAAGAGATAACTAAAAATAGATGTTTGAGTTTTAAAAAATCGTTTCACACCTAAACTACAAGCTGAATTTTATAATGCCATGCCTCAATACAGCGCTCACGAGATCTGCCAACGTCAAAATGCAATCAGAAAAAACCTAACTAAAAAAATTTTCTTTTATCTTAACTACACAGCAGATGAAACTTTTCCTTAATGAGGCTAGGTAACAATTAAAAAGGAAAAATAATGAGGCGAAATTCAAAAGTATAGCAACACTTTTTAAACCAAATAAATTCAAGCGTCTTAAAAATCATTAGCTTTTATTAAAATAATTCTCCATAAGTTTATTAAAAAGTCATTACGAAACTGATAAGATCTGCCGTTCATCAGACAAAGCCATAGAATTGGACTAAAGATGCAAAAAGCTCAGGAAAATACAAACAATCCGCGAAAACACAAATTATTGAAGCCATTAAAATCATTAACTATTATCTAAATATTGTTTTTTTATTTCAATTTTTATCTGTAATAATTGAGCTAAAATTATGCACTTGGGCCTCATTTGAAAAAAATTGGGCTCTGTTATTACGCGAATGTGGTAAGAAAAGAAAAAACACAAATATTGACCACTCACAAAACATTTATGAAACGCATTTTATCCCTTAAGGAGTTATGTGGGAACTCTCAATGACGAGAATAAGTTACAAGTTGACGAAAAGAACAACAAAAACTGTATAAAAAACTATTCAAATAACAAAAAGGAAAAAGTAAAAAAAATGATAATGAACTATATCATTAATTTTAAGAGTAATCGCTATGAACTGACTGCATTGAGAAGTATCATTCATTCAATCCTCAATTAGAAGCTTAAGAAACCTCTCAGCATTTAAAAACTACATAAAGAATGAAAAACGGCACATTCAAAAAAAGAGACAAAAGTGTCGAAGCCATGAGAAACGATTCTTTTAGTAATTAATTCTACTTTCAAGTAATTTCTTAACAACAATTGGATTGTTTTTTCTTTAACTATAAGACTTCAAAAAGTCAACAAATCCGATTAAATATTTTAAAACCGCGAAATGTTTGAGAAAAACTTTAGTATCAACGACCTTTAATTCAATACGCTACGTTGTTCCTCGATGGGACAAGAATGTTGTTTGTCGTTGACCATTCATCAATAAGACATCAGAATAAGTCTTATGGATACGAAAACAATAATAAATATTGGCAAAAACCAAAAAAATTATCGAAAAAAGCGAGAAGCAAGTATCGAAGCCATTTAATTCAAAAGCTTTTCTCTGAAAACTTTATCCATAATTCTTCCGACGTCTTTTCTGATCCACTGGGAAATATCAATATTAAAACAATGTGATCACATTCCAAAAGGAAACAAAATTATGAATAAAAATATCCAAAAGTTAAGAAAAAATTTAAACTCGTCGCATTGAAGTCATAAAGCCAATAATTTAAGACAAAACCGCCAATCAGATTAATTTGGTTGCAGTAGAAAAGAGAAGGGTCCTGTTATTACTGAGACTGACTTAGAGTTCGCAAAACAATTTTTAATTTGGCTAACGTTCAAAAAAAACTTTTTCGAAAACTTATTTTTAAAGTCTTAACAGCCATTAGCTGTCCACACAAATCAATAGATAGTTTTAGTTACTTCTCATTAGGAAGACTATTGCACTTTTATATAAAGTGTCTATGACATAGGACTTCAAAAATTCAGTAAAATCTCAAAAAGCAAAACTAATTTTCAATAAAAATTAGGAACACTCAGAGAAAAAAATTGAGCGATTACTTGAAAGCTAATTTTCTGTTCATTAGGCATCATTGAACTCTAAATGAGTTTTTTCGTTAACAGAGCCTTGATATGAAACATGATGATTCTTATCGTGACTAAAAAAAACCAAAAAAAAATATAAAAGTTTTTCTAAAAGAAATCTCTTAAACAGAATTCAATTTTTTTCGAACCCTGTTCACATGAAACTTTAAACATCGATAACTCTTTAACGGCAAAGAAAAATTTTAATTTCGAATTCGACGGTGGACGAGCTTTTTAATGATACCACTCACATTTCTCTACGAAGAAAATATCGATCGGCCAAAATTGTCTGAACAAAAAAACACATTTGAGTTTATAGTTCCTCCCCCCACAAGTGGGGTCGGAACAAAAAGAAAAACACAAAACTTTCGAAACTTTATCCAACCAATGTTTCTCC
Organism: Convolutriloba macropyga; assembly: GCF_964194025.1. Classification (NCBI taxonomy): domain Eukaryota; kingdom Metazoa; phylum Xenacoelomorpha; order Acoela; family Convolutidae; genus Convolutriloba; species Convolutriloba macropyga. The sequence goes on from NC_134478.1 coordinate 54,333,200, forward strand.
AATATTTCCGCAAATTGTCACACCAAATCCATGCTCTTCAATTGGAGCAAATCAAAACTTAAAAAATTGGTCTCCTTTTTTAACTTTTTAAACTTTTTTCATAAATGTTTCCAAAAAGTTAATTTGTTTTGAATTTTGCCGTTTTTCACAAATAAATTAATCAGAAATTAACCATCAAAAGTGTCTGGTTTTATATGTTTAAGAATAATATCAGATGTTTTCACTGTTCAAAAGTTGATATTAACTGTTACCGAGGTAGCAAAAACTACAATACCGGAAAATTTTGTCAACAAATTTTATTTTTCGATTGTTTTTCAAAAAAAAATCCTAAAAAATAATTTTTTCCGTTTTTGTTTAACTTTCACAGTTTTGAAAGTCTTCAAGTATAAAACATTATGAAATGAAATTATTAACGCTTCTTTTGTCAATTTTTCTACCCAATCTATTCTTAAACAGTATCCCGGCTACCTTTGGACGTTTTTTGGGACGTTTTTTGTGAAAAAACGTTTTTGACGTTGTGTAGACTTGCGAGTCTCGGCCAAGATTTTGAGGCTAACTGATATCCAAACAAGAAGGCTTGGTTATGTGCGCATTAATTTCCGACCCCGCTCATCTAGATTTTTCACTTAATTTTCTTCCAAATGAGATTAAAAAAATAAACATATCAACATATTGTTCAACAAACTACTAAAAAATTTAAAAACTCGACTCTAGAGGGTTTATGAGACCTGTGGCTACCATAATATGACTACCCGAAAAGACGGCAATAAAAGTCAATTAGTTACAAATATTAATTACGACCAAAATTCCTTGTCAATTTTTGAAAACCACTAATAACAAAATCAAAATGGCATCAGATAAAAATTATACTAAGAAGATTAACCGGTACTTTTTTGGAATAAAATAAGGGACTTTTCCTCGATGCGTTTGTTAAAACATTTCTTTTTAAAAAAAGAATAAAATTCGAACTGATTAGAAACAATAGGCATCAAAAGAAATCATTGAGAGAGTCTTTTATACCTCAATAGAGAGCAACTGAGGCCTTTCATTATCCATTGTATATCAAACGACTACAAAAAAAACGACAAATACAGGCAAAAACGAGAAATTTGCACAAAAAATTATGCACGAAAACGATGTCCCCCCAATCAATTAAATATTGAGCTGATCACTAAAAACAATAAAAATCTTCGTTTGCATTTTTTGCTGCTGACAACATTTGTAAATCAAATAGCGCCCACTATTATGATACTGTGAAAAAAAAAGAAAAACCTACAAAAAAGGGGGCAAATTGCAAAAATCAAGAAAATTGGTTTTTATGAAAACTGGTTGTTCCAAGAAGAAAGACCATTTGAGGAAAATAAAACCGTTATGAAGAGCAAATTCTATTCCGAAAGATAAGTGATACGAACTGTAAATAGAGAGGCTTAGCTACAATTTAACAGTAATGAAATGGCAGATCTCAAAAATCTATCTTTTTTTTTATTAAAAACAAATATTTTCAAAATTCATAGCCAACAAAAGCTTTCGACTAAAAGAATTGACAGTTTGTCTTGCAACTACTCGGAAAACTAATTGCGACTGTTGTTAATGAGACTAAATCATAAGACTTTAAAATAACATTACATACAAGCTGACATAATAAGTTTCACAAACAAATTGACGAAGCCACAGTTTTGAAGTCATTAAATTTATAAGATATTAACAGCGAGAATATAACATATTCATTTGCGCCTCTTTTGATTATCATATAGTCTTTTTGTGAAAAGACTATCACAAAATGACAACAAAAAACCACAAAAATTGAAAATTGTCTAAACTTCACAAAACTCTTCTGAAACAAATTGTCTAAGCCCGGAAGATATCCTTTAAAACGTTTAAGCAACAGAAAAATTATTGTTTGATTGAACAAAACATTAAAAGAGCTCTAAATCATGAGGCTAATTTACGGAAATGATACAACATTGTTAAATACCAAAAAAACGCAAACCAAAACAAAAAGGGATAAGTTGAAGAACACTATTACCCTTTTTTTGGAAATTTAATTCGAAAGTCAAAACAACCATTAGCTATTTACCGATATCGGTTATTAAGTTCATTTGTTTATCTATATTTGTTTATCTAAAACTACCAATTTCTGCAAGAGATCGGTGTCGCAGCCCTTCAAATCATATTTTACGAAAACAAAAAATATGTTCAATTTCAAATGTTGTAAACCTTTTTTCAGTTAGATGGTCAAATAATGTGACAAATTACAAAAGAAACAAAAACAACTGCAAGAATGGGCAATTATGCACAAAAATCAGAAAATTTTGTATGAAAACTCGTAGTACCAAAAGCAAGAAAACCTTCTGTTAAAGCAATCGGCCACAAAATTTTTTTTTCTACAAAGAGGAGAGGTTGACCTATACTTACTGAGAATACTTGACTAAAATAATATAAAAAATTGACAAGTTCACAAAATCACAGAAATTTCCATAAAACAAATACATTCAATAAAATAAGAGACATTAGGTAACAACCGAATGAATAGAAAATGTTCACTTGCACCCCTTGAAGACGAAATTTAGATCTTTGAGTGTTTAAACTGAAAAAACAGACTGCCAAAAGAATAACAATTGAAGGCAAAAGACAAGAAATCAGATAAATTTTACTAAAACTCTTCCTCAAAGCCATAAAAACCCTTTGGTTCTCTGAAATTAATCTGTATCTAAATTCAGCCTCAAATATACGTAAAATGGAGCTGTCATTAACGGAGCCGTGAATAAAAAATCTTGTCAGTAATTCACATTAAAAAAACAATAGCAAAATATTTTGGAAAAAGGCAGCATCAAAAAAACCAAAAGTCTGATTCTAAGAATCCATGATAATATCGAACCTCTTCCTGATTTCGTCGCGCGGCCAGCAAACCGACCAAGTGTTCCAAGCTTTTTGCGAGTTAGACTAATTGTTGAGTGGAATTCTTCAAATATTAAAAAAAACAACGATGCATTTTGTATAATTATCGAGTTAAATCTGCAAGTTTTAATTCCAGAAGACTTTCATACGGCACCTAATTGCAACTAGTGCTCTTTTTGAGGTTAGGGAGTCTGTGTTAAGGTTTCTAGGTCACTAAGTCTAACCTCAAAGTGGAACAAAAAAAACATATTTTGTGCCATTTTTGATGAAAAAGGTTTGAATTTTGAAAATTTTATCAAAAGTTTTAGCCAAAAAAAACTTCAATCAAACAATTCAGCAACGCTCTTCTATCTCTAACGGTATAAACAACACTTTGCCGTTAAAAATTTTAACTTATTTTGGATTATATTAGCGCAATTGTACCAAATTTTATCAAAAATTAAAGAAAATGTGAACAAAAACGTTCGAATGTTCACAAAGCTTTAAACCTCGATAACTCCCTGTAAAAAACGAAAATCGAAAAAATCTTTTTTTATTCCGTATTCTACGCTGGACGGGCTTTTAAATGATACCACTCACAATTCTCTACGATGAATATATCGATCGGCCAAAATTGGTTGAACAAAAAAAAAGAAAAACCCAGTTGAGTATATAGTTCCTCCCTCCCCACTAAAGTGGGGGTCGGAACAAAAATTATATGATCAAAGTTCTGAATCAGTACTGATTTTCAGACTTTCCCAGACATTGACTTGGCGTTAAGTCCGGGTACATTCTATGCGCTGCCCATCAAATTAATATTCAAAATTAAACAGATAATTTAACTTTTCTGAACACAGTCATCAGGTCACAGATAAACGTCAGGCTGTTTTAAAACATCAATGTAAAGCGAATATATAAAATAAATGGTGGAAGATTACATCTTCAAAAAGAGAAATTAACACTTACAGAAATCAACGATTGCCAAATTCGTGATGATCAAATTAGTTGAGTTGTGTTCCACTTTCTTCAAGATGTAAACAACAACAACCAGTCCATTCCCAGTCACTGCCAACCCTCCGATAACCAGAGTTAGCAGCCAGTAAAAGGGAGGAGCTGCATTCGACGAACAAACGTCGCCAATTTCGGTTTTACCAATAGCGGTTTCCGTAGTTGAATTTGACATTGTGTAAATTGTGAAAAAAACTACTTATATTTTTCCAGCATCTATTCAAAGAAGAAAAATTTCAACAAGCCATAATTTAATATCAAAATAAAAAATGCGTCAACTGTCTGAAATTTTGTCGGTTGATTTTTGGTACTGAAGAAAGTCAGCGTGCCTTTATTAGTTGTTTAACAGTTATGTATTATCTCTCGAAAAGTCGTCTAGTTGCTAATCAAAGTTTTATTTTTTGCAGAAGACAAAAAACAACTGTCACTCATTTCAAAAGATGATGTTACAAAAAGCTCGGGATATGTTTTTTCAGCTTGCCACAAAAATTTAATTACCGCAGAGAAAGAATTTCAAGTTGAGACAATTAGAATTGTCAAAACAGACTTGTAGTTTCTCTCTTGAATCTAAATCACTTGTTAGATTTCAAAATTGTAATTTTAATCTTAAAAGATAAAGAGAGCTTTTGACTATAGTTTCTAATAATAGACTTTTCAATTTATGAACTAACTATAGTTGTGTTCTCATTAAACCATTAAAACAAACTTGTCTATCATTTTTTTAAGATTTATTCTGCTTTGGAAGCTACATTTAGCCGGCTTTTCCTAAAATAGTTTTTAATCGAAAAGTTAGATTATCAAAGGAAAGTAAAGGCGCATAAAAAATAAAAAAGGTGAACGATGAAAAACAGTCAAAATTGAATCAAGTATACTTCTTGAAAATGGCGCTCATTGGTCTCCATAAAATGTTCTGAACCCACTTTTTTTTGTGTGGGAGAACTATATGCTCAAATCGGGATCTCTTGTGCTGTCTATTGTGGCAGATCGATATATTTATCGTAGAGACTTGACAGTGGTATCCTTAAAAAACCCGTCAGCGAGTTTTTATTGGGACCTATGTGATGATTTAACTGAGGAGTGGTTTAAAAGGAGACTTTTGCGAGGAGCTTGATTTTAATGACTATTTTGAGTTCTCGAAGTTTGAAGTTTTTGTGAACTTTTCAATTTTCTCATTGATTTTTTTTAATTTCTGATCAATTTTGGATACTTTTTGTTAAATTTCGCACTCATTTTTGTTTTTTTTTTCCAACATTTCATTGCTTTAATAGGCTTGAAGCAATAACCGCATATCAGTCTCATCGTGATTTGTAGAACAAAACAATTATAGAACTGAATACAGATTTAATGAATTCAATTTTTTCTCGTTTTTGTCATGTAAAGTAAAGTAGTCTGTGGTATAGGTCAGTGGGCAACTGGGGATCTCTGATGTCTGATTGGATACCATGTTTTTATTAAAAATCGAAAATTCTGTGGATTTTGCCTCGTTTTGTTATTTTTTGTGTTGTTACTAAGTCTACAGCTAACAGATTTTTATTGAAAACCAAAAAATGTCCAAATTAACCTATGTAATGTTATCAATTAACAATTTATGCGAAAGATCACTTTGCAAAAAAAATGTAAAACTGTTTATTTTGAATTAAACTTTTTTTCTTCAGTTTGACTTTAATAACATTTTTGATAGTTTAAAAATGATGCTGATGAAATCGTAAGATTTATTTTCAGTTGATACCTGATTGATGCAATTGACTACTTTGAATAAACTTTGATTATAGTAATAAGTTCGATTTTGTTAGTGTCATCTCACCTAAGAGATTACTTATTACGCAAATGTTGATAAGTTTAAGTGGTTCTCTAGGGAGTTGTATACGGATGATCTCATTTTGTTCATTTGACAGCTCATAACTTTAAGAAGTTTCAGATTTTCAAAAATTTTCTGCCATTCACTAATGTTTTTTGTCCAGTTGTAAACTAATCTCTTCAACAATAAATCGTAGTTGCTTTCTGTTGAAAACCATGCGCGTAAAGTTACTTCTAATAGTGTTTTATTGGTTTGTTTTATTTGGATTTTGTTTTCATAAAAATTGAACTTTTCGTTAATTGCCATTATGTGTTGTTTTATTTTGACTTGCATCGTAGCCTCAAAAAGAACAAATATGATCAGCCTTCCCTTGATGCAACATTCAAATGATTCAATTTCGATTTTTTGCTTACTTGAGTGACCGAAAAAAGTGTTTTGTACAACTTTGCTGATTTTTCTTATTCTCGCCGTGAATTTTGATGGTATTCTCGGTTATTGCTGCTAGTTCTGTCACTATCCTGCTGCGTGGAAATGTGAATTAACGACTGCATTTCCTGCAAACAAAAAAGGAGGTGACTATCGATGTCAAACTGATTTTCCTAAGTTTTGGCATTTCTATAAAGGATTTTAATTTTTTGACGCTACGCTTTACTTTAATTGTCCTTTTTTTGCTTTCACGTGTTTTTCAAAGAACTCAGTAATATTGTGAAGCAATAACTTAATTCCGACCTTATTACCACAATTTTTTTAGCATTTGGCGTTCTCTTTTTTAGCAATTTTCCCCTTTTTCGCATGCGTATGTTTACATGGTTTGAAAACCAAATTGAGGCCATTAATTTACTTTACATTCAAGTTCCGAAAAAAAAGATTTTATTATCCTTCGTAAGGTCCTGCTGTTCAAAAACGCCAAATAGGTAAATTTGTAACCAGTTGTAAATCGTTTATTTTTAACAGTTTTCACTCACAAAGATTTTTGCAAAACATGGACTACTCATTTTCATCTGTATTTTTGTTTGTTTTTGCTTTCGTTTGTTTATATGATTTTATAACAAATCGTCTAAATCAATCATTTGATTTTGCTCCATAGGCAAACCCGACTTACCATTAGAAACATTAGAAACTTCGTGATTATTTAGCTTCGTGATTATCTAGAAACTTCGTGATTATCTAGCTTGGGAGACCTCTAGTTAATTTTGAACTAACTTTGTATTCGCCATTTAGCGTATGTTAGCGCAGAGGTCACTTTATCGACTTCTGCGCTCTTTTATGTATAATAAATAAATAAATAGGGGACACGCAGACTTGATTCAAATGAAATTTTTAAGTAAAAAACTATTTGTTTTAGATTTAGTTTGAAAGCGGGATAAAAAGACCGTAGTCCTCTTTTGTATAAATGTGTTTTTTAAAAACTAAATATTTATCTAAGTTTCAATAACTAAAAGTCAAAAACTTAATCTTTTGAACGAGGTCTATCTCTGCTCCAATTGGTAGACAACTAAGCCAAAACTGTGGACGAATAGGGTATTCGTTTTATGAGCAGAAAGGGGCTGTTACTGGAAATACCTCAAAATAGCTTATCAAGGTTTGCAAAGTAACGACTTCTGGTTTTGCGAACGGTATATTTCTTTTATATGACTGGAGAAAAGATCGGTTTTTGGGTGGGACAGAATGTTATGCAATGATGTTTTATGCATAAAACTTACATAAGATGCAAAAGTAATATTGAAATAGCTTGACAAGAAGTTCTACTTGTTCAACGTATACTTGGGTACCGAGATGAAGCCTTGAGGGACAAGGAAGAATGTGAGAATCGGTAATAAGCGGTGCCCAATTTCAAAAGATCAAGACCATTTGATTTCATGATTAACACACTAGAAAAGCAAATGATAGATTGTGGTTCGAATGCAGTACTGGTCCATCCTGGCAGTAGTTGTGACTGCGGATACACCCCTATTAACCTCCAATTATTAGCAAATTGAAGAGCACGACAGAAAAGCAGATAACCTTCTAACGCCATTTGAGTGGATCCGACTTTGACAAAGATCAGAAAAGGAACGAATCTCAGTTGAATTATATTCAGTGTTTCAATCCACAATTTTGCCCGAGGAAATCTTAATATTATAATTGTTCTGCTACTGGTAAGTTATAAATTGCCCAAAATCCTAACACCGCTCAATTCATTTGGTAGTTTCTATAAGTTTTCTTCGGTTAACAATTTAAAGTTTTCTCCCTACCAAGTGTTTTCAGTTGCATCCAAGTTTTAAATGCACCATTGTTAAAATGAAAATCGATAAACAACAATTTGTGCATTGGAGAAAAAGGAATGAGACCACTAAAACATAAAGTTGGTTGATAAAATAACTGTTATAAAGGTCAAACGGTACATCAAAATGGCATTTTGTTGAAAACAATTACATATGCAATTGAATTAGTGAGAGATTTATATCTATCTAATTAAATTTATGAACGTCAAAATTTAAAATTCATCAAGTTTTTCTGACAGATTGACAGAAAATAGCTGCGATAGCTTTGTAGAGTTAAGATCTTTAAATACTAATAGATAGAATTAGACCTAGAAAATGAGGGAAAAAGACGTTTTCTGCTAAAAAAAAAAATTATGATGTCATAAAATGTCTTAGACTGATGTACCAAAAAACTGCACGCAAATATCCTTCAATATCCTCCAAATATCCTAGTTGAGATATGATTCTAATTTCTCCCGTTAAAGTCAGTTAAATATGAATTGAGACTCAATATTCATTCCTTTACGCCTCATTGGAGAACCCATTTACTGCCATTAGGTACCATTAGTGGGACTAGGGGATAGCGTAATAATTCAAGAAAAAGCTAATAATAGCTTCGCTCAGTTATCACTATAGCAACTATTAATAAAAATCTGCACGTTTTTTGACAAGGGTCACAATTCTTATGAAAAGACATAACACTATAATTTGCAGTGGAAAAATTTTTGCTCCACAATTTTTCAAGTTGTCAAGAGAAGCGATGTCAATACATTCGGGTAAAGTGGTAGTGTCAGGTGTTGGGGAAGAGGTGGAACCGGATCCAGGTGCAATGGAGCTCTCAGGTCCGGGCGCAGCGGTAGTGCAAAGTACAGGAAAAGTGTTGGTACCAGGTTCTGGAATAATAGTAGTTGCAAGTCCAGACGCAGTGGTCACACCAGATTCTGGAGCAGTGGTAACGACAGATCCCGTACCTGCAGTAGTATCAGCACCTCGGGCATCGCTGGTACGAGATCCGGCAGCGTGAGTAGCTGTTAGTTCGGAGGCATGGCTATTCGCTGGGCCAGAAATTGGGGTAGTTACTTGTCCAGGTAACAGTGTATTTGCTGACCCAGAAGTTTGAGTAGTTACTGGTCCAGGAGACGGGCTAGTTCCTGGTACGGAAGCAGGGGTAGTTGCTAGTCTAGGAGCCGGGTTAGTTCCTGGTCCGGAAGCAGGGGTAGTTGCTAGTCCAGGAGCCGCGTTAGTTCCTGGTCCGGAAGCAGGGGTAGATGCTAGTCCAGGAGCCGCGTTAGTTCCTGGTCCGGAAGCAGGGGTAGTTGCTAGTCCAGGAGCCGGGTTAGTTCCTGGTCCGGAAGCAGGGGTAGTTGCTAGTCCAGGAGCCGCGTTAGTTCCTGGTCCGGAAGCAGGGGTAGTTGCTAGTCCAGGAGCCGGGTTAGTTCCTGGTCCGGAAGCAGGGGTAGTTGCTAGTCCAGGAGCCGCGTTAGTTCCTGGTCCGGAAGCAGGGGTAGTTGCTAGTCCAGGAGCCGGGTTAGTTCCTGGTCCGGAAGCAGGGGTAGTTGCTAGTCCAGGAGCCGCGTTAGTTCCTGGTCCGGAAGCAGGGGTAGTTGCTAGTCCAGGAGCCGGGTTAGTTCCTGGTCCGGAAGCAGGGGTAGTTGCTAGTCCAGGAGACGGGTTAGTTCCTGGTCCGGAAGCAGGGGTAGTTGCTGGTCCAGGAGCCGGGTTAGTTCCTGGTCCGGAAGCAAGGGTAGTTGCTAGTCCAGGAGCCGCGTTAGTTCCTGGACCGGAAGCAGGGGTAGTTACTGCTCCAGGAGCCAGGGTAGTTGCTAATCCAGGACCCGGTGTAGTCGGAAGTGGTGCAGTTGAGCTCGTAAAATTGATCCAATTCTCGGGGTCGTATATGAGGACAGCGAAAGCGTCATTGTCATACTGTTTCAATTCAATCACATATACTCCATTGTTAACTGTTGTGCTGGTTGAGTTGAGGGTGAAATTAATAGCTGAAAAAAAATTGTTCTCAGTTCCAACTAACAAGACAATATAAAAATAGCAAAGTTTATAAGGGTTAAAATCTTAGAGTTAATTTTTGTTCGCGTAAAATCTAAAAATCTTAAATTAGAAACAGTCCAATGCGATGGTCTTGGAATCAATTTTGTAGAACAAATTTGGAAATGACAGGGGGCAAATTTCGCCCTAAATGCTTGTGTAAGTTCTTGATGTAAGAATGCGTACTAATATTTACTAGGGGGTAAAAAAAAGATGCCAAGACCGAGTTATCAGCGCTAAAACTGCAATTATACGTACGATTTACATCGAATGCGTTGGATTGCGATGTAAATCAATGACAAATTCGCTGAAAATAGAACATCACTGCCGTTTAAAGTTCATCTTTCATAGTTTTGGCGTTTTCGGCGTTGATCTTACATAACATTAAAGATGTTTAGTGTTGATTTTAACTTTGTTTATCATACCATATTCATAACTTTGTTTTTCAATACCATATTCATAGAATTTCATCAAACGATATGTTGAAACCCCTTATATTGGTAAATTGAAGTCTTTTACTACTACTACTACTGTTTTTTTTTGTATAGTGCAACATAAATCATAAATATCATAAATACATGCACTTTTTGAAATAAACTTATGCTCGAGAAACTACAAAAAAGTGATGGTGTAGCTGTTGGTTTTGGAGAGCACATTGGAAAAAAGTTTTTTCCGCTTAAACTTACAGATGATTTATTTCAAAAGGCAAGACATTCAACGAAATCAACGTTTTCACCAGCGTGCAAGATACGTGTTGTTACAGTACAATTTATAAAGAATAAAGTTCATTCGAAACCTAAGCTAATGCGAAACAGTGACAGAAGAGGAGCCGAGCATGCAGTGCGTCAGTGATGAAAAGATCAAGCAAAAAAGCAAAAAATCTTAGTGTTAATTTTGAACCATAATCTCCGAGTGGACTCCAATTGGAGAACTTTTTATGAACATTTAAAACGTAGGGAGAATTAGTTTTCTAACATAAACCTAAAAGTGTCAGCTTTAAACAGAGACACTTTGTTTTAAAATCCAGAGCCATCATTTTTTTTACAAAGTGTGACCTAGATATTTAAATAAGAGCTATTTGAAATGGAGTCGGAAAACTTCTTAACTGAAATTAAAAATCAAATTTTGGTGATAAAAGTTCTTTTTTGGTGATTTTCCCCCTGATTTGTCGTCCCGGCTGGTGATTTGTACGGATGAAATTACAAATAAGCACTTGCGGGATAATTGAGTTTTCGGTGCTTTAAAACTCGGTGCTAATATCAATGATAAATTTGTCGCTCCGTGTCGCTTCAAAATGTGAGAAGCATCGGTTTCCGTCAATTTAAAATGTAGGAAGAGTTAGCTGCCTAAAACCAACTTAAAAATTGTCAGTTTTAAACAGAGACCCTTCGTTTTAAAATGCAGAACCACCATTTTCTTACGAAGTTTGAGCTCATATTAAATATTTTAATAAGACCTATTTGAAAGAGTCGGAAACTTTCCTAACTAAAACTAAAAACCAACTCTTGAGGATATAACTGCATTTTTGGTGATGTTCCCCCTCATTTGTCATCCTGACTGGTGATTTGTACGGATGAAATTACAAATAAGCACTTATGGGAGAATTGAGTTTTCGGTGCTTTAAAACTCTCTGTAAAGGAACCAAGTTCCTTTATATTTTATCTCCCCCCACACCCTCATTTTCCTCGCCCCACCTACACTTTCGTCCTCCAAACCCCTTTCATTTCATGATTTTCATTCCCCCAACCTATTTTCGTGGAAGCTTTTTATATGTTGATTTTATTGAAGAAGTCAGAAGTGGTTGACGTTCACTTTCAATATTATTTATAGTAAGGGATTTCCCGTTTTTGACCATAACTTGTGTGCCAATGGCGCGAATTATGATGTATTTATAGAGCTTGATTTGCTACCATAGTTGCGACTTTCAGAAATACAAATATTAATGAAAAGTTGTCTTGGTATGCAAGACTTAGGCCGAAGAGCATAAACATTTCTGGCGTATCCTAGGGTCAAAAAAGGACCTCTGAAACTTGCTCGACGCAGACTGGGGAATTTTTGATTTTATAGGGGGGAACTTAGACATTTGACACTTAGCACATTTTAAACTCTGGTTTTGATAACTTCACACTTTTTAATCAAAACATCGCAATCACAAATGATCCAACTGATTTTTAATCTGGCCCTAGAAGTGAAGACTGAGATGAGAGTTCTCCTGAAAAGGATGCTTGCGTGGGATGCCTAGTCACGACAGATGGGCTGGTCTTGCTTGCGGATTTGAATGTCTTCATTTCAAAGGCTGGATTTTAATAGGCGACTAGTTATCGTTGGATCAATATAGTATTTTTCCGCATTAGTTTTGAAAGGAGTAGGTCCTCCTCTAGGTGAAATTTAAAGCACCACCAACACACACACATTAACTTAGGATTAGTTGCAAGGCCTGGTATGCCCTTGCTACCTTAAGGTTTATAGGAACGTGAAGTTATACCCTCACCAGTGTCAGTAGACACACACAATAGTCAAAAGTTAACCACCACAGGTTAGGGTTCCTTCTGTCGCGCTCGAGAATCAAATAGGCAACCAGACAAACATCTAATTTATCTAAGTTTGTAAGAATTTCACTGATTAATGGAAAAGTTTAACTCTATGCAACTTCTGATTAGCATCATATCTGTATCAAACATCACTTAGTGATAGCGACAAGCATAAACATAGCAATCAAACATTAAACAAAAGCATTAGCTAAGCACAGTAAGCAACAGCCTCATTTAAATAATAGGTTTAACATAACAAAAACTAGAATAGGGCTGTTACAAGGAAACATAGTGCAGTAACAGTGCAGTATAAACTTTGTAAAATAAGAAAAGTCTTCTAACACAATCAACATGCCAAACAAGTCCAAAGCATCATCAACAGCAAAGAACAGCCTCAAGCAACAACTTCAGCTGAAAGTGATAGAGTGGAACGCAGTAAAAGACCTCTTCGAAGAACAAAGCAATAGTAACGAAGGTCTAAGCATACTACGTGAAACTTTGGAACTTTTGAGGTCTCAAAAAGAGCAGTTGGACAGAAGTTGCAGTGAACTCATGAAGCTACAGCTAACAAGTGAAGAGTTGACAACACTTGCTAATGAATCTGCTGAAAGAAACATAACCATGCTGAAATGCAAACAGAGAGCAAAGGCACACAGAACGCAGAACGGATGCAAGTGACACTGAATCTGCTTTCAACACATCAGCAGCGCCTTCCCCTAATCTACTGAGAAAACAGTACCCTTTACGCAATAGAGCAATGAAACAAATGAAACATCAGTTGGCAAGCCGCAACAATCAGGAAACAAACAACGCTGATTCGTCCGACTCAGAAGACACTGATAATTCTCAACCCGTTTTTAACATTGAAGAGAGAGGAAGGAACAGAGAATTTCTCACAGGGGCATTGAGAATAGATGAGGGCTGGCAAAATTCAATTCGATCGAGAGAAGAGAACCATGTTCGAGGACAGAACCAACATGAGAGTGAGGATAGAGCTGGACATTTGCAACAACCACTTTCTTTTCACATCAATAGCCAAGCTGGTCCTACCATGAGCCATAGGTACACACCACAAAATCAACAACCACTGAACAGTTGTACCGGGCATGAAGTACACTATAACAACGGCTCTAACAACAACCTATACAATGGCTTCCCGAGTTTCCCGAGTTCTCCACCAGACTGGATGCAACACCAGGCACTGATGATACAGAACACAATGAGTTTGCCCGAGATATCAATTGATAATTTCACAGGTGATCCTTTGAAATGGCACCAGTGGTTCAGCTTCTTCAAAGCGACCATTCACAACAACAGTGGCCTCTCAGACGCTCAAAAAATGACATACCTCCAAAACTCTGTAACACATAAGGCAAGAGATTCCAAAAGTGGATACTCATACGATGGGGACTACTACCATGAAGCTATCGCTGAACTGACCAGAAAGTTTGGCAAACCACAGCATATTGTCGCTGCATACCTAGATCACTTGGAGAAGTGGCCGAAACCCAGACTGGACGAACCAAACACTTTTGTGAGCTTTTCATCCTTCTTGAGGAGACTGGTACAAACATTCAGGCTTCACAACTTTGAAGCTGACCTCAAGTCTTCAGCCGTCCTGAGAATGGCCAGAGACAAACTGAACGCTACCATGATAATCAGATGGAATCAACACACAAGAAGCCAAGCCTTGCTGCAACCTAACCTGACCCACTTTGGATTGACTCCTACGCAGAGGCGTGTGAGGACATCTCCCCACAACGGAACCAGAGAACCAGAGTGAACAGTTCTTCTAGAAGGGGGCCACCAGATGTGTCATGTCAACTCTGCACACAAAACCACAACCTTGGTCGATGTCCTGAATACTTGGAAAAGTCAGTGTATGGCCGACAGTGTTGTGTGAGAAGGTTCAATCTCTGCCCTAACTGTCTAAGAGGTCATGAAAAGGGTCTCTGTCAATCAAAAATAAGGTGCCTTGTGGACAGATGCAATGGCTTCCATCACTCAACACTCCATAGGACAGATGCAAGGCAGATGCAACAATCTGCACAACCAAATGGGAGTTGGAACCAAAACTCACAAAATAACTTCAGACCCCAAACCAACCAAAACCAGTCAAACTATGGACGTAACTTTAACAATGAAAACCAAAGGCAGCAGACGAGTTCAAACTACAACCAACAGAGTGGAACTCAAAACAGACATGGTGGATCTAACAGCAGTACTTCACACAGGGGCAACTGGAACAAAAATGGTTTTCACACTCAGCCGATGAACACGCAGAACGACAACAACAACAGACAGCAGAGTAGCAACCAACGCACTGTTGCTCAGCAGCAGGCAACTACTCCGCAACAAAACTACACCTGCAGCAACCAGCAGGAGACTTCTTGGTTCAGACCGCAGATTCAGTTGCAGGCAATACCAGTAACACTTTTCAACAGAGATCTTTGCATTGAAACCTACGCATTGCTGGACAGTGGCAGTGACAATACTCAAATAACACAGAAGGTTGCTGATGCACTTCAAGTTCAACAACCAAAAGACATAACCCTACTACTAGCTTCACTTCATGGTGAACACTCAGTCAAAACAGCAGATGTCATGATCGGCATAGGAGCTTTGTACAGCAGTTGTCCTGTGATCAGAATCCCTGTGTACGCAACAGCAATGGACGAGTTTCGCATGCCAGGAGTTCAAATTGAAATGTTGAATGAGATCTGCAGAGACCATTCTCACCTCCAGAGCATAAGATTTCCAACAATCAGGGACAACCGGATCGGAATACTGATTGGAGCAGACGCATTCACAGCAACAGTTCCCAGACAGTTCACAACGGGACCCACTGGTACACCATTCGGAGTCAACACTCTGCTTGGCTGGACACTGACAGGGCCCATTCCTCAGAGGTACACACAGAAGAGGGTCGGACAGTCAAACAGCACAAACATAACACTTTTCAATCATATCAAGAGACGGCAAGACGATCCAGATGAAGATCTTCTCCAGCTCTTCTGGACAATTGAAGGAGTGAACTTCAATCAGTGTTCTTCAAAGGGACAGTCTTCAGATGACAAGGAGGCGGTGTCCATCCTCAATGATACCATAAGACACATTGGTGACAGATACCAGATCGGACTTCCACGGAAGAAATACATCACACTACCTAACAACTACTTCATGGCCAAAGTTCAGTGGCACGCTCTGCAGCAGAGGTTGTAGAGGGACACAAACTTGAGAGACCGCTATGAGGAAACAATCAAAAAAGATTTGGATAAAAACTACATCACAACTGCAGAACCCAGTTGCAGACACTCTGTCTGGTACCTTCCCCATCACCCAGTGATCAACAAACAGAAACCAGACAAAATCCGCAGAGTCACAAACGCTGCTTCCAAATATAAGGGACTCTCACTCAATGATGCATTGCTGACAGGGCCGGATCTACTCTGCAACCTGCATGGCCTTCTTCTCCGCTTCAGACAGTACTCAGTGGCAATCACAGCGGACATCGAGGCAATGTTCATGCAGATTGGCATCCAACCAAAAGACCAAGACTATCTCCGTTTTCTCTGGACAGAGGATGGCAATGAAAAGATCTTCAAATACAATCGACTCATTTTTGGAGCCACATGCTCACCTTCTTGTGCGATATTTGTTCTGCAGAAGTGTGCAAATGACCACAAACAAGAACATCCAGAGGCCTACACATCAATCATGCAGCAGTTCTACATGGATGATTTCATGCAGACCTACCCTTCTGAAGAGGAGGCCCGCAGAAGTGCAGAGGAGATCAAAACTGTTTTACATACAGGAGGATTCAATCTGACGAAGTTCTTGAGCAACAGACCAGCCGCATTAGAAAACCTACTGGAAGAAGACAAGGCGGAAATGAAAGCCCAAAGAATCCTTGGTCAGACGTGGGACCCCAAAACCGACAAGTTGATGTTTGCAAAACCGAAGTTTCTCTACACAGGACAACAGATGACTCAAAGAAAGGTTCTTTCAATGGCAGCTTCTCTGTTCGATCCAATCGGACTGATATCACCCTTTGCCATCAGAATTAGATGCAGCCTCCAAAGAATCATTAAAGAGGGAAGAAACTGGGATCAACCTGTGTCAGAAGGCTACCAACAGGAACTACAGGAGTGGATGGATGAGTTCGACAACATGACTTCAATTGAAATTCCTAGATGCTTGATTCCCAGCACCAATGGAACCGATCAACTTGACACGTTCACTGATGCCTCAATGAGCGCAATTGCTGCCATAGTTTATGTGAGGACAACGAACGCCGATGGATCTTCGACATCCCGATATGTGATCAGTAAAACAAAAGTGGCACCGATCAAGCAGTTGAGCATTCCAAAACTGGAATTGGAAGCTGCAACACTTGGAGCAGAGCTAGCTGGGTTCTGTGAGAGCGAGATGACAACTACAATAAGTTCAAAACACTTTTGGACAGACAGCACCGCTACACTTGGTTGGATCCAATCCAAGCAAAGACAGAAAATGTACATTGCCAACAGATTAACCAAAATTCACGAGAATTCCAACCAAGAGAATTGGAGACACATCCCTGGAAAGATGAATCCCGCTGACCATGGAACACGAGGCCTCACCCCATCAGACATACCAAAGCTGTGGCTCCAACCACCGGACTTTCTGAGCAAACCTCAAGACTCTTGGAATTTTGCCGAGGACAGTGATCCTCACATATGCGCCACACAAGCGACACAACTTCAGACGCCGGTCATTGAGGTTGACAAATTTTCAACATGGAGTCGACTGCTCAACTCTACTAGAATGGTGTTCCAGGCAATAAGACGCTTCAGGGCAGAAGATCGAACTAGAAAACAAAACGAATCACCTGAGACATCCAACACTAACATTTTTGCATCAGATGAGAACAGGGCAAGGAACTATCTCATCAAAATGTCCCAAAACGAGTTGTTCTCAGGAACAATTTCTGCACTGTTGAAGGGAGGCAATCTTGAGAAAGGAGAAAAGCTGATGCCCTTCACACCCTTTCTAGATGAAGACGGACTCTTGAGGGTAGGAGGAAGACTCAACAAGGCAACTCTAACCTACAATGCAAAACATCCGCTTCTTCTCCATAGCAGGAGCAAAATTGCAAGACTGTTGATTGAAAAGGCGCACCATGACTGTGGCCATCAGGGTGTGGAACATGTGAAGGCTCACCTGCAACAGACTTTCTTGATGATTGGATTGAGAAAAGTGCTGCGAAGTCTGGGGAAATACTGTTTCATTTGCAGACGATGGAGGGCAGACAATGTGAGACCAAAGATGGCCGATCTTCCTGAATTCAGATTTCCAGATGCAAACAAGCAGTACCCTTTCGTCAACACAGGAATGGACATGTTTGGACCTTTCTACATTGAGAACAAGCGAGAGGGCACCCAGATGCACTACGTCTGCTTGTTCACATGCCTGGTCACCAGAGCTGTCCACCTAGAAGTATGCCATGACCTCTCAACTGATTGTCTTATCATGACAATCCGCAGATTTGTCTCACAACGTGGATACCCTGACCTCATTGTGAGTGACAATGGCAAAAACTTCATTGGAGCCAACCAAGCAATGAAGTTAAAGTTCCAGAGAAGCTACAAGCCAGACAATGAGTACATCAGACTGCAATTGGCTCAACAGAATATTCAGTGGACTTTCAACCCTCCATTGGCACCACACTTCGGAGGAATCTGGGAGAGGCTGATACAGACCGCGAAGAGGAGTCTACTAATAGTGCTGGGCAGTCGGAAACTCACACTCTCAGTTTTCCAGACAGTTGTGGCAGAGGCCGAGGCAATTTTGAACTCCAGGCCATTAACTCATGTGGGCTGCAGCATCTCAGATGAGGGACCACTTACTCCGAATCACTTCCTCCTTCGCCGACCTCACATGTGTTTAAAACCTCTTGTGAACAGCAACCAGCGGTTCTCCACTAAGGACTTCAAGTTGACGCAGACACTACTTGATCACTACTGGAGCAGGTTGCTGTTCCTGAGCTCAACAAGAGAACGAAGTGGCAAAGATCACATGATGAGCTGGATGAAGGTGACATTGTGTGGGTGCTCAAGGAGTTCATACCCAGAGGCATCTGGCCTCTTGGGAAGATTGTGAAAGCACACAGAGGTTCAGATGGGATAGCCAGGAGTTTCGACATCCAGACGGCTACAGGAAAGGTACAAAGACCAGCAGTAACCCTAAGCCGTGTGTTCCCACAATCGTCAGGTGCGCCGGAGGGTCACTGAAACAAGTTCATCGAAACACACACACACTCACACACACACACACACATACACACAAAACTCAATGTCGGAATGAAAACTTTTTGCTTTATTGTGTTTACATTTTCATATCAAATGCTTGCTTTTGTTGCCGGGAGTGTAAAGGAACCAAGTTCCTTTATATTTTATCTCCCCCCACACCCTCATTTTCCTCCCCCCACCTACACTTTCGTCCTCCAAAACCCTTTCATTTCATGGTTTTCATTCCCCCAACCTATTTTCGTGGAAGCTTTTTATATGTTGATTTTATTGAAGAAGTCAGAAGTGGTTGACGTTCACTTTCAATATTGTTTATAGTAAGGGATTTCCCGTTTTTGACCATAACTTGTGTGCCAATGGCGCGAATTATGATGTATTTATAGAGCTTGATTTGCTACCATAGTTGCGACTTTCAGAAATACAAATGTTAATGAAAAGTTGTCTTGGTATGCAAGACTTAGGCCGAAGAGCATAAACACTCTCCAACCAAATAAAACACCTTAAATTCATTTTCTAACTATGAGCAGAACATGAGTGGCATTTCAACTACAAATAGGTAAAGTCTTTGGAAAAATTTCAAATGGATTGAGATATCGTTTGCTGACCTCAAATCTCTGAAAATTATGAAAGTAAATTTTAGGATTCTGATAAGTTCGTAGAAAAAAACACTACACAAAATAACAAAGCCCGGTTGTAGTTGCAAACAAATAAATTAAATACTACTTCATTGACAATAAGACTCAAAACCTTACAATTTTCAAAGATTTTTCTTCATCACGTTATACGAAAGCAATAAAACACACGGGGAAAACTGGATACTTTTCTCAGTCATTCTCTGTCTTCGCTAGATGACTTTGTAAAATTTTGGACTTCATCCCATGGACCTCATTTTTTGGTACCATTTTTGTTGGCCATGGCACCCAAGGTTACAAGAAGATGCTGCACTTCTTAGATCTAAGAACTTGTGCCTTGTAATGCAAGAACCGGTTTTGAACTTGTACGGACATTGGTTTTACTGAAGATTCTAGTTGTAATTCGCGTTCGAAACTGAAATTTGTTCTATTACTGACGAAAAAATGCGAAACATTCTTTCTTATTTCCATAAAAAACTTATTTCCAAATAGTTTCTCTGACAAACCAAGTTACCGAACTGGAATCCAGAGTGATTCAATTGGAGCAGTATAGTTCGAAAGACACAATCATTATAAATAACCCCCTTTGCAAACTGATAACGCCAACATAACGGATCAAATTCTATTTTTCTTTAATAAATGTTTGAATTGTACCATGACTCCGGACGCAATCAAAGCCTGCCACCCCTTGGGTAATTGGAAAGGTAACACCCCCCCTGCGGTAATTGACAAATTTATTTTCTACAACGATAAAATTGAATTATACAATCGTCGACCAATGCTCGCAAATTTTAGGAACCCTCTAAATGGTAAGCCCGTATATATGAAAGAAAGTCTCCCCCAACATGATTTGGCCATTCAAAAACGGGCTGACGAACTGGATTTGGTCACCACGACCTACAACTGTAGGGTAAAACTGTCTTTGAAAACTGAAAATGGGCGTTTAACACCACCTGTTGATAGTGTTAAAGCAGTTGAAGATCTTGAATCACGGACAATAAAGAAAATATCTCCTTATCAACGCAACCAAGCCAGCAACTGGAATCCTAATCAAGTGCCAAATCAACGCCGAAACAAACGACCTGGCGACGTAATTGAAATTGATAATTTCGACAAAATTTATCATATGGGAGCAACACCAGCTGGAACAAAACTTAATGACAACGACACACCGCCCAATAGATGATTGTCTTAACATTAAAAAAACGCGGCTTAAAAAACCAGACGCAGTGTACACTCCCTTTTGACTTCGTGTTTTGGTAACAGTTTTAATATCAAGTAATTGGACAATCATCTATCACTTGGAAATGGATAAACACTCGAAATCGCTTTTGTTTATAAACGTGCAATCCTTAAGATCCCATCATGACCAACTTTGCTGTCAATTAGAAACCCTCGAAACCAAACCAGCTGTAATAGCTGTATGCGAAACCTGGCTCACTGATAACGATCCAATAGATATGTATTTCATAACAGGGTATCAACCAATTATAGTAAAAAATAGAAACGACTAAAGAGGAGGGGGCGTTGGCTTTTTTGTACGAGATTATTGTAAGCCAATATCCACTTTCTTTTTTGAAGGAAATCTGGACCACCTACTTCTAACCATAGAAAGCGGAAAAAAGCGATTAAATTTCTGTGTTCTATATAGGCCTCCCTCTGAAAAAATTCAAACTTTCTTTGAGACTTTTGAAAGTTTACTGTTCAATATAAACGCGATGAAAGAAGAAACTATTATTTTTGGTGACTTTAATATTGATATCTCTGATACATATCATCAACAGTACAAAAAATTGATCAATTCATTTAACTATGAAATGCAAAACGCAGAACCCACAAGAGTAATTAAGTTCACGAGCAAATGTATCGATAATATTTTGTCGAAACAATCGAAAGAAGTATCAACCCTGAAATGGACTTTCAGCGATCATTACGCTCTCCTTTTTGAATTTGATTTTTCAGTCTCTAGCTCTCAATCTAATGAATTTTATTACAGTCGTAACTTAAAATTTTTTGAGAATGAACAGAATTATTTGAACTTCCTATTCATTCTCCAACATAGATTAAACAAGACGAACGATTATGATCTTGAAAATTATTGGTGTGAACTAAGTTCAATCATTCTACAAGTTTTTGATGATAAATGTCCAATTAGGAAGAATAAAATCTTCAAAAACATTTGGATGACAAACAGGTTAAAGAATCTTATTAGCAAGAGAGATCGTGCTCATGTTACACTCATATCTCACCCAAATAGTAAAAACGAAGGCCGGTTCAAACAATTACGTAATTTAGTAACAAATGAAGTGCGAAATGCTCGCAAACAGCACTATGATCAAAAACTGACTTTGTCAGGTAGCCCAGCTCAAAAATTTAAATTGTTCAAGGAATTCTTAGGGCAAAGGAAAAAATCAGTAATAGATATTGATGTGGAAGAATTTAAACACTTTTTTATCAACGTGGGTAAGAAAGTGAGTAACACAAATTTTCACAATGTAGAAAGTGAGCCAGGTTTACCCTGTCACGACAAAATTTTTTTTCTTATTTCCCGTTGACACTAAGGAAATTTTCAATATAATAAGTTCATTAGAAAACAAAAGCACAGCGGGTCATGATGGGATCAGTAACAAACTTTTAAAACTAGTAGCTTCAGTGGTCAGCTATCATGTGGCTAAACTGATAAATAGGAGCATTCAAGAAGGATTTTTTCCGGTTTGTCTTAAAACAGCTAAGGTAATTCCTCCATATAAAAATGGAAATTTTGAAAACCCTTCAAACTATCGACCAATTAGTCTTTTGTCATCCCTAAGCAAATGGTTTGAAAAAGCATTGAATACAAGGATGGTTGAATTCCTCGAAAAACATCAACTTTTTTCAAACAAACAGTTCGGATTCCGGCAAAAAACGCTCATGCGCACACGCTATCGCATCAGTTACAGAACTGATGCGAAATGTTATTGAATCACAAAAAATGGGTTTCGCTTGCTTCATTGACTTTCAAAAAGCATTTGACACAATTGATCATTCACTTCTCATGAAAAAATTACAAAATTTAGACTTTCCAGGAAAAATAAATACACTCATTGCTTCATTCCTATCAGATAGAAAACAATTTGTAGTCCACGGATCAAAAGAATCGAAAAAATTGGAAATTAATGTAGGTGTTCCACAAGGATCAAATTTGGGTCCGTTGCTGTTTCTTTTGTTTATCAATGATCTGCCTCAAATTGTTCAAGATAGTTCAAAATTAGTACTTTTTGCAGAATATACAACAATTTTAACATCAGGCAAAAAATTGGAAATTGAGGAAAAGCTCAATAATGACTTGAAAAAGATTGAAAATTGGTGTTCAAGAAACAAACTTGTCCTTAACAGTAAGAAAGGTAAAATTGTGGATTTTGGTACAAAAATCAAAAAATCTGCTATTAGGCGAAGTTCTTGAAGAAGTAGTTTCTTTCAAATATCTAGGATTGTTCATAGATACGCATCTCAATTTTGATCTACACATTGAACATGTTGAAAAAAAGTTAGCAAAATTCAACGGAATGCTGTTCCGAGCAAGAAACTTTTTCTCGAAAATTTTTCTTTTACAAATGTATAATAGTTATGCCAAACCAATGATACCGTATGGATTTTCAGCTTACGGTTCGGCGAAAAATAACAAAACTCAGTTCTATTTTTTGTCTACAAAAACGCATTTTAAAAACTATCTTTTTTAAGAAGAGAGGAGACCATGTATGCTATCTTTTCAAGCGTTACAACGTGCTGTTAGTTTTTGATTTATATTTTGACGCTCTTGTAAAAGAGATCCTGGATCAGATCGCAAAAGTTTCTCCTTTGAATTTTCTTGATGTTGACAGTAACAGAACAAACACGCGGGCGTCCATTAAGTCACTCATCCCTTTGCCAAAAGTCAAAACACAGACTCAGAAGAAGTCCTTGAGATTTTCAATAATAAAAATGTTCAACTATCTTGCTAAAGAAAGTCTATTACGCAAATAAGTAGCTAAAAAAGAAATTTTTTCGATTCGAACTAAACTTAGGGCATATTATTTGGATAATAAAGATGTTTTTGATATGTTTTTTTAGTTATTGCACGTTTTTTTCTCTGGGCACCTCTTGTAGAGTCTTTTGACTCGTATGGTGTCCAAGGTGGTAAAATGATTAAACTTAATACTCTGTAAAAAGTACTCTGTATCGTCTACCATCTGAATTTAAATCAATCAAAAAAAAACAAGAGAAATAAAAAACCGATGATTGTCGAAACTCTCTAGATTTAGAAGCAATGAAATCAAAAACAAAACGATCAATAACAACACTTATTAGTGACCAGAACGGATGAAAGCAATAAAAACTGACCAGAAAGAACGCGGCTTGAGTCTAGAAGGTTGTGATCTTTTGCTCAGTGATGTAAGAAATGGTTCTGAACTTGTGAATTTGTTAATCGGACACTCCATTGATTTTACTAAAGATTCCAATTGTCCACAACCTCACCACAGCTCTGACTTTTGCAACAGATATTTTAGGTCAACCAATACGATTGTTTTAATTTGACATGATGATAGAGTTTGTATAACTTCATTTGATTATTACTATAGTTCAATATGTCACTGAGACTGACGGCCTTTCAGCTGGACCGCCAAATTTGACACAAATCTATAATAATCTACACTCCTTATTATGTTAGAACATAAATCCTAGCCAGTAAGTAAATCCCCCTGGCGCACAAACCATCGGACTTCTTTATTTTCTATTCCAACTGATACTTATAAAACGGCAAACACTGAACTTGAAAAGTTGAAAAATTACCGTTTTTTAAGTATTTAAAAGTTTACCGTTATTGGCTGCGTTGATTCCTGCAATAAAGGCATCCCCGTCTGAATTTTGAGCGTAGTTCAATTCTCCATAGACAAAGATAGCAACACATCTCTCTTGATTTGTGCCCCAATAAGTATCATCGCAGGCCAAGATAAGCTAAAATGAAGAAAATAAATGACAATTTTTTTTAGAATTTGCTTCCGAAAACAAAATGCAACAGCGTACCCAAAGTGAAGCACATTCTATGGCTGAGAAAAAAATGTGTAGCCAAGAAATAAACTTCCGAAAGACTAAAATTAAGCTTGGCCAATGTTAACTCCTGCCTGTGGTAGAATTATAAATTTAAACTGGTTTGCTCGGGTATTTGAACTCCACCCTTTGGTAAAAATTAGAGAAAAATTTTGTTAAATTGACACTTTCTGTAATAGTTAAATTACAGGCGTACGTGAATTTCGTTTGAGTGTTGTAATCAGTTGTTGTCTTTTAGGTCTATAAATTAAGTTCAGGTTCCTGATTTTTGACAATCAGTGGATTAATCATAAGTTATTGCTAAAGCACTTCATATTTTAAGTATCTCAAATCACTTCTGGAACACTTACACTTACATTATAGACATTTTAATCGGTGGTTGCTGACTACTAAAAAAGCCAATTAGTGGTCGATAGTACGATTAATTTAGTTTTTACAGCTGTTTGCGCTGTCAAAGTTTCCGCTAAGTAGCTCCCCGCGAAGGTATATTTACTGAAATTGGGCTCTAACAGACTTGAAATTCTCTTTTATATGATGTGATCAATGATTAAGGCAAGTGATGGTAGTTAATTGCTCTCAAAGGAAGTCTTTGCAGTCAGATTAGTCCTGCTGGTCTTTTGAAGCAATTTTTCGCCGCTGATGCGTTTATAACCTCAGGATGGGAAATTTTGGTACGCGAAATTAGAAGTCCGTTCAGTGCTCATAGAGCTCTACTCTTCTCCATACTAGTCTCCACCAAACCTGTTCACGAGCTAAAATTATAGGATTTAGGGCTCATTTTTGGATAGTTTGCGACCCATTTCAATTCAGCTCTGTTTCTCCTTATTTCCTCGCCCCTCCTACCCATTGAGGCCAGATTGCTGAATCTTAAGCAACCGTCCGCCAACCAAAGCGAACCACAGGCCGTCATTTGAGAGCAATTCGCCTGACTTTAGTGTCAGTTATGTTCAGAATTTTGATTGCAATGAGAACAAAAACATGTTCCTCTGTTTGTATTGCTTCAAGCAGGTTCAATAATAACTCGGATCTTCCAACCCCCCACCCTTCCCCCCCCCCACCCCACCAGTTTAACAAGTTTAGCTTGAAAGCCTTCACATACACGTGACATTTTTTACATGGCAACGTGCTGTCCACCAGCTTGGGCTAGCAAGGGCTGGACTATAAGCTACAACCTCTTGATTATTATTACTTATGTGATCGGGGTGTCATTAGCATACCTGGAAACTGTTAGTGAGGGTGTAGTTGTTGACAAGATCCCCCACCTTGTACCAAGTTGCCACAAAACCCCAGGAAGTTCCAAATCTGGTATCGTTTATCACACTGTCAACTTCAGAATAGTCGGTAGAATTCAGTTCGCGATAGAAGACGTTATATGCATTAGAATCACTCGAAATAATGTTCTCGGCTTGGTTGTTTAGAATCGCGGGCGCGATCACAACAGATTCATTCAAATTGTAAAAGTCGGGGGGCTTTGCTGGACTGTCAGTGCCTCCAGGGTTGCAGGGTATCATGACAAAACCGTTTATGGATACACAAAGTGTGTTCACAGATTGAGTTGAAACTTGAAAACTTTTGGTCAAGTTTAACTGGGCTGAAAATTCGGCAGCATCCAGGGCAATTTTGGTGTCCCCATTTTCGGTTCCAAATAGAATTCCTTTTCCAGACATTGGAAGTGTGTTATCATCCAGTCGGCACAATTGGACGTCTGGTTCTCCTAGTATGAATTTCTTTGGATCGCTCATGTCCAGCTCATAAGCAAAGATTCCACTAGATCCGACGTTTGAGGTAGTAAGGACAGAACTCACACTTGCCGTCCCCGAATCTGGCAACTCCCATTTGTTACCTGGAACAACATTGGCTAAGTTCTGCCTCGTTAAAAAGTTTTCCAAATTATTAGTCATACTTGGGGGAATGAAGAGCACTGCAGAAGAATAAAATGAAATATATCAACAACGGGGATAGGTCGATGTGAAAGTAGGGGACGACGGGGGTGACTACAGTAATATTGTTAGAGTTGTGTTAATCAAGTTCAAATAAGATGTTTTTCTACTTCTGGCAGAATTGAGCAATGAGGTCTATAAAAGTACGTATGTATTAAAAGTGATGTTAATAGGTGATAGTTTTTCCAGAAGTCAGTGTGGTGAGAATATTCTTCTGAATATACGTAACGTAAACTCTTACTCGAATTTACAATCATCGCTCCAGAATAAATGTTGACAACTTATTGATCCAACCCCACTTGTGGGGGGGGGGACTATATACTCAAATGGTTTTTTTGTTCAGTCAATTTTGGCCGATCGATATATTCATCGTAGAGAAATGTGAGTGGTATCATTATAAAGCTCGTCCAGTATAGAACCCGAAATCAAAAAAAATTTTTGATTTCGTATTTTTCGAGGTGTTATCGAGGTTTAAAGTTTTCACTGAACACGGGATATTTGGTATGACTTTACTCACTTTTAGCGCAATTTTTGACGAAATTAAGATATTTTTCTACAAAAATATTAATTCGAAAATACATTTAACGCAAAAAATGAAACAAAACTGTGTTGTCATTAGACGAGAGGCGATAAAAAGGCTAGTTCTGGTCTCAAAACTTAGTATTAAAAAATTGAGTTCAATTTCAGAGCCGATTTTTAGGAAACTTTCATATTTCTTTCTTTTTAGCCATTTAGTGATTAGTCACTTTTCATATCGAGGTTTAAGTATTGGCAAACCTCATTCACATTCCAAATGATCCCCAAAGAACCAAAATATCGTTCTCAAGGAATCGCTCAATTTTTTTCGGCTTCGACTCTGGGTTTTCGTAATTTTTAATGAAATTCTGATTTTCTTTTTTGAATTTTACTATCTTCTCGGAGTCCTGACATAGATTCGCTGACTAAAAGTGCGGAAACTTCGTGGTGAGCATTAAAGCAAAACTATCTAATGCATCGAGTGGACAGCTAATGGCTGTTAAGACATTAAGTAGAATTTTTGAAAAAAAAATTTGTGTTACATTAACCAATCTTAAACATATTTTCGTTAACTGGAAGTCAGTCTTAATTAGGACAGAACTTTTTTCCTTCCTACTGCAACCAAATTTAATCTGTTTAGCGGTTTTATTTTTTAACTATTGGTTTTATGATTTTGATGCCATGAGTTTTCATAACTTCCTTTCTCTAATTTTTTTTAATTTTTTTCTGTAATTTTGTTTTCTTTTCGAAATTAATCTGATTATCATAAAGTTATTAGTTACTATTGTTTTAGAAGAGGCATTTAATGGATCATAGATAAAGTTTTCTGAGTGAAACTTATGGTTTAAATGGCTTCCAGACTTTCTTCTCGCACTTTTCTACTGAACATTTGGTTTTTTGCCTGTGTTTGTTATTGTTTTCATAGTCTGAAGACTTATTGTGATGACCTATTGATGACCTAGTATTGACAAACATCCATGTTATTCCCTTGAGGCCTAACTTAGCGTACTCATTGACATCCGTTGACAGCCATTGGATTTAATGGCGTTGATACTACGGGTTTCCTCAAAAATTTCGTTCTTAAGTATGTTTGTTCATATTAAAAACTCCCATTAATGCTAAAATTTAAATAAAAAAAAAGAAAGTTTTTTTCTGAAAAGATCTTTTTTTAATGGCTTCGACATTTTTCTCGCTCAATTATTGTTTTTGAAATTGCTGTTTCTTCCTGTTCTATCATTCTTAATGTACCCGTAAAATCCTGCCTGATCTCATAAGCTTCTAATTGATAATTGATTGAATGATGTTACTAAAAGCAGTCATTTTGCAGCGAATAGTCATAAACTTTATGATATTATTCGTTTTCAATTTTTTTTTAACTTTTCAGTTTTTGTTGTTTTTTTCGTCAGCTTGTAACTTATACTTATCTTTGGTAGGCGCTATCGAATTTCTTGTAATTCGAAAATTTGTGTTTCTTTTTCTCTTTTAGATTATTCAGATCCCAATGATTTTCAAATGTGCCCTAGGTGAACTTATTTAACCTTTCAGTAGAATTTTAGTTGAATTGTTATAATTAACCTTTGAAATAAAATTACATAAGGTTCAGATGGTAGCTAATGCTTTTGATAGTAGCTAAAGCTTCAATACTTTGAGTCTTCGCAAATTATTTTTAATTTTCTGAGTTTTTCTGCATCTTTAGTCTGTTTCTATGGCTTAGTCTAAGCAAAGACAGGTCCTACTGGCTTTCCAACGACTTTTTAGTAAATTATTCATGAATTATTTTTTAAATGCTAATGAATTTTAAGACTTTTGAAATTATTTGGTTAAAAAATTTTGATTTTGCTCATTATTTCTTCTATTTGTCGACTTATTACCGAGTCTCATAAAGGACAATTCCCATCTGCTGTGTAGTTAGAAAAAAAATAAAATGTCTGTAGTTAAATTTTAATTTTATTGCAATGTGACGTTGTTATTAGGTTCTTTTAAATTTAGATAATGACTTTTTGCCGTGAAATTTGCTTATTTTTCCTTTGTTTTTTCGCGTTGATTATTCTAATGGCAGATCCCACGAGCGCTGTAATGAGGCGTGACATCAATTAGTAGTTTATTTGTTTAACAATTTTTTTAAACTCAAACATCTATTTTTTGATTACCTCTTCATTTGGTAGAGACAATTAAAACAAAAATGTAGATGAGTTCGGGTAGGAACATCATGTGCGAACGCACATTTACGATCATCCTTGTAAATTAGACAGAAATGAAAGCAATGGTAGGTGACAGTGGTTGCAAAGAAAGCTGTTTTTTATTACTGCTTTTTTACTCCTTCCATCATGTTATCTCTACTAGTTTATCGTCGTCTGCTTTTTTATTGTCATAACGTCATCTCTACTAGTTTATAATTCATCTCCAATGGTAAGAATAATAAATAAATACTTTTGTGCAAACCCAAGCAACCACCACCTACCCATCATTAATGAAAAAAACCTAATTTATAGGCAATTGACTATTGCAATCGCATATAAATACGCGTTGCCAGGTGTGATTTGAGAAAACGAAAACGGAGACTACAAATACCCAAATGATGAGATAATTTGGTCTAAAGCTTGGATGTTAAGTATGTTAACTATAGAGAGAAAACTCGGGAATACTAGTCTGTTTCATGTGGCAACATCAAGTTCGGAAGATTCTCGCAAACTTCAGATTGCAAGTTTTCAACCTCAATTTGCATAGACAAACAAGTAAAACGAGGTTCAAGTACAAAAAATTTACTTTTTTTCAATCCTAAGACGGTTTCGAAGTTGCATCTGACATGAAACAATAAGTGATTACCGTGATTGCTCAGGTGTACATAAAAAAAATTGGACACAGTAGTAGTAATTTCTGGGATCGGGCTTAATAGACTGACAGGTGATAAAAACTAATATAATGAGTGTATTTGTGAACAAAGCGAGGATGATTGGCTCATCTTTAAATAGCTGTTTATCACTAATTGTTTCAGATAAAATAAGGGCTTAGATCAGCTAGTAATAACTATTTTACAAAATTCAATCAATTAATTTAAAGTTAAAATCAACTAATTCAACATATACCTTTCAAACTAATTAGTTAAATTAGAACAAACAAATTTGGTCGCAAAGTTTTTTTCGAGATATTTATCTGTAACTCAGGTTATTCGAATCTATCAGAACTTAATTACATGCCATGTTGTTTAAAAATTCTTATCATAACTTATAAAACAATAATGAATGTCAAATAAGGTCAATAGTTCAAACTTTTTCAAGCCATTGCATTGTTTGATTTTAGATAGCAACTTCCTAGTGTAACCATATCATTATTTCCTATTTTCTCCTATTTCCTAGTGTCTTCCAGTCCCAGCAATTTTTAAGTAATAATAGACAAAAAAGAACAAAACGATCTTTTCGCGAATAAATTTACGCATATCTGTCAATTTATTCTGTGACTGCACTTAACAACAAGTCATTTAGACATAAACAACTTTTAAATTCTGCCAGAGAAACCGTTGGGTGTATCCCAAAGCAAATTATATGGAATTGATGTTATAACTTAAACTGTTTGAACAAAAAAAACTTTTTAACCGACAAAAACAAAATCTAAAAGGATCGGTGTAGTAAAACAAAAACAAAATATGGAAAGATAAGCGTTGCACAATCTGAAAGATACAGTCACCGAATAAATCAAGTACGCACACACACTCACCACACTTTACACAAATGAACAATCAACACTCAATTGCAAAGCCCAACACTAAAAACAATCAGTTTTTTAAATTTTGTTTTTGTCAAATGGTCTCCATTCAAAGATCTTCACTGTTCATGTAGTCCTTAATATCATTTTTGATATTGATAAGCACAACGGGACAATAAAATTTTAAGAAACCTGTACAACGGGACAAATAATTTTTCAGCAACCTTGCAGAAGTGTCATCAGCGAAATTGAAAAACAGATTTTTGGTATCGGAAAATTGAGAAGTCGCAAAATGTAGCAAGTTTCAAGTGGTTTTTTCTAATCTCTCTTTCTTTCTGACAGTTTTTGCCCTCTGCCTCTATTTGTGTCTAATAATTAATTGTACTATCTCTCTCACACTATCTGTCCTTTTATGCTTCTGTCATACACGCATACCACAAACTTAACAAATTGTTATGAAAATTTGGTTTGGCATCTAATATTTACTCAAAGTTTCTCACCTTTTGTATATTGCCCGATTGGAAAACCAGTTTTGGATTTATTCAGGGACTTGTATTGGTGATCGTAAAAATGACTAAAAATTCTGAAATAAACTCTTCAAAGTTTTTCGATATTATTTGTCATTTTTAATGTTTCATGAGCACAAGGAAAATATCAATTTTAAAAAAAACTCCTAGCAGACGTGCTAAAAGAGTTTTGACACTGGACAAGTTTATCTGCCTTTTGTAGCAAAATAAAATTAATTTTTCTAACTTTTCATCACTTCTGACAGATTTCTCTCTCTGCCTATAATTGTGTCTAACATCTGAAGGAAATATTTCTCACAATAACTCTCCCCCTCTCTCTTTCTCTCACTCTCTTACGCACATACCAAGCACATTTAAAATACGCACATCTATACATACACCCTAACAGGCGCGCCAGTACAAAAACCGACACACAAACACAAATACGAAACTCGCCTACCAAAAAAAATAGAAACCAAAAACTTTAATTGGGGCCTGATTTTTACACAATGTTCGTCAACATTCAATTGAGTCTCGTCTTCAACCGGCGAAAAATTTTCAACAAAATTGAGAAAGATATCTGTTGTACAATTTGAAAGACACGGACACAGAAAAACAGACAAGCCCACATACACACCACAAATTGCAGAAACAAAGACCAACGCACAAATACAAAAGCCAACACTAAAAAAAATTTTCTGAAATTCTGTTTTTGACAATTGACCAATACTCAAGGTTTGTCACTGTTCATTGATGTCTTCCTTGTTTGTTTACTTAAAACCTAAGCGTGCGCTTTTTGAGCCAACTGTATCGGTAACTGTTATTTCTTACACTAGACTTTGCTAATCAACCTTTTGAAAATTTAACAACTTTTCGCAATATCAACTTTTATGACCTTAATGGGATATTTATGCCCATTTTGCGTTTATTGTGTTTCTCTGTCAAGAAATCTTTGGAGAAATTGCAGAATTTTCTCACTGGAGACGCCTTGAGCCGGTAACTTTTTTGAATATTGTTTCTATGCATGCTGTTTAATAATTTCTGTTTTTATGACAAGTTGCAGTGGATTTTGTCTATGAAAATTAGCTATATCGAAACTCAACAGCGTGGCAATCAGTTTAGGAACAAAACATTTTAACCATCATTTCTCCGTAAGTGGAAGCAATTCGAATGGGATCTCGTTTAAAACAGAATTCCACGTATCTCTCTACGCTTTTGTAAAAATCAAGCATCATGAGCAAAAATAACTATTGAACAGCTCAAATTTGTTTTGTAGGTTGCTTTTTGGGTCTTTGTGGCTTGGTGGGAACACAAGTATAGGTTGTCCATAAATTGAAAAATTGCATGAAAAAGTCTATTATCCGAAGGAAATCAGACTTTCTTTGTCTTCTCTGTTTGTTTAAACTAATCTACACTTTTAAAATCCAACTAAATAGAATTCACGACTGAACTTAGAAGTCTCTTCTGACCATTCTAATCGCTACAACTAGAAGTTTTTTTCTAAGATAATTAAATTTTCGAGTTTTAAAGTTGCAAGCCCAGATAAATCTTTCAATCTTTTTCCAACATCTTCTGTTAATTGAGTGACATTTGCTTTGTCTTCTGCAAAAAGTAACACTTTGATTAGCAGCTAGACAATTTTTTGAGAAATAATTGTCAACTGTTAGACTGAGCACGCAACTAATGAAATAGCAAAAATTTACCGATTTAATATATAGAAAATTGATGCATTTTTCATATTGTTTGTAAGTTGTGACTTACTGCGGTTTTTCGTCACTGAACAGAAGCTAGAAAACATGAGAAGTTTGTAATTTCTTCCAAAATTTTGAACTCCGACTATTGTATTTAAAAAAATCTCTCTGACGTGTTAACAGCTAGATTTAGAAAAAATAATTTTTGGTATTCAAAATGTTTAAAGGTAAAATTTTTGGCGAATGTCTTTACTTTGGGTAAATTTTCTAACTTTGAAATGGTTCCAATTAGTTTTGCCTTATTCCTTTAGTAGTTTCTAACATGTAAACGAACATTGAAAGTTATTCTTAAGGTATCACAATTAGTACCTTTGAGGAACATTGGTAATCAGTAAATTTTACGTTTTGGCCTTTTTACTCTTCTAAGTAAGCTTATTTCTAAAGAAACGGGTTTCGAAATCAACATTAAAAAATAGTTCTTCAAATTACAGAAACACCCTAAGACTGGAAAAGATCAGTTCGATTAACTATTTCAAAATACAGAGAAGAGAAAAAGAATTTTGTAATTTTAAAAAAAATATGAACACGTGTATTAAAATTTTTGAATCTGTTAATATATATGCCCTCTAACTCTCATTTTGATCTGGACGTTATAAAATTAGAGGAGATTAGTTTGAACTTTAATCTGCTCTGACATTGTAAAAAAAACAAACGAAAAGATACGAAAACAATTCCGTCTTTTTAAAATAATGATTATGGTTGATTTGATGTTCATTTTTCATTTTTAACGTTGGCCTTTTTACGTCTCCGTGGTTTTCGAAACACTCAAATGGTTACTTTTGATAAATTGAGGAGACTTTTTTGCCACCCAACTCTGAGAGCTCTAAATTGCCTGAAGTCCTCAAGAAATATTTTTGATAGAGCCAGAAGTTGGTTCACACAAAAGTTTTTTAATTAGCAGAAAACACAGAGAGACGTGTACAAATGATTTTTGAACGATATTTTGAGAAAGAAAACAAAATAAGATTTAAAAAAAAAAACTTTTTGGTAACATAGTTTAAACTGTGAGCTTTAAGGCTTGAAACTGTAAACAAATTACTGAAAAATCACCATTTAACGTAACTAAAGCGTTACTACAACGTTTCCCGTTTGTTTCTATATTAAATTCCAGTGCGATATGCCACGCTTCGCTAATAATAGGACCTCGCTTCGCTAATTGAGGGTCAAGACGGCAAAGTTCAAAATTGTGGCATAATATCGAACAACAATCAAATCTTTCCTACAATCTCACCCCCCCCCCCCCCTATTACCTAGAAAACAGTTGCCTCCCCTTCTGAACTATTCTCAATTTTATGTTAAGTATATTCTCGAGATTCGTCAATAAGCCTATGTTCAGATAGGTTTTGATTAGTCTATTCAAGAATTGCCCCCCCCCCCCCCCCCCCCAAGAGGAAGATATTTTCTATACTTACAGTTGTAGGGCCCGTTGATCCCTATGCGCATGTACTCAGACGTCGCTGCATCTTGGAATCTGTAAATGTTGTTAAAAGTGAAGCTTACAAAGCATCTGTCAGTATTTCCGTTCTGGATAAGGCAACCAAATAACGTATATACGTAGTTTCGGAACCCAGAGTTCGGCCCAAACCAGTTATCCCACTCAAAGCGTACAGCCCAGTCCACGGGGACGCCACCAAACAGCGACTGAGTAAATGACGTTGGGTTTTGGTAGATACTTATTCGGGCCCAATGGTTGCCTTGAAGATCACTCGTATTCAGAACAGTGCCGCCAATGATGTAGTTGTTTTGCAAATTGTCAAATTCGATTCCTCCATACACGACCTACAAAAGGACAATCGATACGGGCCACCTGAGTTCAACTCCTACGTTTACCTAGCCAGATTCTCGCGTAGGAATGCGACGCTTAACTCGCAATGTGGTTGCAAGAAATGGACTCATGATCAGCTGTTATTTTGCAAGACTCTTGCTTCCGATGGCAAGAGAGTGCATAATCTTACAAGACACTTGGAAGCCGTTGGTAATAGACTAGAGCAGAGTCACCAGCAAATTGGGCAGGACCATTTAATTACGTTCCTCTCTTCAACCCATATCAACCATGCGCAGGTAATTATTAACTGCTCTCAAAAGTAGTTTTTAATTGCTCTCAAACGAAGTTTTTAATTGCTCTCAAACGAAGTTTTTAATTGCTCTCAAACGAAGTTTTTAATTGCTCTCAAACTAATAGTCCTGTTGGTCTCTTTACGACTCAGAGAGGAGTATTGAGATTCGACAGGTTTTCTTAGCAGAGGCAAGGTGGTTCATGAATTTTACTTGTGACTTTTATTTGCAAACATTGACTTCTGTTTTAGGACGTATACAATTGCGTCCAGTCTAATATACATAGAAATATCAGAAAAAGTTTGTTTAGCCTAATTTTAAGTAAATATGACCACGGTACCTGCGGATTAAGGTGGTTTTCGGCTTAATATTTTTAGGTTCTACAGATGATTTTAGACCGATTGGGAGCCGATTTTTACGTCAATAACATTACACAAAAACCGGTAAAAGAGCCTCGAAAAAAACTTTGCCGTCTAAAAC
Source organism: Convolutriloba macropyga (assembly GCF_964194025.1). NCBI lineage: Eukaryota > Metazoa > Xenacoelomorpha > Acoela > Convolutidae > Convolutriloba > Convolutriloba macropyga. Next base: position 54,368,636 of record NC_134478.1, read on the forward strand.
ACCTGTTGCTATGTACGTACCAAGATTAACACATTGTTTGTTGATTACGTTGCTTTAATGCCAGAAAAACTGAAGTCAAGTACAGAAAGAGTGGGTTTACACCTCCTAGTTGAGAAGACCGAACAAAAACGACCAAAATATTGTAAGAAATCTTCGGTATCTTTGGTTTCAAACGTAAGAAAGCTTCGGTATATTCGGTTTTGTCGGTTTCGAACGGAAGAAAGATTCACTATGCTCCTTTATCATGGTGCCACTCCCGGTTTATGAACACATTCTCATTAGCCTAATTGTTCTGATAAACTTATAGACTTCATTGTTGAAAGATGACCAAACAAACAAAGCAGGTCGGAACTTTGGGCAAATACGGTACTAGGTATGGTGCGTCACTGGGGAAAAAAATAAAAAGATTGAAATTTCTCAGCGTGCGAGGTAAGCATGCACCTTTTGAGGCCGCGATGCAATGAGGCGAAGAGTTGATGGGGTGTGGGACTGCCAGGGTCGAGGTGTCAACGCTAAAAATTGCTTAAAAATGTAAGATTTGAGGTGAATGCGGTGAAAATATGTAAGAATTGTCATTTTTAGCGTTGAACACGGTGAATGCGGTGGGAAAAAAAGAATTGACCGCCAAGAATCGCAAAAATTCACCGCTAAAAATTACTGCAAATTTTTTGCGGTGATTTTCGTAAGATTCGCGGTTTTTTAGCCGTGAAATTTTCTATTTTCACCGCTTCCCGATGGTAGCGATGAATTCGTTTTTTTACACCGCTTAAGCGGCAAAAATAAAAAAATACCGCTAAAAACAGCAAGTCCTACAACATTTCAACGCATTTGTTTTTCATAATTAACGTTTACTGAATCTGATTTAAATTTAATTACTATCTGTCCTCAGAGTAAGTGACAGATGGCGCAGTGGAATGAAAAGTTGTTGCCACGCAGGAGTTGAGAGTTTCGAAGCCGTGTACCGCAGTTTCTTTCTTGTAAGAAATCCGGTGCATGCGGTTAAAATAAAATTTTCACCGCTAAAAACCGCAAATCTTACAAAAATTCACCACTAAGAACCGCAAAGCTTACAAAAATTCACCACTAAGAACCGCAAAGCTTACAAAAATTCACCGCTTTCACCGCATTCATCACAATGTGATAAGAAGGTCGCTGGTGGAGCGTACACTGTGCGTACCAAAGCCGCTGAAATATTTTGATCAACAATCAGGGGTTTGAGAGAAACCTTGGAGGCTTGAATTGGATGGTGATCTTTTGGACGAATAACTGACCGCCAATAGAGGGCCTCAGAGAATAAAGGGTTCAACAAACAATTTGATGAGACCAAAAAAAAGAATTGAGCAAAAGAGTTCATTACAAATTATCCTAAACAGGTCAGAGTTTTGCCAAGGTTGCCAAAAATTGGTAAATTTTCCTCGAAATTGTAAGAAAGAAACATTAAGCTACTTTTTTTGCAGTTAAATTATTATTCAGGTTTATACGGCAAGCAACCCCCTCCCGTCCCCCCACTGTATACTTCTCTATATTGCATGAGATAGCAAACTCAAGCAATTGTTTGAAAACATTTGCTAATCAGTCACCATATTCCCCTCTGACATAAATTTTTAGACTAAAACATCCATTTTGAAAATTTGGCTCAAAAAATGAAAATTCGAAAAAAATGAGTTAATCGGTTGGTATATGAAAAAAATGGCCTCTGAGATAGAAAAATAGCGAGAAAACATTATGCTAAATTGTTCAGTTTTGAAAAATTTTGGTCAATTTTTATGTAATTGACAAAATTAGAAAATCATTACCGAATATTGATAGGGATAATCAATCTCGGTTCCTCTACTCACTTAAAGTCCGTCGACCGATAACCCTAAAAAAGAAGGCAGTTCAATTTAAATTGACCCAGAAGAGTGCCAACTAGAATCGCCACAGAAAAAGTTTGATTGGCCCCAATAAGTTCTTGGCCCCAAACTCTTGGTAGTTATTATGACAAAGAAACAAACCTCGCAAATCACACAGCCATGAAAATTTGATGCAAACATTAGAAATAGCAACTTGGTGGGTTCGGCACAGACGGTGAGCAGGGGATTTAACTAAAAAGCTACAACGATGCCCCAAGACTCTTGAAAAGACGACAGACGATCAAGTAACACATCAAAGAGTTCATCCGAAAACAGAAGGGTGATAAAAATTGACGGACTTAAAGCCCGACAAAACTAGTTGGCTTTTTTCAAGCATCGCTCGCGCCATGAGTGTTCAGAAGTAGCCAAGAAGTCGGGCACGAACTACACTGCAAGAAACTTCGCCTACAATCAAATTGTTGTATCAAATAACTTCACCCATCGAAATAACCTGCAGTATTAATAATCCCTCGCCAAATTGCTCCATCAGATGCCCAAAAAACAAATAACGTCATCCAATAAAACCAGAAAAAGACCAAGTAATTTTCCGAAAGAACAACAAAAATAAAAAAAAAACAGAATCAAAGGGGTGAATTTGTTTTCACTTGGCCACCTGAAGTACTTACGTATGAAAGAGGAAAGCAACGAGTTGTCAACAACGATGGGCCATTTCGAGTTGTCAACGATCTGTTTCCAGACTATCATTGACACTGATTCTCAATTTCCACTGCCATTTAATGACTGCCCTTTGTAAATCATTGACCCTGTTTCACGCGTGGATTCCCAAATCCGACATGCATATTAGAAAGCTCAACAAATACATCATCATCTGACGGAAGACCATTGCAAATTGAAAAATTACATACAAACTCATTTCTAACATTATAAACATCAATAGCTAATCATAACCAGTAGCTCCGTTGAACATATTATAATACTGGTGACGAGTTTCTAGACAATTTTTTAATCTATTATTAATTTTTCCCCCTAATATTTTCAAACATTCTTAAAAAAGGTGGAAATTTGATATTATATATCTTTTTAAAG